>NC_090927.1:203419063-203721563 GCF_040938575.1 Ambystoma mexicanum | reverse complement strand
CCCATACATATGCCGAGGTTGGCACTCAGAGTCCTGAAATATTCTGCTGTATCCCGATTGGGGGCATATGTATTTACAATGCTTATCTCCTTATTCTCCGTCAACCCTCTCAGCATGACCATCCTCCCATCCGTCTCCACCACCTCCTGCAATGGTTGGAACGGAACATGCGGCGCCACCCAGATTAGTACTTCCCTGGCATACGCAGAGTATGTCGAGCCCACCACCACCCCTTTCCATTTCTTAACAATCAGCTTCATCTTCTCCTGTGTCAGATGCGTTTCCTGCAACAGCGCGATATCTACCCTTTGCCTTCTCAGATATAGCATGACCTTGTTCCTTTTCAAGTAGCTATTAAGTCCTCTGACATTCCACGTGATTATTTTAAGATCCCCCATGGCTCATTAACATCCCCCTTATCTACCTCCAGCAGATCCCACCCTCCTGCGCGACACAGATTCAACCGTCCAATTCTACTATATAGGCTCATGTTCAAACTAAAACTCCCCATATTCAAACTAAAACACCCCCCTTTAACTATAAACATCCCAAGCCACCTCCTACCCTTCCCCTTTCCCCCTTTAGCTACAAACCGCCCACCCCCCCAAAACTGTTGCCCAGCTCTATCCCTGGATCTCAGGCACCCCCGCATCTAGCTCTTTCTGGCGATAGCCTGTACTCGAAACACAGCAGGGTGAGGTAGCCCTAACGGCTATACTACTACTTCTACTACTACTTCGGGGGCAGGAAGCCTGCGTTCTGCCGCTCCTATTTGTTACGAATTAACCACATGCTGCTATCACTGTACAAATATATCCAATACACTATATTCTAGCCCGCCACATCCGCCAACACAAGGACCGCCCAATCTATCTCCATCTCCGCCCATCACCTTTCGCCTATCAGAGTGTCGGGGGGGAAATTCTGCCGGGGTCGGCCGGGCCGTCCGCAGACCTCCTGGCAGGGAGGCCCCAACTCCTCCCGTATATCCCAGACGAGATTGAGTATGAGACACACACAAGGAGCAAGGTGACTCTGCTGTTTATTTAGACAAAACGGCAGGGATGGGTCAAGGAGCGTACGCGTTCGTCCTGACACACACACAATCGTGGGGCTCGCAGGCCCTTTTTACTGCATTATGACGCGCTACTTGCGTCACTTCAGAAAGTTAACAAAAAACCTATCGCCACTCTTAATTGGTTGCTCGAGTGGTAGGGTTAGTATAGTACACATATAGAGAATGATATTAGTGGACAAGGTGTAGTCAGGTGGTATATCTGGGTTGTCCCTACAATTAGATACATAAGAATTGTTACATGAAGACTCCTGAGGATTGGCTAGTATTACTGACGTCTGAGATAAGAGCCCCATGTTCTGATTGGTGCATCCGTGAGCTTCCCAGCCTGGGACCACCGTTGTTCCCAGCTCTCGGTGTACCTGTGTTTGCAACAATGTTTCAATATGGGTACGTGCAGACAATATGAGGATTTATTCATAGGTGGAAGGCTGACCGCTCCCACTGTAGCAGATGTCCATTGAGCCTTTCAAGTGTATCGGCCTGTGTCTCGTAGTGAGGGACCCAGACGCCTTTTCTCTCCTGGGTTTTGGCATCTCGTCAGGTTCGGCTTGGTCACGTGGGGAGGGACCGTGAAAGAGGCAGAATTCTGCACAATTAATATTGTTTTTTCTACTGCGCGTCTGGTTTAATTTGTCGGCGTGCCTTTATCGTTGAGGCGCGGAGTGCGAGGTTGCAACATCGTGCCTTTGATGATTTGTTCTTGGATGTGGGTTTGCAACATTGCGACCTTGGCTGGTTGCTCCACCGGGTTCTTTCTGCAGGATCAGCAACCTGACTCTTGCTTTGTTAATGTCCACGGGAGCTCTTGTTTGAGGCCTACTCGGGCCTGGTGCTTAAGTAGTCTGTTTGGTGCATAGGTGCTTTTAGGTTATAATAGCATATATTTCCATGACCAGTATCGTGTTTCCATTATACCTCTCATGGTGGTAACGGGTTTCAAGAGAAGCGTGAGCAAGCGTTATAGATGAGTTCATGATGCGTCTTGCGTTTCTGCGTTCTGAAAGCCTATGTAAAAATAATAAAGATGCACGTCCGTGAATATGCCTGTCGCCTACGTCAGAGCACTGAGTATGTTCTTCGTGTAGATTGGTGTGGAAATGTTAAGTGTGTATATTTGTACAGATGTGCTTCCCGTTGTCTAGGTCGTCATGGCATCTCTAACGACGTGTGGTTTTTAGTCTAGCTGATCCGAGCCGCAGGTGTCGGCATGGCCAGTGCGGGCTGCTGGGCAGGCAGGTGGACACATCCGTATGTTCCTGTACCAGGGTACCTGGTCGTCTGGTAAATGGACAAACTCTTCTCGCGGCGGGTGTCTGGGCCGTGACCCTCTAGGCCAAGCGCGAGAGGTGAAGGACGGGAGCCTGGTCTTCCATTCTCCCACTTCAGTCCCCCCTCTGGTCGACTTGTCGACCACAAACATATCCTTCTCGTTATCTCCTCTTACCCTCCATATCTTAGTTATCCCTCCGAGATGTCCATAATGGTTTACATGATCTTCAAATGACCAATACATGTATTCACATGTTCCTCCAGGAGTACAGTATACCCATCTTCCTATGTAGCTCCTGGGGTTCCTTGGGTTCTCGATCTTCACTGATGGTGGGTCTAGATGATTGGTGATGATTTGGGTGCGCAACTTCTCCCTTTCTTGTATTATCACACCTGTATGCTGGCCGTCATCTGCTGGCATTAAGGGGTGCATTCCCACCATTTCCAGCAACTCGTCAGTCGTGCGTGCCTTCCGGGCCTTCCAAAATCTAATTATGATCAGGGTAGCTCCAGCCAAAATAGTACACCCCACTAATATTTTCAGTCCATCTGACAGCCAAGATGGCATCCATGACCATAATAGTGAAAACCAGCTCTTATCCTTGTCTACACCGTTACTTTCGTCCATTTTGGAGTGCATCTGGGCCAATTGTGAAACTGCTTCTGTCAGTGTACCATTGTCAGCGTCGTTGGCAGGTATGAACGTGCAGCAAGATTGTCCTATCTTTGCACAAACTCCTCCTTCCATTGCTGTGAGAAGGTCCAATACATATCTGTTCTGGAGTGCTACCATCCTTACAGCTCGCAGTTCCTCTTTAATTGCGTTGAACCCATTTACTGTTGAATTGATGGTCATCATTAGTTCCCATCTGGTTATTTGGAGCCATTTTGCGTTTGCGTATGCCTGCAGTCCCGGATGTATTATTGAGGAGAAGAACATCGCTGCTCTGCTGAATAGTCTGTGTTCTGGCGGTATTGATGTTAGTTCCGTTTCCGACCTTCCCCACAGGTAATTTCCTGTCAGTGGCTCTCCTTGTCTTTTTCTCCTATTTAGGACAGTATCATTGCTGTTGGTCCTGTTCTCTTGCTCCTTCTGAAGTGGTGCAGATCTCTTTCTTCTCCTATCCCCTTCATCCATTTTAGGAAATTTCGCCACATCGACATGCTTCTTAGGTACCACTAGTGATGGTACATTGACGTGTACCATTGTGCACACACCATTCCACAGGGGAGGCAGTGTATGATATGCCTTTTCTCCGCAGGCCCAATAATGGTCCATTATTACTGCTGTTCCCGCTCCCCCCTCAGGTAACTCCATCACGCTTGCACAATTGGTGTTATATCCTACGTCCACCTCTCCTTTATGCTGGTAGCATACTTTGGGCGCAGTCAATGGTAGTATAGTTATTGGGTCTTCATCTTCTTCTACCCACGTGAGCATTGGTACATACTTGATCCACGTCGTCCAACATCGATGATTGTGTGTCTCGATAGTTGAGATAGTTTCTTTTGTTACCATGTTGCTGCCAATCACTCCTATCTCCCAGCTGTTGCCCAGATACACCTTTCCTGTTATCGTCAGTAGCGGCCTCTCCCAGCATCCTTGTTTACCCGGAACTTCAGTGGCGTACCAATCACATGGTAGATACTGCAGTGTTACCTTCTTTGTTTCTCCTTTTGCAGGGCCACTTGTTATGTACCTGAATGCTTCAGCATGTAAACTGGTCTTGTGATAACTCAGATAGGTCTTGAGGAAGTTGTTTTCATATGGGTATGAGTCTCGTGTTTTCCATGTCATGTGCACTACTGTTCCTTGAAATCTTCCTTTCGTTTGGAACAGGGCCAAATATATTATGCACTGTGCTGTTTTTTCATCTATTTCTGTGGCAACAAATGTTCGTGAAGCGCTCATGGCGTATGGTATTAATGAGCAAACGTAACAGCTGTCCTCGGTTGTCTGCTTACCAATGCGGGTCATGTGCTGGTACCATATGTTGTTTGTGACGTGTGCTGAATCTTGTACATAATTATCAATACCTTTATTGTCTGAGTATGTGCTGCGTTTAACTCTATTTTGCTTGGGTGCAATGTTACTATTACCACCTGACGTAACACCTGTTGCAGCAGGGAACGGGGGTATATTAGGTTTGGGTGCAGCAATAAAATCGATAGCATAGCTGTACTGCCAGACAGAGGCAGCCAAGAACCCGGTGATCATAAAAATCCCTATTATTTTTATTACATATGCTAATCTCACCGGCATTTTGCTCTTACCTTGCTGCAGTCCTGGCAGCGTATTCTTGCGATGTTAAAGTTGCCCGCCTAAAAATTCTCAAAAGTGCTCGTTATTAAATGTTAGTTTTGTTTCCTTTAAGCTCTCCCTATCAAGTAGTCATTCAGTGCCCAGGCGAAGAGCTGCTCCCACGCTACTCTAAGTGATCGGTCTCTTAGGACCGGCAAGTATGGGCGGAGGTGGGGCATGTAATATTCTATGGCCAGGAGGAAGGCTGTGTAGTAGACACGTACCCTTCTCCTTTTTAGGTATGTTGGCCTTTTTATTTCGTATACAAATTGGTGTGACAATTCTTCTGGGTAGTTATCGTCTGGGAGTACCATCTACGCCTGTACACTGAACTTGTTAATTAGCTTTTTCTTAACAATACAATATTACGCAGTTCCTGTATGTGCGAGAGAAAAAAGAGAACATTCACGTGTTTACATGTGTATTGGTGCAAGCAATGTCCTTCAGTTTTAGTTACAACTGTACTTAGCAGTCAATGGGGGGGGTTTGCGCTCAGATGGCGGAAGTATTTTTACTCTTTGAGCGTGTGACCATGGGGTGGGCAGTATGGGGATCACCCCCTTCTTCGTCAGTTATCGTCTCCGAGGGAACAATTGGGTCGTTGTCTGTGGTGGAACTTTCTTCCGCTGTCGGGGATGTTGTTGCTGTTCTTCCAATGGACCTGTCGTTGGCGCTGGGGCGGGTCTGCAGTTTGTAGATCTTTACGTCATGTAGGTGGTTCCAGGCACGCTTATCCTTTAGTTTTACTGCTCTTGTTGATACGTCCTCTACCAGATGGGGGCCAGTGAACCTCTTCTCGTTCCACTTTCTATTGAAATTGCGAAGTAGCACGTGGTCACCTTTGGCAAGTTTGCACAAGTTCTCCTTTCCCAATTCTGTACTTGCGCCTTTTTCTTGATTGCTGGTAGACCCGCCCCGTGTGCGCTCGAGCTGTTGAGACACAAACACGACACTAGTAATCAAAGAAGACACATATTGATACATTTCATCACCTAACACACTCGCTGAACTTTCGTGGTCGGGGAATGCCCTTGACGTTGGGGTTAGGGGAAGGCGCATTTGACGTCCAGTAACCACTTCGTGAGGGGTGAGGTGGTGGTCGGACCCTGGCCTATTTCTAAGTTCAAATAAAGCTAACGGAAGGCAATACAACCAACTTTTCTTTGTTGTTTGTTGTATTTTTGCAATTGCCTCCTTCAATAAGCCATTCAGGCGTTCACATACGCCATTAGCCTGTGGGTGGTATGCACATGCAAATTTGTGTTTAATGTTCAGCAGGGATGTGATATGTTGGAACATTTCGTTTGCGAAATGTGGGCCGTTGTCTGATCTTAATACCTCGCACACTCCCCACCTGGGGAAGACCTCCCTTACTATGAATTTGGCTGCTCTAAACGCATCAGGGTGTGAACAGGGCCCTGCTTCAATCCACCTAGAAAATGGGCATACTACTACAATCATATACCTATTACCTTGACATATGTTGATCATATCAACATAGTCAATGTGAAGGTGCCGAAAAGGTCCTTCTGGCCGGGGTATGGTACCTCTTATCACTTTTAGAGTATGACCGGCCGTAAACTGTTGACATGCGAGGCAATTGCTGATAAAATTTGACACATGAGAGTTTAACTCAGGACAAAACCAATCTTCTCTAATTCGTGCTGCGATTATTTCCTTGCCTGTATGGGCAGGGTGATGTAATTGGCTCAGGGCGGTATTTAACAGTGCCAACGGTATTACAACTTTCCCCGTGCCACCCTGGCGCCATAGTGCGTCGGTTGGGGACATTGTACATCCTCTTTTTACCCATACTTCTTTTTCGGCCATTGGTGCAGCCGCTTGTAGTTCCATAATCTGTGTGGCTGGGAGATGGGTGTACCCTTCTTTTATTAACATCTCCCTAGCTATTCCCCTCCCTCTCCCTCTCTGTGAGTCTGTGGGGTTCCATATCTCACCAAAGTATGCAGCATATTTCGCATGTGCGTCTGCTGCTGCATTCCCTTTTGAGACATGGTCTTCACCATTGGTGTGTGCGGTGCATTTTACTAGGGCTAGCTCTTGGGGGTCGTTTATTACTTCAATTAATTCAGCCAACAAGAGGGCATGTTGCACTGGAGTGCCATCAGCTCTCCTAAACCCTCTTCTTCTCCATTTTGATTATCCTGAGTGGACAGTGGATGTAACATATGCACTGTCGGAATATATGGTTACTCTTTTATTAAAACTTTCCTTTAATGCCAATATTAGTGCAACCAGTTCCGCGGCTTGAGCAGAGTAGTGCTGTGGTAATTGTACACACTTCATAGCCACACACACCGGCGCCTCCATCATTTTTACTACTGCTGCCCCAGTCCTTCGTATCCCATCTCCTTGATCAATAGTTGATGACCCATCAATAAACAAAAGCTCACCTCCCTCTAGTGCGTTTTCTTCAACTTTTCTAGTACATGAGTACATTTTAGTTATTTGGGTGCAGTCGTGGGCGTAATCTCCCTCTTCAATTACTTCTGCTAGGAACCTTGCAGGGTTAACCGTGCTACATCTAACAATTGCTAGTTCAGCTTTAGACAAAATAATCTCATAACCTGATGCCCTCTGTGTCGTTAGTGTGGACTTAGGTTTATTCAATATCGCAAATAGTGCATGTTCCACAAACAGTGTAGTTGGACACCCCATAGTTATTGCTGATGCTTTTTCTACTGCAAAAGCAGCTGCAGCAAGACCTTGTTCACAAGGGAAGTGGCCTAACATCACAGGGTCTAAGTGTCCGCTGTAAAATGCTACTGGTTTATATCCCATGCTCGTTTTTTGTGCCAATACTGCTTTCATCACTGCTGAGTCGCAATGTGAAAATATAAAAAAGCGTCGCTCATAGTCTGGGGATGCCAGTACTGGAGCAGTTGATATCGCGTCTTTCAATTCGTCAAATGCCTCCCTCATTTCCATAGTCCATCCCAACTTTTTCTCCCCTTTATTTGCTTCCTTCAAACCCTCAAGCAGGGGTCCTATGTATGAGCTGTAATCAAATACCCATGCTCTACAGTAGTTGCACAGCCCCAGAAATTGCTGCAGTTCTCTCACAGTCTGTGGCACGGGAGTGCTTGAGATGGCCTGTGCTCTTTGTGGTGCAATCCTTCTTCCATGTTGGGATATCAGTTGGCCAATGTAAAGTACCTGTTCCTGACAGTATTGTATCTTTTCCATGTCTACCTTGTACCCCTTTTCAGCCAATATTGTCAACATCTTTAAGGAGTCCTCTCTACATTTACTTTCGTTTGTACTGCAAATTATTATGTCATCCACATATTGTAACACTGTGCTTTCCATCTCAACGTTACCCAAATCCATCTGTATTACTCTATTGAAAATCGAGGGTGATTCACAATACCCCTGTGGTAATCTGGTATGTTTCCACTTTGTATTTCGGTAAGTGAAGCTTGTCAAATCTTGTGAGTCTGGGTGTAATGGTATTGAGAAAAAAGCATTTTTAAGGTCAATCACTGTAAATCGTGATGCTTCTGCTGGAATGCCACACAATATTGTGGCCGGGTTTGCTGTTACTGGATACTCTGCTTCTACTATGTTGTTCAAGGGTCTGAGGTCCTGTATGAAGCGCCAAGACCCCCCTTTAGCCTTGCGCACCGGGTACACAGCTGTGTTACATGGTGATTCTGAGGGGACCAATATGCCATTGTTTATAAGGGCCGTTATGGTTTCATATATGCCTTCATCTGCCTCTTTTGACAATGGGTACTGTTTCACTCTTGGTAGTATGGCACCTTTTTTCAGTTTTATCCTTACACCCCCTATGCTTTTTATGCATCCCACGTCATAAGGGCTAATAGTCCATAATGATTTGGGCACCTTTGACATATCCTCCTTAAAAAATGGGACTGGGGTGCCTGCGGGTGCCTCAAGTGCCATTGCAATTTTCTGTGCTACTTGTTTGTGAGCCACTCTTAGCCATATTTCTACACTCATCATGAACACCATTTCATCTTCTTCCTTTTCTTCTGAGAACAGCTCTTTATCTGACACCTGGGTCAGCCTACATCCTTCTGCTAGTGCTATCACCGCCCTCCATGCTCTCCCTTCTTTATCTTGGGCGTGCACAGCAACATAATCAGCTGTTGCAATAATGCTCTCAATGTCTATTACAAACACCTTCCCTTCCAGTTCATTAACTGGTGTTTCTGGTCGGAACAGATAGGCTGCTGGCCTCCTCCATATTTTCCCTTCTATCCCTGGCATCCATGCAAATGCCATGTCTGTGCCATACTGGAATAGCTCGCCATCTACTGGCTCCGCCCTAATCGCTGTCTGTCCACAGTATGCTTGCAAAATCTGTCGTGCTGCGAGCATGTTAATCCCTGGAGTAGAGCAAATTATGCCATCCTCTGTAAAGGAGATCGTCATATTCAACCTGTTCATTATGTCTCTCCCCAGTATATTTACTGGTGAGGCACTATAATACAAAAGTGGGACTGACAGATCATAATCTCCAATAGATAATGGAACGTTATCAGTAAATGGAACCAACCCCTTAGCCCCAGAAAATCCTTGGGTGTTCATGGCTTCACCTGACATTTTAAATGTACCTTCCCTTATGCAAGACCGGGTTGCCCCGGTGTCAACAAGAAATGATAATTTTTTGTCACCTATCGTTACCTCTATGCGTGGTTCCTCCGCACTATTAGGTGTTACTGACAGGATGGGACACACCAAGGCCGTCTGTGGGCTGGCCTATTGGGGGTACAATGATTGGCCATTCCCTGTGTAAGGGTTGTGTCCCAACACCGTCACCCTACCCAATTGCGTTTGTTGAGTTTGGGGTGGTGGTTGTATTAACGCTACTTGTTGTTGTGGCGGTGGCAGTTGTTGTGTTATTTGTTGTTGTGGCAGTGAATAGGTTTGTGGCTGTTGTGTTGTTTGTTGTTGTGGGTCACTCCCTTTTTGTGACATCTGCTGTTGTTGTATGCCCTGCTGTTCTTGTGAGGTCCTAGGTTGTGCTTGTTCATTCCATGCCGGTGTTCCTGGCCTGACCCTACATGTACGTGACATGTGTCCTAATAGTCCGCAGCTCCAACACACGGGTGGTTCCCTGCTTTGCCATGGGAAGCTCCCTGTGTTGTCCTGGTATACGGGTTGCCCTGTGGGGTAGTAATTTCTAAGTCCCCCAGCCTGTTGTTGGGTATTATATCCGTATCCTCTCCCCCTCATAAACCCTCCTCTCCCTCTGTTATAACCATAATACCCAGTTCCTTGCATGGGGTACCCTCCTCCCATGTTTGGTGCGTGTAATTGCAGAGGCGGCACTTGCTGTATTACACCTTGTGGAGGCGCTATTTGGGCGGGATCTTGTGCAGCCACTACTTGCGTTGGGCTTTGGGCCATTGGTGTGGGCGTAGTTATTAGTGCCCCTTCCATTGTGTATTTAGTAAGTTTTTTCTGTACTAGTTTGGCCTCTTCTGTTTTCCTATCCTCTTCCTTTTGTTTCATTTTTCCTTGCCATGTCCTGCAGTGATGTACTATAGTCAGTTGTATTTCTGGCCATGGTTTTGCTTCCATCCCCACTACTTTCTTTAGTTGTTTCTGAACCCCTTCTGGGAGCCCTTGTACTAGTATATGATAAAATATGGCTGGTGTTTTGTCCCATTGCTCTCTAGTTTCCATGCGCCACTTCTCTTGAATATCCTGGATATAATCAACAGGGTCCTCATTTTCACCCATCTTACGGGAAGTAATGGCTCCTATGTCTGATGTGTCTGGGTACTGCACTCTCAGTGCCTGCCATAGCGCATGTCTACAGTTTGCAAATGGTGCCCCATCATGCGATGTGTTCGTTATTGTTACCCCATGGAATCCCGCTCTTTTCCAAATATCATCCGCTCTATCCCCTAATATTGATATTAACAGGCCCTTCACATCTCCTACTGCTAGTTTCTGTCCTGCGGTGTGTTTTTCCATTTCATATATCCACTTACCCGCACCTCCACTTAGTGATGGGAGCCTACATTTATATTTTCTTTATCCGTGTGTTTCCAAGGTACATACTGTGGTCTAACCCCTCCTCTCTCCAACAGTGGCATTAAATTCTGTCTTGTGTCACCCTTTACGCTCCATAATATTGAGTCTTCACACCCCTCCTCTTCCCCCGTTTCCTTTACTACTTCAAATTCTTCCTTACTACCTCTGCTCCTACCTCCCTCTTCTTCCTTTCCCCTTTTTTCGTCATTTCCTGTGTTCAATATGGGTATGTCTATTTGTCTGTCTTGCCTGCGACTAGGGAGGTCCCTAAGCCGACATGCATAAGGTGTAATTTCGTTCATGAAGGGCGCGAGCTTTATTCTGTGCAGTGAGCGTGCGGTGGTTGAACATGTATGGTGTGACATGGGAGGGCGTGATGGAGATGTGGGTGGCGTGGTTTCATGGGTTTGTGTTTCCCCTATTCTTTTCACTCCCTCCTTACTTCTCTCCAGCTCCTCCCATCTTCTACTCATCCAGGGCGAATCTATGTTTGTCCTAGTGAGGTATAGCTTATCTAAGCTTTCCCTTTCACTCTTTCTTCCATCCTTCTCCACTCCTTCTTCCTCCTCACTGCAAAAGTCATTCATAAATGGCACCCCCCACTCTGCCTTTTTTCCTTTTATTGTTACTGTTTTTAAGTCTATTAAGTCTCTTTCTCCCCTTTCGTTGTTACCAACTGTTCCCCCTAGTACTGATGTTGTTGCTACCTCTCTACTTTTATATACATCTCCCCATCTTTCACTCTCCCTACTCCTCCCTTCTCTTCCCCCTTCACTTCTCTCCTCCATTTCCCTACTATTTTCCTCCCTTTTTCTTTTCAATTCCTCCATTACTTCGTTGCTCATCTGTTCCAATATTCTTTCATCCTCTTTCTTCCTTTCCCATTTCACCCTTTCTCTTTCTACTATACTCTCTATTACCTTCCCCTCTTCATATTTCTTAGCTGTCTCTGATAGTACCCTCCTCCTCCATATTTCCATTTCCTTTTCCTTTTCTTCTTCTTCCTTCTTCTTCTCCCTCAGCACTACTCTTGATACCCTATCTGCTGCTGCTTTTACCCTTTCAGCTTCTCTCTTTTGCTCCTCATTTCGTTCCCTTAATTTTTCCAATTCGTTCTTACCTTCTTTCCTTTTCCTCACTCTCTCTCTTTCCTCCCTCTCAAGTTGTTTGATCAATTCATTCTGCTCATCCCTTAGTTTTGCTAATTTTTCCTCCAAAATCTCTTCCTTCTGCCATAGTAGCTCCTCTCCCCTCATTTCACTCTCTCTGGCACTATCCTCGTCTGTTCTCCTTACCGCCTCCCTTTCTTCTCCAGTTAGTGAACCTCGTAATTTCAATAATATCTGTGCAGCTACCCACTCATCGTTTCCTATCTCTACAGTCTGCTCTTTTCCAATCCTTTCTTCCCCCATTGGTATCTTCCTATGGGCCACATATGGTGGAGGGCTGTATGCCGGGTTCGAGTATCCTTCAGCCGCCCTGAACTGTCCTTCTATTTCTCCTAATTCTCTTAAAGGGTACAACCCTCCTCCCTCTGTTTTCACTCCCGGTGTTATGGGTGTCTCATTGTTCCGTTCCTTTTTTATGTCGTTTGATTTATCAATCTTTTCTCCTCCCTGTCCTCCGTTCCCCGTATTCTTTGTGCTTTCGCACCCCTTTTCCTCATCCGTTCCTTCTTTCTTAATCTCCTTTTCTTCCGGTGTTTCCCCCATAGTGAACATTCCATTTGGTCCTGGTCGGGACCCCTGGAACATCCTCCATAAGTTAAACACCTCCACATGGTTTGCCAACTTCTTCCCCTTGTATGTATTGTGCAGATGGTTTAGTAGTGAATGTTGGGCATATGGATCGAAACTACCATTAGGCGGCCATGGTGTTAACATTTTGTTGTCCGTCCCCTGGGTCCACTCTATGCTGTACTTAATTAATTTCTCCCTATGTGGTGGCAGTGTGGTGCATATGTGTTGTAATGGGGTAGTGAGGGTGTTCCCCCACCCTCCCGACCCTCTCCCGTATGACATAGTGGCCCTCCCCTTGTTACCCTTCTCTTTACCAGCAGTTTATAATATACAACCTCGTATTGCTTACCTTGCCCCGCAAGTGTGGGGACTTACGACAATCCCTTGACAGATTATGCAATAATACTAAATATGATGTTATATTATATTCCTTCCCCTACGGCCCCCTGCGGCCGAAGCGCACGCAGCCCCCTGCGGCTGCGTACCCCTTACGACGATCTTATACAGTCGTCCTGTTTCTCCGTTCTCTCCCCCTTTTACACTTGCCGTGGCCGGCGTTCTCCGTGCGCAGCCACGCCCCTTTCCCCTTCTCCTTTTCCGATCCTCTAGTCTATCCGTTATCTCCCTGTCTGCTCCCTTATCATCTTTCTCTTCCTCCCCACTCTCAACCCAAAGTTCCTTATGCACGCGATATCCTATAAAAACCCTATTGGTGACATCACCGATTTCTTCGAGCTACTGGTATATTTTTGTTATGTTCTTTAAGTTCAAAATACACTTGCAATCTACCCCGCTAACCCTACAGCTGTCTTCCTGTCTCTCCTGGAACAAGGTAATCTCATCAATAATATAACCGGACTGCGCACGCTGCGTCGCCTCGCGTGTGATACGCCCCTCAACAGGAGGGCTTAACCAGCCAATTATCTTCCGTTTTGGGCAACTATGTAACTAGCTACCGCCCACAGGGAAACGTCATCTACCTATCGAGTTTCTTGCTCGAACAATAGGAAACCTCGTCTACTCATTGATCAATAAATGTCAAGTCGTAGGAAACCACACACACCCACCCTCACACGTAGTCGCAATTTAGGCCATCAGTGTCTTACGAGCGGCTGCACGTGATGTTTTCGTGCCCCGCCCCCCTCTTTCGCGTAACGTTAGCCGACTGTTCTCGCACTCGTTTCGCTACCATTCATTCCATTGGCAACACTCAGTTAAACCTTCGCCGCACATCTGTACAATACCTCCCTGCTCCCTTATTTACTTCCTCCCCCTCCCTCACAATTTCGCATTGCTTGTTGTGCGTGTCATGCTCACCAAGTTCTCTCGATGCAGGGCCGCTCGACTGCGTGCACCCCTCCAAGCGGCTCGCCACCTCCCCTCGTCTGGACCACGTCTGGACACTCGCCGACCGCGGGCGGGATACTTCTCAACCGGCTCCCGAGGGCCAATATCCGGATTGCGCTGTCCGGTCTTCTCGCAGCTCCGCGATGGTCCTGTAGTCCTCAGAAGGGGGCAACGGCAGAGGGGGCCGCGCCGCCGGGCCTCCTCGCAACGGGAGTGCCTGGAAAAACTAAAAATAAAAGTTGATCTTAAACAGATCTCAGCAGTGCCTCCAACTTGTCGGGGGGAAATTCTGCCGGGGTCGGCCGGGCCGTCCGCAGACCTCCTGGCAGGGAGGCCCCAACTCCTCCCGTATATCCCAGACGAGATTGAGTATGAGACACACACAAGGAGCAAGGTGACTCTGCTGTTTATTTAGACAAAACGGCAGGGATGGGTCAAGGAGCGTACGCGTTCGTCCTGACACACACACAATCGTGGGGCTCGCAGGCCCTTTTTACTGCATTATGACGCGCTACTTGCGTCACTTCAGAAAGTTAACAAAAAACCTATCGCCACTCTTAATTGGTTGCTCGAGTGGTAGGGTTAGTATAGTACACATATAGAGAATGATATTAGTGGACAAGGTGTAGTCAGGTGGTATATCTGGGTTGTCCCTACAATTAGATACATAAGAATTGTTACATGAAGACTCCTGAGGATTGGCTAGTATTACTGACGTCTGAGATAAGAGCCCCATGTTCTGATTGGTGCATCCGTGAGCTTCCCAGCCTGGGACCACCGTTGTTCCCAGCTCTCGGTGTACCTGTGTTTGCAACAATGTTTCAATATGGGTACGTGCAGACAATATGAGGATTTATTCATAGGTGGAAGGCTGACCGCTCCCACTGTAGCAGATGTCCATTGAGCCTTTCAAGTGTATCGGCCTGTGTCTCGTAGTGAGGGACCCAGACGCCTTTTCTCTCCTGGGTTTTGGCATCTCGTCAGGTTCGGCTTGGTCACGTGGGGAGGGACCGTGAAAGAGGCAGAATTCTGCACAATTAATATTGTTTTTTCTACTGCGCGTCTGGTTTAATTTGTCGGCGTGCCTTTATCGTTGAGGCGCGGAGTGCGAGGTTGCAACATCGTGCCTTTGATGATTTGTTCTTGGATGTGGGTTTGCAACATTGCGACCTTGGCTGGTTGCTCCACCGGGTTCTTTCTGCAGGATCAGCAACCTGACTCTTGCTTTGTTAATGTCCACGGGAGCTCTTGTTTGAGGCCTACTCGGGCCTGGTGCTTAAGTAGTCTGTTTGGTGCATAGGTGCTTTTAGGTTATAATAGCATATATTTCCATGACCAGTATCGTGTTTCCATTATACCTCTCATGGTGGTAACGGGTTTCAAGAGAAGCGTGAGCAAGCGTTATAGATGAGTTCATGATGCGTCTTGCGTTTCTGCGTTCTGAAAGCCTATGTAAAAATAATAAAGATGCACGTCCGTGAATATGCCTGTCGCCTACGTCAGAGCACTGAGTATGTTCTTCGTGTAGATTGGTGTGGAAATGTTAAGTGTGTATATTTGTACAGATGTGCTTCCCGTTGTCTAGGTCGTCATGGCATCTCTAACGACGTGTGGTTTTTAGTCTAGCTGATCCGAGCCGCAGGTGTCGGCATGGCCCGTGCGGGCTGCTGGGCAGGCAGGTGGACACATCCGTATGTTCCTGTACCAGGGTACCTGGTCGTCTGGTAAATGGACAAACTCTTCTTGCGGCGGGTGTCTGGGCCGTGACCCTCTAGGCCAAGCGCGAGAGGTGAAGGACGGGAGCCTGGTCTTCCATTCTCCCACTTCAAGAGTCTCCAAAGTCTCTGCGGAGATACCCCTCAGTGTGACATACTACCATGTATAGCGCGACTCAGTCACTTATCTTGCTCCCCTTGGGCTCGTTCCGTACCTCGTTCTGGGCAGCCCTGCAGATCCAACCAAGTAGTAGCTTCCTCCGGGGTCTAAAAAAAAAACATCTTGCTCTTATGTAGCACTTTCAGTCTTGCGGGGTACAAAAGCATATATTTGATGCCAGCCATGCGTAATCTCCTCTTCACCGCCACATAGCTATATCTCTGCCGCTGAACTAACATTGTGTAATCGGGATATGCTGCGATAGTGGTCGAAGCTCTCTCAATCGTTCCCCCTTTCCCGAAGTACTCCAGAATCTTTTCCTGATCTTTATAGTTCAGAATTTTGGCAATTATTGCACGGGGAGGGGCTCCAGGCTTTGGTTTTCTCACAAGGGCCTTGTGCGCTCGCTCCACTGTGAATCCCCGTGAAAGTTTATCGGCTCCTATTTCTTGGAGGATCATGTTCTCCACATAGTCCGTGGCGTCCTGGCCTTCCTCTCCTTCTGGCAAGCCAACCACACGAATGTTATTCTGTCTCGCTCTCCCTTCGGCTTCCTCAGCACAGTTCTCGAGGTTGGCCACTTGCTGTTTTAGTATGTGGACCTCTCTTGCGTTCTCAGTGCTGGTATCCGTGTTGGTTTTGACCGCACTCTCCAGGTTGCTTGTTCTATCTGCCAGCGCCCTGACATCTTGTCGCAGCAGGTTCACATCTATCCCCAATGCGTCTATTTTGGCTTCCAGGGAGGTCCACAGGTCGGCCATTGCTATCCCCCATGAGTCCCTCAGATCCGATATGGCCATCAATATCTGGTGGTTTTCCGTCCCCTGGGGGCTTTCCTTGGGTGCTGCAGCGCCAGTGCCCGTCAATGCCGCCGGAGACTGCTGTGTCCTAGCAAAAGCGTCCATCGTAGGTTGTTTGTTCTTGGCTTTTATTCCTCTCCCCGCCATCTTATGATCCAGCGCAGGTGGCCAAGGCAACCTTCTCCTGATGCAGCGATTTTATTGCTTTGCTCTGTCGTAATGTCAATGGGTCATTTCAGACTAGGGCTGTGAGCTCGAGATGCCCAACGCAGGGCTGGAGCGCACCGCGCTCTGGATTCCGGTGGATTGTGTCTTCCCACGTCTAGTGCGGAAGTCGAGCCCTTAGGGCTTATCAATCGGCCCGAGCAAGAGGTCCCTATCCTCCCCTTGGCCTCCGGCCCCTTATTCAGTCAATGCTACAATACAGTGCTGGTCGTAGGAGGTGATCAGTTGGCACCTTCACCGGCCCACGGCCCCCACAGTCCATGCTCAGCCACAGGGTTCAGGGCTCATATGTGCCCATATGTAAAGGTGAGTCGGGGAGCAGCTCCTGTGCCCAGCTCAATAGCTGTTCTCACGCTTCTAAACTGTGTGGTGTAACTCCGCTCCAAGTCTTGTTCCATGCAGGCAGGCAGCTCGCGGCATTCAGGATCCCCATCAGATGGACACACTCTGTACTGCACTCACGGATCTCCCGATTTGTTGTTGTGCTGATCAACTAGTTGTACTCCGTCTTGCAATGCACTGCAGGCGGATGTAATCACGGGCCCGGGTGCTCATGTAGTAGCAGAGAGGTCCTGCAGTGAGCAGCCCTGTGCCCAAACGTTATTTGTTTCAGGGCGCTTGTCGTCTTAATCCCGCCCGTGGGATTCACTCGATGTGCAGGGCAAGGACCAGTATCTATTCGGGTCCGCCCGACACAATGGCAGTGCCTCAGCCACTGTTAGTTTAGCATCCGCCGTTCCGAATGCACTGAAAGTACGGTCGCGGACCTCCTCATACCGCCAGCTGTCCGCAGCCCTCGTCCTCCACGGACCTCCCCACACAGAGGCAGGAAGCCGTGGAACAGATCGCCCCGCGCAGCCGGGTGGCCACACGGGCTGCAGTTGCCAGTTCCCACCGTTCCGTACGCGCAGCCTCAGCGCTTACGACCCGGGCCCGACCGTCACAGCAAACTCCACCCGCGGCTTCGCCAACACTTCTCGTTAGTTGAGGCAGGCGTGTGAATCCACTCGGCCTCCACGGGGCAGTGATCGTTCATACGTAAAGCAGGCGGGACTGCAACATTGTTTCCACCGCCCCGGTCTCATCTCCTTTGTAGTCCGCCATCTTAATTCCTGTGCCGCGGGGCTGCTGAATGCTTACAAGTCAATTTCTCTGCCAGCGACCATATGAATCTTCCAGTCTCCTCAGCCAAGGTAAAGGGCCCATTCGCACAGCCGTATCTCCGGTCCTGCAGCTATTTGTGTATTATTAGTGCATGTGCACACGGATCATCCTCAGATCTTCGGAGCAGCTCCCTCAGGCACGTCCTGCTACATGGCCAGTTGGCCACGCCCCCAATCGGGTATTGGTTAAACCTAACGTTGCCCCCAAAGGAACAGATGCATCGGAACCTATGCAGATCGGGGGGGTTAAAGGACCCTTAACTCAAAAGGAAAGAGAAAGACGACAGATGCAGTTGTGTCTGTACTGTGGAACCTCAGGACATTTTCTACGGGATTTCCCTACAAAACCACCCAAGAAGGTGGTAGGAGTTGCTGATAAAAGCCACATAGAGCCTGATTTGGGAAACGACCACGGCCGACAAGCGTCGAGGTCCGCTTGCCAAGGTTAAAGAAGGACACTCAGACCTCGCATCTGATCATCCCAATGCTCCTACTTGATCCCAGGCAGCCATCACGTATGCATGCAGCAAGGGCATACATAGATAGCGGGCCATAGGAAACTATATGGACCACGAATTGGTGTCAAGGATGAATCTACCTCTTTGCAAAAAGACCACTTCGGATGTCATCACCACAGTTGATGGAACTGAGATTGCCTCGGGGCCTGTAACTCATTCCACTACAGAGATGACACTGTTGAGTCAAGATGGACATTGAGAGACTATTGTTTGATCTAATCAAAGCCCCACAGTTCCAGATAATACTGGGGATGCCATGGTTGGAAACACATAATCCTTGTATAGAATGGCGAGAGAAGAGAATAACCTTCCCGGATTGTGCACACACCTGTTACCCGGAGAAAATTTTGAACAAAGGCCTGACTACAGTCGTTAACCCAATTGTGCAGTTACCTCAGGAATACCAAGAATTTCAGGATGTTTTTCAAAAAGAACAGGCCAATACATTACCTCCTCACAGATCATACGATTGTCAAATCGACCTCCTACCCGGTGCACAACCCCCATGCAGTAGAATCTACGCCCTCACGGAACCTGAAAATCTTCACCTACGGCAATACTTGGACCAATACCTTGCTAATGGCTTTATTCGTCCTTCCAAGTCTCCTGCATCTTCAACTTTATTCTTCGTGCCGAAAAAGGAAGGTGACCTTAGAACGTGCATAGATTACCGCGCATTAAATCAGATTATGGTAAAAAAAGATACCCATTGCCTCTGATTCCCGAATTACTAGACCAAGTTAAGGATGCTTGTATCTACACTAAGTTAGATCTGCGAGGGGCATATCATCTGGTACGTGTCAAGAAAGGCGACGAATGGAAGACTGACTTTCGCACCAAGTACGGATTATTCGAATACCAGGTGATGCCCTTCGGGTTGTGCAATGCACCAGCAGCCTTCCAGTATTTTATGAACAATGTCCTTCGTGAACTCATTGACGTCTGTGTCGTCGTATACATAGATGATATTCTAGTGTACTCCTCCTCAGAATCAGACCATGTTAAGCACGTGCGTGCAGTCCTTGAGAAACTACGCCAGCACAAGTTATATGCAAAATTGGGAAAATGTGTTTTTCATGCTACGGAAGTTGAATTTCTTAGATTTATCCTGACTCCAAAGGGAGTCCGAATGGACTCTCGAAAGGTGGATGCAATTCTCAAGTGGCCATCACCCAGTTCAGTCAAAGGGGTACAAAGCATGCTCAGATTTGCTAATTTCTACCGCAGATTCATTCCGGACTTCTCCCATGTTGTGCACTTTTGCGAAAAAACAAACGCTTCTTGTGGACCGAAGAGGCTGAAAAGGCCTTCCAAGAGCTGAAAGCGAAATTCACATCAGCACCTGTCTTAAAGCATCCACGCCCTGAGCTTCCATACATAGTAGAAACTGATGCATCCAGTTTAGCCATGGGAGCTGTCCTGTCCCAGAAGGATCCTGAAACCGGTCAACTTCACCCAGTAGCGTTTTGGTCCAGAAAGTTCTCAGCACCTGAGTTAAACTATGCGATTACCGATAAAGAGCTATTAGCTATCAAATCCGCCTTTAAGGCTTAGCGGCACTACCTTCTTGGTGCCAGGCATACCATTACCGTAATCACTGATCACCGGAACCTGCAGTATTTAAAAACCGCCAAAGCCCAATCATTGCGACAACTTCGATGGGCATTGTTCTTTGCCGAATTCGATTTCGTGATCACTTATCGACCAGGCCGCAAAAATGGCAAAGCAGATGCCTTATCCCGAATAGGGATGGGAGAAGCATATGCAAACCCGGAACCGGTGCCAATAATTCCCGAGCAAAGAATTCTTGGCAGAACTACTCTATAGACAATAGAAGATATTAATTCAAAAATCCAACAACTCTTCGATCCAGCAACCCTGCAGGACTGGGTAAAGAAAGGCCCGGACTACTCGGTTGTCAATGACCTACCTTACTATCAAGGACGACTATTTCTACCACACAAGGAAATACAAGACCTAGTCATCTCCAATTACCATGACACCCTGATGGAAGGGCACTCAGGTATCACAAAAACTGAAGCGAAAATTAAGAGACAGTTCTGGTGGCCCACTTGGCAAAAAGACGTAAAGTCATTTGTGATGTCTTGTGGCATTTGCGCCCAAAACAAAAGCCAGAAGAAAAAACCCGCTGGCCTTTTACAACCTTTGTATATTCCACCTACACCATGGCACACCTTGTGTTACGCTCACCTGACTCCCACGGAGGCGCTGGCCTGGTTCGCGCTGCTGTGACCTCTTCTAAGGTGATGCGCAGGGTTCGGAAGACGGACTGGACCGGGACCCCAAATCTGGCTTGCAGAAGTATCCTTCTGTAGGCGAAAATACGGGATTAACTGTCTGCGGGGTAATGCAATCGGCCTCCCACTTTCCCCTCTCACCCTCCTCGAAACCCTTCTCTGATTCCTCGTAGCGTCTCACCTTTAGGGTCTGGAAGGACGAGCTCTCCATCCTGCTTCTGATGCAGGGGCGCGTTGGTATCCAGTTACTTCACTGGATTTTCGGATTGGTGAGAACCAAACTTGCTTGGCTTCCAGGTAAGTTTTTTGATAAGAGGTTCCCCTTGTGTCCATGCATTAATGTACTAATGCTAGTGTCTTTTTCCTCATAAGGGCCGGGGTACGGAATGCCGGGGAACAGGCACCGACCCGAGATGAGAGGTGAAAACCTTGTAGAAATCAGGTAAGCCTTTAATGAGCGTCTTTTGGTAATGTCTTTTCATTCGCTCATTAACGCTGATGTCTCTTTTTCCCCTTAGGGGCCGGGGTCCGGAAATGCCAGGAATACGGCACGGACCCGAAATGAAGAGGGAATGAATCAACAGGTAAGTCTTAACATGGAGATTTAGCTTTCCTTATTCCTTTCTTTCTCTCACCTTTTGTTCTGTTCTTTTTCTCCCTAGGCGCTGGGGCGTGACTGTGAATCCGCATGATCGCTGCTGAACATGGAGGCGCCCTGTAAAGGTAAGTGGAATGCGGCGCTGCAGCGATCGACACAATGAGCTTTTAAATAAAAGTTTTCCTTTTCAGAATTGTCAGCGAGATGTCTCCGGGATGCGGATTGAGCAGGTAAGGACTTTTCCTTCTTCTGTTCTCTTCTTCTCTTCCTTTGCAGGTGATCCAGGATGCTGGCAGGCGTGGCAGAAGTCAGGATGCAGGAGCAGACACGCTGAGCTTCCAGCTGCTAGATGCAGAACAACGCAAAGCACGTGTGGCTGTTCGGGTGGGGTTTAAATAGCCTTGGAAGAAGTTCCAGGTATGTATCCTTCCTCCAATTAGGTATGTATTCTTCCCCGACCACACCCGGATGGTAAATTAGTCCCACAGGTAAAGTAGTTCCTTTCAGTCCTCAAGGAGGCCGGGATCCTGCAGCATGGTCTGCATCAGGTAAGTGCACCCAAGCACTCCCATAATGAGCCTGGCGCCTATGGCGCCAGGACTGATGTCTTTTATGAGCCTGGCGCCATAGGCGCCAGGACACTGTCCAAAGGGCCCCTATATGGGGTTGCTGGGTCCTTCCTTGGGGACTGGATGTCCGCTTTCGGGGACGCAGAGCTTGAACCGGCTCCCCGGGAGCGGGCATCATGACACCTTGTCTTTAGACTTTATTACAGATCTACCTCCATGTAATGGATTTAACACCATTCTAGTTATTGTGGATCTTTTTTCCAAGATGGCCCACTTTATTCCTTTAAAAGGATTACCTTCCGCTTCAATTTTGGCCAAGGAGTTCCTCGAAAACCTTGTTCGAATACAAGGATTTCCTTCCGTATTGGTCTCTGACCGAGGCAGTCAATTAATTTCACAATTTTGGAAGAAATGTCAATTGGCGCAAATCGACGTGAGGTTATCAACCAGTCATCATCCCCAGACCGATGGTCAGACGGAGAGGACCAACCAGACCCCTGAACAGTACCTACGTTGCATGCTGCACCAGACCGAAAGCAATTGGAAGGATATTTTATGGATTTCCGAATATGCATACAATAACTCAGTACATTCTGGACCCGGACAAAGCCCCATCTATACCATATACGGACATCACCCTCGAACCTCAGAACTCGATTCGCCTCAGCACTTAGAAATGCCTGCAGTTAGCCATTTACACTCTACTATTCCACAAGCCTTTAAGGAGGCAACAGAACATTTGAAACAAGCGAAAGAGAAAAATGCTGATCAACATAGAAGTGATGCTCCACGATATCAGATTGGGGATCAAGTTTGGCTGGCTACAAAACACATACCTCTAAAAGGAACTCAGACTTTTAATCCTAGGTATTTGGGACCTTACACTATTAAGGCCATTATCAACCCGGTGGCCGTCAAGTTGGAATTACCCTCTAATATGCAGATCCATCCTGTCTTTCATGTTTCACTTCTGAAACCAGTTCAACCCGGGACAAGACTTGCCAAACCACCTGACCCCATCCTAATAGATGGAGAACCTGAATTCGATGTAAAGAATATCCTGGACTCTAAGTTGGTTAAATCAAGACTTTTTTATTTAATCGACTGGAACGGTTACGGACCACAGGAAAGGTCATGGGAGCCTAGTGACCACGTTCATGCACCTCAGTTGGTGAAGAAATTCCATCGGAACTTCCCAGACAAACCAGGGCCGAGGGGAAGAACAACTTTAGGAGGGGCCTTGGGGGGGAGTGCTGTCATGATGCCTACCCCCGGGCATCCGGATCAAGCCCATCAGCCCTGGGAGCAGGCATCCAGACATTTACAAAAACCCCAGCAGCCCCGGCTAGGGGCTGTCTGGGTTCAGTCCTGGCGCCATAGGCGTTACTTACCTCATGCAGACCATGCTGCAAATAAATCCAAGCCAACGTGAGGCCTGGATGGGACTATTTTACTACAGGGGCTATTTTTTACTCGGGTGTGGTCCTGGGGAACTTCTTTCCTGGGACTACTTTGGAGGCTATTTAAACCACACCCGAACAGCAGCACATGCTTCGTGTTATTCTGCATCCAGAAGCGTGACTCTCACCGTGCCTGCAGCCAGCATCCAGTCTTCTGCCACGCCCGCCTCGAACCCGGAGCTCCTAGAATAAAGAGGAACAAAAGGACAAGGTTAGAAAACAAACATTTCAAATTCCTCACGTGATTCCGGATCCATTTCATCTCCCGGCCTGGAAGTACATCAGTCCTGCACGCGTCGCTTCGCCAGCTCCAGCACGGCGCCATACTCACCAGTTCTCACAGCATCTTTCGATACGGCACTGTCTCCATCATTTCTTCGCCGTACTCCGGCACCTAGGGGCACAAGAATAACAAGGTGAGCCAAGGGAATCAACAAATACCTCTTACCACCATAGACTTACCTGATTTACCACCGGCGGTATTATTCTCCATATCTTCATATGCCGCATCTGTAAAGAGGGAGATATCTAGGAACTCTGCCCCGCCCCCTTTTCCAGTACAAACACTTTCTCACGAACAGCTCACTGTGAGAAAAACCGGACTAACACCCGAGCCATATACCTGATGTGTCCCAATACATGCAGAGTCGGGCAATTACTGACCATTACGCGCACGCCTAACTTCTATTGCACTTCCCCTCACGGATAAAAGGCAGAGCAGGAGAGCACACTCTGAGCGAGGCAAAGCACACGAGGAAGCAGCAGTTCCAAGATGGCAGTTTAATACAAGGCGAAAGATGGCAAAACTGAAGGGGATTGCAAGGAGCAAAGTGCCCTTGACCTTTTCGACAAGGAACCATTACTTTCATGAACCTTTCGAGAATAGGCAACATATGACGATGAAACAAGGGTGAAGAATCCTGCATTGTGTGCCGGAGGTACCTGGGGTTCTCCCGCATCTATAGTGAATGCGGGGAGAATCGCTTGCCGGTGTGGTACTGTCCTTGGCGCCTACTACGAATCAGCGCCAATGAAGTCAGCACAGCTGGCGAGTTGGGGAGACTGATACCAGACCGGTGTCTGTTGAAGTCAAGGTTGCAAGCGGCAACATTGTATAGTGAACGCTGAAGTGACCATTGTATGAAGCGTATGTGATAACACAGTGCAAGTAAAATTGAACAATAGATGAGTGATTGGAACTTTGAAGCCAAGATACAATACCTTACACAGTGTGGTCTGGCACTGCATGCATGCTCATTCAAATGTCTCTGTAAGGTATCCAACTGAAAGAGTGACAAAGAATTGTGAATCAAAGTGGTCCTTAACGGGTCAAGAAAAATCCTGTGCACAATCGAAAATATTCGATGTTAATAGCGTAAAGAAGGTTGATGATAAAGTCGATGAAGTTGGTCCGAGCCCAGCGGAGGGAAATCAGCTGAAAGCTTTTGGTTAACCCAAGTTTGTGTTAAAAACTTAAAATGAAATTGCTCCGAGCCCGGCACAGGGAGACTAATTGAACATTGTGTTAAAGACGATCTGAGCCTGGATGAGGGGGATCCGAGGTGAAAAGTCAATCACCTGAGAAATTGAGTACTTGTGAAATCCTAAGAGGAAAGTAACTTATTGTTTGTCACATCAAGCCCTCTGAAAGAAGTGAGACTTTGAAAGGCAAAGAAACTTGGGCAGTGTAGGCCCTGATGCTAATGAATGAACTGTATCCTCGTGCTAGAGAAGCCAGAGACTGTGCTGAACTCGAGTGTGCTTCCTTGTCCCGTACAAAAAATGTGGGGATGGGAGGCCAACAACCTGAACATCCTGACATATCATTTTGTGAACACTTCTTTCTTTTTTGTAACACTGTTTCCCACACTATTTGTATCTAGAAGTAAGGATTGGCAATAGGTTTATTAGTGCATGTCCTTTGATTTTGACAAGACATCAGTAGGACTGCATTATTATTTGATGGTCATAGCTTTCTCCCATCTGTAGATTTAGATAAGCATTTTTCAAACCTTTTTCGAAGTTCAATAAACACCCTGTGGTCACTTGTGTCTGTCTTACTGTTGATACCATGCCTTCCTTACAGTATGCTCCCAGCTCGAGGGAAGTTAGAGGGTTCCCAAGGGGTAGGGGAGGATTTTCACAAGGAAATAGGTGATTTAGCAGTGTCGGAGGAATGGGGCCCGACTTAACGGGCCAATGGGAAATAACTATATGAAGGCTTGAATGGGGTTCAGTGTTAGTCATGTGGAAGGATGGGATACGTGGCATGAGATTACTGAAACAGGCCACATTATTTTAACGTAGGAGCTCAGCAAATGCAACCCCCGACCATGCCATATGCCCAAGGTTCTGGACAATCGCAGCAAGTACAGATTGAACAGAACCCAGAAGCTGGGGCTGCACAGACCTATGTTATTCAACAGACCATGCCAGCACAGGCACCGGTACCAACATGGGAGAAAAATCCTTTTCCCCAAGGATTGGTCACTCACTATAATATAGCCAGTGTTTTTGGAAGGAATCCTTTCCCGCTCCCCAGTCCTAATATGTACCAGTCCATTACTGCTGATCCGGAAGAGGAACTCCCAGATATGTGTGAAGGAAGGTGAACAAATGATTTAATTTATGGTCGATACAGGGGCTACAAAATCTTGCATTAAAACAATGGACACCAGGATTCTCTGGGGCTTTCCTGTTGGTTCCTTACACTGAAGATCTACGTATTAAGGTATGTATATAAAATGTATCTGCGCCTTTGTTGTAATTTACAGATACCCTAGCGAATCTCTTGGACAGAGATCTCCTCAGTCGACTCCACATGTCGATTGTTTTCACGGAGGAAGGTATAGTATACTCGACTCTAGGTTTGTATCCAAGAAAAGAAGCAGCATGTTTATATGCATACTGTAGGAACAGCGCGATAAGGGGGGTACACTTGTTCATTCGACTTTGTTTCTTTATGGGGTAATAGTTTTGTTGAGTTGGGTCCCGGGAATCGGGATCAGATTGGCAGGTACTAATACAAGGTTTGTTTCTGCCTGCTGTGCCACAGAAGGTAACACCAGGCACCATTGTTACGATTCTCCTAGAAGTGGTAGTCATCAACAAGAACAGGGAGATTCTCTCAGGCACAGACGAGGAAGGCAGAGAGTGGCACACAGTTCTGTGTATCAATCTGGCCTTATTGCTAAGGGCTATGTCCAACGAGCAAGGTTGCCTTGCCAGATAGTGACGGAACAAAGGGAAGTTCCACAGACCATGCTCATCATTAAAAATACATCGCCATATTGGAAGGAGGATTTGGAGAATGTGCCGGACCATTTGTAGACCAGCAATCCTCATAATGTGGGGCGCTGTTGAAGAGTATTGGATCAGTGCAGATTAAATTGAAAACTGGTGCAATATTACCACGGGTTACGCTGTACCCCATGTTGTCATGATCTCTGCTTCCAAAAGGTCAGGGTTTTCCCAACTCCCTTGGAAGCAGATCCATAACCCAGGTTCCGAGTGCCAACCAGTCCCAATTGGGACCTTTTGGACCCAGTCCGGGCGCCAGTGGCACCAGGCTCATAAATTTGCCCAGTCCCAGCGCTGGAAGCGCCGGGCTCATAATGCTTGGGTGGACTTACCTGCAGCAGACCATGCTGCTTACTTGCCTGCCAGTTGAGTCTCTGATCCTCTTCTGTTTGGAACTACTTTTCCTGTTGGGTGGGGCAGGAGCCACTCCCTAGATTCAGAACACTGGAACTCTTCTGGAAAGCAGGAACTCTTTTCTTACCTAGGCGTGGCTGTGGAAGGAGACACCTAAGCACTACAGGAGGCTATTTAAACCACACCCGATGGATGAATCTTGCTTTGCGTTATTCTGCATCCTCAGCAGCAGAACGCTCATCGTGTCTTCTGCATCTGATCCTGGGCCTAAGGAAAAAGGCTTACCATCCTGAATCCAGTCTTCAGCAACACCTATAAAGACAAGAAAGAACAGGTTAGCATTACGGTCTTCAGTGACAGCTCTTCACTTACCTGGTCCATCGGCTGTCACCAACGCCTCGCGCTGCATTCCGGCATCTGAAAGACAAAGGCTTACCTACTCTTCGTGCGCTCCGGAGGTCTTCACACTGCATTCCGGCATCTGAAAGACAAAAGCTTACCAACTCTTTGCACGCTCCGGAGGCCTTCGGCGCTGCATCCCGCATCTGAAAGACAAAACAAGGTGCGTTTAAAGACATTGGGGAACTTTAATACTCACGTGCCATTACTCCTTTCCACATCTAACCCAGTGGGTATTCCGGCACCCTGCAGCCGCCCCGAACTTGTACCTGCAAAATAAAAAGACAGTTAGAGCGCATCGTGAAGCAGGCAACAAGCGCTTACTTACGCGCTTCCAGGCGCTTCTATTCATCACACAGGCTCCATCTTCAACTCACTTCAGCCCGCCATCCGCCATCGCCGGAACCCTGCAAAACAAGAGACATCATTACTAAAGACTTTAAAGACATTAGAATTACTCGAAACTTACCGTTCGTGCAGTAAACGACGGACAGCAGTCCTTTGAAGTCAAGAGGCCTGCTCCCCTTATCCAGTGAAGAAACTGGTTACAACACCCTGCCTCGAGGCAGATGGAGAGCACGGCGTTCACTTACCTAAGGTGAGAGCGTTAACCTTTGGGGTTCTACAGGAGAAGAGAAAGGGAAGAAGAGAGAGACATTCAATAACCCAGTTCATTAATCCCACATTTTCTATCTGCAGACATTTTACCCTTCGAGCCAGACATACAGTGCACAGAGGTCCAGCCCAAAGAGCCAGCCGTGTGTTACACATCACCTTTGAAGATACGGTATACGCCCAGTCAAGACCGGCGCCTCTACGGGAATCAGGTGAGCGTTACAGAACGCAAAGCCTACCACAAAACTCCCGTCCAGGCGCTATGGAAACCTCGGATACCGACCAGCTAGCCCAGTTACTTGGGGAACTAAGGGCAGAAGTGCATGCAGCCCGTCAGGAAACGAACGCTCTAAGAAGGGAACTGATTATTTCCAAGGAGCGAACAGATGATCTCGCTAGACAATTGCTACAGTCACAAGCCGGACAGACCCCGTTACCCGAATCTGGGGGAAATCTTCCTTTTACATCCTCTATTAATCCAGTGCAGATCAACCTACCTGGGAATGTACCTCTGGCTCCGCCCGAACGATTTTCTGGTGACCCAAAGAGGTTTGCAGTATTTATCAATCAGTGCCGGTTGCATTTCTTATGCCGGCCAGCAGCCTTTCCAACTGATCAAGCTAAAGTAGCTTTCGTGCTTTCGTACCTTAGTGGCAATGCGGCAGACTGGTCGATCCCTCTAGTAAATCAAGATGATCCGGTCCTCCATGATTTTCAAGCTTTTCAGCTCAGTATGGAAAAACTGTTCGCAAGACATTCACAGGGGCAGGCCTTGGACAATGAGCTTCTTTCGTTGCGACAATGTAATCAAGACCTTTTGGCTTATATTGCGTCTTTCAACAGACTGATAGTGGAAACTCACTGGCCTGAGGACAAAAGGATTACGCTGTTTTATAGAGGTCTACGCGGAGAGCTCAAAGATGTGTTAGCCCAAGTAGTGAATCCCCCACAAGATTGTTCGGACTATATAGACTTAGTCGTTCAAATAGATCACAGACTGCAGAACAGGAAGGCCGATCGTTCCAAGTTTGATGCTCGAGTATTTTCCAAACCGCCAACTCCTTCCAAAGGAGTAGACTCCGGGGAACCCATGCAAATGGGGGGTCTGAAAGGTCCTCTAACACAAAAGGAGCGGGAAAGGAGAAAACAGTTGCAATTATGCCTCTATTGCGGAAACTCAGGGCACTTTCTTCGAGACTGTCCGGTGAAACCTGCCAAGAAGGCAGTAGGAGCTGCAGTTACCAAAGTTACAAACTCTGAGCAGGGAAACGACCTCGCCCGACAAGAATAGAGGTCCTCTTGCCGAGCGTGAAAACCAGTTCCGTGACCTCGTATTTCGTGATACCTATGGTCCTCATTAGCCCTGATAATCCGGATCGATTACATGCAATTGAAGCTTACGTCGACAGCGGTGCCATCGGCAATTATGTGGATCATGAAATGGTTTTGAGGATGAATCTAACTCTTTGTCCCAAGGCTGTAAAGGACGTCATTACTACGGTGGATGGTACGGAGATAGCCTCCGGGCCAGTAACGCATACCACTCAAGAAGTGACGCTAGTAAGTCAAGATGGACACCATGAGAAGATCGTGTTCGATGTGATCAAGGCCCCTCAGTTTCAGATTATTCTAGGAATACCTTGGTTAGAGAAACACAATCCTCTGATCGATTGGCGAGCAAGAACGGTCCAGTTTCCAGAATGTGTCTCTACTTGTCACCCTCCACCTGGTGTTGCACTGGCAGCAATTTCTTCAGAGACTCCCCAGTTACCTCCCGAATACCTAGAATACCAAGATGTTTTCCGGAAGGATCAGGCTAACTCTCTACCTCCTCATAGGTCTTATGACTGCCAGATCGACCTGATACCTGGATCTACTCCTCCTTGTAGTAGAATTTATGCCCTCACCGAGCCTGAGAACCTTCACCTTCGACAATATCTGGATCAATACCTGGCAAATGGGTTTATTCGTCCTTCCAAGTCCCCTGCTTCTTCAGCTTTGTTCTTCGTTCCAAAAAAGGAAGGAGACCTTAGAACTTGTATAGATTATCGCTCCCTGAACCAGATCACCGTTAAGAATAGATATCCGTTACCTTTGATCCCTGAACTCCTGGACCAAGTCAGAAAAGCATGCATATATACAAAGCTGGATCTTAGAGGAGCTTACCACTTGGTACGAGTAAAAGAGGGCGATGAATGGAAGACCGCCTTCCGCACCAAGTATGGGCTATTTGAATATCAGGTCATGCCCTTCGGACTTTGTAATGCATCGGCCGCCTTTCAATATTTTATGAACGATGTCCTCAGAGAGCTCATAGATGTGTGTGTTGTTGTTTACATTGACGACATCCTCGTTTATTCTTCATCGGAATCTGAACATCGGAAACACGTGAAAATGGTCCTCGAAAGATTGCGTCAACACAAACTTTTCGCTAAGTTGGAAAAATGTGTTTTCAACGTGACTGAAGTTGAATTCTTGGGATTCATATTATCACCTGGCGGAGTGCGTATGGATTCAAAGAAGGTCGATGCAGTTCTCAAATGGCCATCACCATCCTCCGTAAAAGGTGTGCAAAGCATGTTAGGCTTCGCTAACTTTTACCGCAGGTTTATCCCCGAATTCTCTCGAATAGTCCAGCCCATCACTGCCTTGTTAAAGAAAAACAAACGTTTTGAATGGTCTACCGAGGCGGAACAAGCTTTCCAGGATTTGAAGACTAAATTTATCTCTGCACCAATCTTAAAACACCCTCGCCCCGAACTCCCCTACATCATGGAAACTGATGCTTCAAGCCTTGCCATGGGGGCAGTTCTATCACAAAAGGACCCGGTAACCAATCAGTTGCATCCCGTGGCATTTTGGTCCCGCAAATTCTCGCCTCCTGAAATCAATTACACAATTACTGACAAGGAACTTCTGGCTATCAAGTCTGCCTTTAAGGCTTGGCGGCATTATCTGCTGGGGGCCCGACACACCGTTACTGTGATTACGGATCACCGAAACCTGCAATATTTGAAAACCGCAAAAGCCCAATCCTCTAGACAACTCCGTTGGGCATTATTCTTTGCCGAGTTTGACTTCATAATTACCTATCGACCTGGTACAAAAAACTGTAAAGCTGATGCCCTTTCTCGGATGGGAGTGGAAGAACACTTGATCAACCCTAAACCTGTACCAATCATTCCCGAACAAAGAATTCTGGGTGTAATCGCCACAGAATCCATAGAGGAAGTTAAGGATAAAGCCAGGCAACTTGTAACTCCAGCAGACATACAGAATTGGCATCTGCAGGGAAAGGACTTTGCAGTAAAGGACAACGTATTGTATTTCCAAGAACGATTATACCTACCCAGCACAGATTTACAGAAAAAAGTAATCTCTTGTTATCACGATTCTTTAATGGAAGGACATCCCGGTATGGCCAAGACCTCAGAAAAGATCAAGCGCTACTTCTGGTGGCCGTCTTGGAAAAAAGATATCAGAGACTTTATAATGTCCTGTGGAGTATGCGCCCAAAACAAGAGTCAAAAGGAAAGACCAGCAGGCCTCTTACGCCCTATTGACATCCCACCTCGCCCTTGGCATACGCTTTCTATGGACTTCATCACCGATCTACCTCCATGCTCCGGATACAATACGATTCTAGTAATCGTGGACTTATTCTCCAAGATGGCGCATTTCATTCCGCTCAAAGGCTTGCCAACAGCAGCAACTCTGGCCCGAGAATTTCTCGAAAACATCGTCCGACTGCACGGTTTTCCTTCGGTTCTAATTTCGGATCGAGGTAGTCAATTTATTTCTCATTTTTGGCGAAGTTGCTGTCGGTCGGTTCAAATTGATGTGAGACTATCGACCAGTCACCACCCTCAGACCGACGGACAAACCGAGAGGACCAATCAAACTCTGGAACAGTATTTACGGTGCATGCTGCAACAAACTGAAAAAACTTGGAAAGACATCCTTTGGATAGCCGAATATGCCTACAATAGCTCTGTCCATTCGGGAACTGGGAAAACCCCGTTTTTTCTTTTGTACGGCAGTCACCCTCGAACCTCGGAGTTGGATCCCCTCCAAGATCTTGAAAAACCAGCAGTAGACTACCTGCATTCTACAATCACCCAAGCCTTTAAGGAAGCTGTTTCTCACCTTCAAAGGGCTAAAGAACAATACAAGAAAGGAGCAGATCAACATCGGAAGGAAGCCCCTCAATATCAAGTAGGGGATCAAGTCTGGTTATCCACCAAATATCTACCTCTAAAAGGGCCACGCACATTCAACCCAAGATACCTTGGTCCCTATTCCATCACTACCATAGTAAACCCAGTAGCGGTCAAGTTGGACTTGCCCCCGCACATGAAGATACATCCGGTCTTCCACGTCTCTCTATTAAAACCCGTGCAACCTCAAACCCGACTAACCAAATCTCCAAAACCTATCCTAGTTGATGGAGAACTCGAGTTTGAAGTCAAAAGCATTCTGGACTCCAAGATCTCCAAATCTAAACTATTCTACCTAATTGACTGGAAAGGCTACGGCCCCCAAGAGAGATCCTGGGAACCTGCTGAATATGTCCACGCTCCTCGCCTAATCAAAAGATTTCACCGAACATTTCCTGACAAGCCAAAACCCCCAGTTAACCCCGGTTTGGGAGGGGCCTTGAGGGGGGGTACTGTCATGATCTCTGCTTCCAAAAGGTCAGGGTTTTTCCCAACTCCCTTGGAAGCAGATCCATAACCCAGGTTCCGAGTGCCAACCAGTCCCAATTGGGACCTTTTGGACCCAGTCCTGGCGCCAGTGGCACCAGGCTCATAAATATGCCCAGTCCCAGCGCTGGAAGCGCCGGGCTCATAATGCTTGGGTGGACTTACCTGCAGCAGACCATGCTGCTTACTTGCCTGCCAGTTGAGTCTCTGATCCTCTTCTGTTTGGAACTACTTTTCCTGTTGGGTGGGGCAGGAGCCACTCCCTAGATTCAGAACACTGGAACTCTTCTGGAAAGCAGGAACTCTTTTCTTACCTAGGCGTGGCTGTGGAAGGAGACACCTAAGCACTACAGGAGGCTATTTAAACCACACCCGATGGATGAATCTTGCTTTGCGTTATTCTGCATCCTCAGCAGCAGAACGCTCATCGTGTCTTCTGCATCTGATCCTGGGCCTAAGGAAAAAGGCTTACCATCCTGAATCCAGTCTTCAGCAACACCTATAAAGACAAGAAAGAACAGGTTAGCATTACGGTCTTCAGTGACCGCTCTTCACTTACCTGGTCCATCGGCTGTCACCAACGCCTCGCGCTGCATTCCGGCATCTGAAAGACAAAGGCTTACCTACTCTTCGTGCGCTCCGGAGGTCTTCACACTGCATTCCGGCATCTGAAAGACAAAAGCTTACCAACTCTTCGCACGCTCCGGAGGCCTTCGGCGCTGCATCCCGCATCTGAAAGACAAAACAAGGTGCGTTTAAAGACATTGGGGAACTTTAATACTCACGTGCCATTACTCCTTTCCACATCTAACCCAGTGGGTATTCCGGCACCCTGCAGCCGCCCCGAACTTGTACCTGCAAAATAAAAAGACAGAGCGCATCGTGAAGCAGGCAACAAGCGCTTACTTACGTGCTTCCAGGCGCTTCTATTCATCACACGGGCTCCATCTTCAACTCACTTCAGCCCGCCATCCGCCATCGCCGGAACCCTGCAAAACAAGAGACATCATTACTAAAGACTTTAAAGACATTAGAATTACTCGAAACTTACCGTTCGTGCAGTAAACGACGGACAGCAGTCCTCTGAAGTCAAGAGGCCTGCTCCCCTTATCCAGTGAAGAAACTGGTTACAGCACCCTGCCTCGAGGCAGATGGAGAGCACGGCGTTCACTTACCTAAGGTGAGAGCGTTAACCTTTGGGGTTCTACAGGAGAAGAGAAAGGGAAGAAGAGAGAGACATTCAATAACCCAGTTCATTAATCCCACATTTTCTATCTGCAGACATCTTACCCTTCGAGCCAGACATACAGTGCACAGAGGTCCAGCCCAAAGAGCCAGCCGTGCGTTACACATCACCTTTGAAGATACGGTATATGCCCAGTCAAGACCGGCGCCTCTACGGGAATCAGGTGAGCGTTACACATGTCTAGAGAGGCGGACGAGGGGATTTATGAGACCATTGTGGCATTGTTGAAGAAAGGCATAATATAACCTGTGTCGCCATGTAACACTGCCATCTACCCTTTGAAGAAAGCGAAGGGGTCCAGTTGGAGGATAGCCAAGATTTGCGCCCTCTCAATAATATTGCTGATGTGGGTTTGTAGGTGGTACCGAATCCTGCTACCATTCTCAGTAATATTCCTATTGGGTCAACCAACTTCACAGTGATTGATTTGAAGAATGCATTTTTCTTGGTCGCCTAACACCACGATTCTCTGTACCCCATGGTGTTTACATATCGTGGTCAGAGATTCCAGCACACAAGCTTGCCCTAAGGGTACTGTGAATCTCTAGGTGTTTTCAACAGGGTAGTTCAAATGAATTTGGGGAATTTACATGTGTCCTGTGTGGTAATTCAGTACGTGGACAACTTACTAGCTTGTACCACTTCAGAAGAGCAGTGTCTAGGAGATTCAATAACGCTCCTCACCACTTGCGGATGAGAAGGGGTACGAAGTGAATGAAGAAAAATTGCAATACTGCCAGACAGATATATATTTGGGGCAAGTGATATTGCACGCAGGAAGGAAGGTAATGTCAGAGAGAGTCACCACATTTCATAATACGCCCCAGCCAGTCACAGTGAAACTAATGCAGCAGTTTCTGGGAATTAACTATTGTAGATCATGGATTTTTGACTAGTCTAGTTACACAAGGTCCTTACTGCAGGGACGTAAAAGGCAGAGGGTCCTATAATACAGGCCGAGGAGACAGTGATTTGTTTTTGGGTACTGAAGGCCACGATCAGCAATGCTCCTGATCTGGTGACCCCGAATTACAAGAAGCTATTTTATCAGTTTTCACAATCAAATGGGCAAGTAATGACAGCAGTCCTGGCCCAGCAGACATCGCTAGGCCATAAAACATTAGCATACTATAGTGGACTCCAAGACCCAGTGATGTGGAGACAGTTCCCTTGTGAGCAAGCTTTAGTGGCAGCTGCTTTACAATTCAAAGGTCTTCAACCATTATTATGGGGTTCCCGGTGACATTGTACGTGGAGCATGCAGTATTTTTGATCTTGGAAAAATCCAAGTCAACTTTGACGGCACAAAGAGTTTCAAGGTATGAGGTTATTGTATGAAATTCATCTATACATCCCGTATGGTGTGACCTAATCAATCCTGTGACATTTGTCGCCGAGCCAGTGAAACCTGATATTGTCCACAATTGTGCAATGTACGACAGAAGAGAGGATGAGTATTAGGGAGGATGCCTTGGAGGTGAGGCAAGGTACGTTTTGTTGTCGGGCCCGACAATCCATCAGGACACTGGTGAGAGGCAAACGGATGCAGGCGTTGTGAGCCTTGTGGATGGGGAATACCAGGTCAGACTATAGAAACTGTTAACTGCGCATTACTTTCGCATTACTCTGTGCAAGCGGCGGAACTAGTGGCACTTATAGAGGCTCTAGAAATGAGTAAGGGGAAGGCAGTCACTATTTACTTTGACTCTGCGTATGTAACCTCTACTGTGCATTCAGGCTTGTCAAGTTGGCAGAGAAGAGGGTTTAAGAGATCTGACTGGACCCCTGCCCAGCATGCTGGACTGCTAGCCAGATTAATCGTAGCGCTAACACTGTCCACGGAGGTAGGGATTGGTAAGTGCGCTGCACATACTAATCATACTAACTCATTAGCACTTGGAAATGATGCTGCATATTTGCCATCCCCAGATCCCAGAAAATTGAAAACGTGTCCCAGCAGGTACAGTTGCCAGCTCTGTTCACTGCAGTCCCTTTGCATCAGATTATAGAAATCTAGGGAAAAGCCCCTAAGGAGGAACAGGAGCTTTCGGCAAAGAGAGGATATGCGCCCTCGCCCATGTATTTGCTGTGGAGACAATATCTTATGGGGAAGGTAGTAATGCCGGTAGAACTGCTTCTTGTAGCTCTAGAGCAACTGCATTACCCATCGCACACTTCTCAGTGACGAATCATGGCAGAGCTCCAGGAAAAATGGTTCATGCCAAACCTCCAAGAACAGCTAAGTAGTTTTAGTACCTAAAGTTTAGAGTAGATTGTCTGCCAACACTCTATGTGGTAGGGCCTAAAATGGGGATTCCACTGGAGCTCAGAATCTAAAATAAGAGTATATTAAATAAATAAATAGGTTTGTAGGGAATTATACAGTTTGCAGGGAATTTTATCTGGGTAATACCAGGAGGGCAATGAGTTTTGCCTAGGGGCCCATGGCCCTTCCAGTAAATGCGCATAGATTTGTTGGACATGATCCAGAAGTGTAATCATTTTAGTTACCCAGTTTTGGTCTGCACATTTTCCTGTTGGCTCGAGGGTGGTCCCTGCATACACCCAGATGCTGTCGGCAGCAAAATATTTGGTGAGGGAGGTGTAGAGAAGGAGATGTACATGTCACTCATGGAGCCCACCCCCTTACTTCTGTCATATTGGAAGAGAGCAGCAGGAAAGCACTGTGCATGACACCTGGTATTGTCCCAATACCGCATCGAAGATATGAAAGACGTTATGCACTCAGATAACCGTACCAAATGTACCCTCGAACTGAAGTGGTAGAAGGAAGTCTACAGACACCATCAGACAGAACTACTATAAGCAAAGTCTGAAAGGGGTAAAGTGGCGTCATGAAGTGAAGACACAATGACATACTAAAACGATATGCAAATACTCAAAGAATGGAGATGTAACTAAAGTAACAAAGTAAATGAACATTTGAGTACGAAGAAATCTTATATACTGAGAAGTAAGGAGAGATGCAGTAGATGTATATAAACAGAAACGCAAGGCAGGTGAGAAATATAGAAGCTTGCTACTATAGAAAATATAACACAGGTTAAGCAGCCATGTTGAGAAGATGGATGTCAGTTTCATGTAATAGTAAGCTGAAAACCTCAAGGAGAGGGACCAAAGCTGTAGAGCTGAAAGGCACTGGAATACGGATTCATGAAAGAACAAATAATATTTGGTTGGCTTAGGATCAAGCCACAGTGAGAAGCAACTATAAAGTACAAAAGGAGTCGAGGAGGATAAGCCATGTATGTAAAACATATTTCTCTTAGATAAGCAAAGGGCTAAATATTTGCAATTGGCAAGTATTGTACAATTAAAAATGAAGAAAGCATATGCAAGACAGAGCAACTAAGTCTCCAGATGCCAAAGAGAGTAAAGACACCCAGTATAATTGAATCAAATAGCACTAAATAAAAGGACAGAATTGAGAAATCATGGTCTCCTTACATGTGGTCCAAGACCAGAAAACAAGGTCTATTCATAACACTCTAGACTAAGATAGCACTGTACCCTCACTCCCTTAACATTTCTGGAGAAGAGAACAGTCAGCAAGATCATCTACAAAAAGGGCATTGGCTTAGGGCCTAACTGATGAGATGGTAAGGTTAATTGGCCAAGTGGGCAGTTGTCCGACATTCCCTGCAACTGGGTTTCGTTTTGCTTACCGTGCTGCTAACAAGCCTAATGTCCAAGGTTGGAAGAAGATGCCAACCAATCAGGATGGCCTATGTGATGATGGGTATACATTGTTGCAGAAGCCCATCCTCTGCGGTTAGTCTGCTATTATCTATATTATACCTAGTTGGAGGTTGTTCTAGGCGTGCCTACCAGATAAATGGCAGCCAATGATGTTACTAGCACCTAAATAAGCTATAAGTATGTATGTTCCCTTAACCAATCCCTCCCCCTGATAGGTTTTTACTATTTGCCAAGTAGGATGATGTCATAGCTGATGCATATAGAGGTATAAAGCCTTTGTGTTATGCAAATGTATTTGAGAGTGAGTAAGCTGCGATTTGTTATATTTGCCAGATTTTCCTGATTTATTGAACTGATAATGAAGTAGTACTTTGAAATATTTTTTAGTCTGTCCGGTTATTTGGGCCCGTAATGAGTAGTTCTGTTAATCCCGTCCAGCACGTGACACACTCCAGGTGCTACTGCACAGAGGGATTTCCACGGTGGGCAATGTGTAGCGTCTTGAAGTCCGACAATAAGACCCATTACTTTAATGCCCTATTCGCAGAGATTACCACTCTTGGGGATTAAGCACAAGCTGTGTTTGGTGTACCACCCTCAGGCCAACAGAAGAGTGGAACGGCTAAATAGATTATGAACAGTATATAGTGATTTGCATACAATTGGCACACATTGTGACTGGGTGAAGGTTGCACACACCGCTCTCACCTGCACGCACGCAGTACCTTAGGGCCTTAACCAAAAGTGTCAGAATTATATCTTCACAGGTTGTGTCTTCTTACCAACAGTGTACAGGAGAAAGCAGCAAAGAATCAGAGGATCTGCACCAACAACTGTTCCCCGGGGATCAGGTTTTCATCTGCACCTTTGTGACACTGAAATGAGCGGTGTTTCCATGGGTCCCAGTGTGTGATTTTTGCAACACCAACTGCTGTGAGGGTGGAGGGCAGCAAGAGCTGGGTCCACATCAGCGACGTACGAGGAGCAGGCTCAAAGTTAAGTATGCCCTAAGGAATCGCAGTTCATTCCAGTGGAAATGGGGGAGCGAGAGAAAACCAGTGATTATTTTTCAAAAATAAGAAGAAACTTTGGATTTATAATGTATATTACAAAGATTGTTTGTCTTTCTCGTTTCTCTTGTCATGTTCAAAGATGAGAGTATGAATGTTGAATGGTTTAAATGTATCTAGTATTGTAAAAGTTGAAGACATACTATTGAGGTCATAAAGGAATGTTGATGCTGATTTCTTGGACAATGAGGAGGATGCAAATCTAGATCCGATAGTAGATGCACATGGTTTTGCAGCAGATAATGTATGGTATAGCCAGGGAGGGAAGGAGAGGGGAGGGAAGCAGTGAGGGAGGGGAGCAGGGAGGGAGGGAGAGAGGGAGAGAGGGAGAGATTGATTTTGCTGCATCTGTTCTCGCATTCCTCATCCTTCTGGTGTCCCTATGGTGTTTATCCCAGATGAAATACAGTTAGCAGAGGCAAGGTGTCTAGTGCACCTAGCTTTATGCAGGGTCCAAGGGCAGTTCCAAGTGCAATCAGTCACAGCATCTATTTTCCCTGTTGAAGAATGTTCAGCTACATATCATAAAGAGCAGAAGAATGTTCGGTGTACGCAAAGAGTCCAGTTGAGTTTAAAAGGGGCCATTATCAGCAACTGATGGGGGAGCAAGGGGTGAAGAGTTACAAAGCTGGAGGGATGAGGGGATTCTCAGAAGAAGGGGTGGCGTGTGTAAACCAAGATTGTAGAAATGTGTGGCAGAAATATTTAAAGTATCTGACATGGCTCAAGGAACCAGAAAAACCTATTAAGATACAGACGCCCATTTTCTCTGGGTTTTAAAGGTGATGGCACAGTGCCTGTTGGCACAAATATGAACTGCAGCCACGCTCTTCATATCACTGATCTGGCTGGGAGGTACAGTGCACTTCTTGATGTATTTTGGACTTGTGGACACTATGCCTACAGAAAATTGTCTCCAGCTTGGCAAAGTGTATGCATTTTCACCAAGTTGCATGTACCTGTCCTTGTTATTCCTGAGAAACTCTTGCTATTTACCCATCCAATGCGCAGAGCCACATCTGTGCCCATTGCATCTCCTGTATTATCGCACATGGACCAAGCAGTCGAACAACCTCTCCCCAGCATGTTCAAAAGCTTTCATGGACTTTCCCAAGCAAATTGTTTATTCAGTTGAACAGAGATGTTTGTCTCCTCCCTCCTGGCAGCTGGAGTCCAAGCTGCCACGAATGCAAAGTGGCTCCAGGTGACCCAGTACGAACATTTGTTATTTATGAATTCTTCTGAATCAGCTTTCAGTGCCATTAAAGAAGAACTGGGGCCCTGAGGCTCATTGCTTTACAGAATAGGTATTGGCCTGCTAACAGCTATGCAGTGAGGGGGTCTGCCAGAAGATAGGGAGAACCTGCTGTATATTTGTGCCTTCTAATGATTCAGAGAATGGGACTCTAATACAAACATTTGCCGCCTTGCACAAGCTTTGGGTGGTCATGGAGAATGAGGCAGGAATAACAAATTACCCTTTTTTCCCCTTGGTTGCCGTCTTGGATGAGCCTAGCTGTCCAGATTTTAAAACCAATTTGTCTTTTTCCTTGTTATCTTTTGCTCTTGCCAAATGCTCTTTACTATGCTGTTCTGCCCAGGTACTGAATGCAGCTGCAATGACGACTGTGACCTTGTCCAAAGCTAGAATCGCTACCATTTCATATCACATGGGTACTCAGACTGAAGCGGTCTTGTGTCCCCCACCAAGCTGTGATGATTGTGTGGAGCAGCAGGTAGATTGCGGAAATGGTTGGGGGGAGAAGGGCCGTTAGGTTTGTTCAGCAGAGGAGTATGCCCGTAGACTAATGAGATTGTAGTTTTTTTTTTTTTTACAGAGAAGATGGTTTTAAAGAACAAGAACTTGGTTTATTAAAGTATTAACTAAATGGTGGAATGATGGGGTGGTCAGGAAAGGTCACATTGTGTGCGCAATATGGTTGACTTGGGGAGCAGTGAAGTTGGCGTGGCTGTCATGGTCATGAAGTCAGGGGCACAGGCATGCAGGGGTTGCATGCCCAGGAGACCTGGGTGGACACTGTCCTGGCGCCTTTGGCGCCAGGCCCATGAACAAAAGTAAACAAGAACATCCATTTAACACCAAAAAGCTTTTATTATGGACATAGCACTTCAGATGCATTAATCTTGAACATTCCATCCATTAATCAGGATGTATTAACCTTGAACATTCCATCCATCAAGCAGCCCCAAGTGTATTCTTGGGTGTGGCTGTTAATGGATTGCCTTCGCACGTGCTCACTCTCTAGGAGTGGCAGGGTGTGGCTGGTAAGCCGGCCCTAATGGGCAGGCCCACGATCTCAGCTATATAAGCTGCCCAGATCCTCAAGAAAGACGTTTCGCGTTATTCTGCACTTGCAAGCAGCGTAACGCTCATTTTCGTCTGTGGTCAGACTTACCTTTGAAGATCGTGCTTCCTGGACATCCTGCTTCCTGCCAGCATACTTACCAACTGGGGGAAGCTTTTCTTACCTGTACATCTCTTCCGCGAACCAAGTATTCATCTTTACACTTTCCGCACAATACGCTCCATCGTCGACAGCAGCGCCTGCAAGGAAAAACAGAAGACAAGGTTAGACATCGAAAAAACAGTCAGATTAAGGTTGCGCTTTGCCATATTTTGTGCTTTTCCTTAAACCATAACTTACCTGCTGTCAAATATTGTGGTAGCATCCATCTTCCATCCGTCCGCGTCTCGCGTCTCACAGCTTCATTGAGGACGCATTTCCATCTAAGGGAAGAATACAGAAGAGACATTATTGTGGGCATAAATAGGAGCAACATATAAAGACATTAAACAGAACGAACAGCATCACAGGAGCTCAAGAAAGACTTACCAATCATAAGGAGAAGCATAGTCCCAGCTGGACTGGACTAATCCTTATCAGGGATCAGTGAAGGAACTAGATCCCATTCGACGCACCCCTGCCAGAAGTAGTAGGACAGAGACCTTATCTTCTATAATTCACAGGTGAGCTTTATGGGCCGGTGTATCACAAACCGTACTTTGGGGTGAAGGGTTCGAGAGGTACAACAATCACAGATTGGCGCACTTACCCACTGTTATCTCCATGCAGGAGCAGTATCACCACGTACCACCGCTCACAGCTTTTCTACTGAAGGAGAGGTCTGAAGGGGGTGATTCAAATTCAGGGAGGGCTGCAACCGTGCTCAACGCTTCCTCAGAGACCAGGTGAGCGGAACAACGATGTTGCATTTTTACATGTATCTAGCATAGTTAATGAGAATTGGATATGTTACTTTTTTGGGTTACTTTGTGTTTAATTTGATACATTTAAATTTGCACACGTGCAGCAAGATAAATTTCAAAACCACCGCTGAAATATAAATGCAATATAGGTATGGTATACCACAAAGCACCTAGAAACTGGACAACAATGAGCTTCATAATGCACATGCGAGAAAGGAGATTTGTCATGAAACTACTGGGAAGAGGACGCGGTAGTGGTGAACATGTATGCACTGACATTCATACATGGGGCTCTTGAGAGAAATGTGTTTTGGGATAGTTGGGGGTACATGGGGAATGTACAAATCTGTATGCTGTGTGCTTTTTCATGGTTTGGCTTGTCCCTGCAGCCATGGCTTGCAAGATGAACTCTGTGTGACTGGGAAAACTGATTTTGCAGGGTTGGAGGCTGAAGGAAGGCAATGAGTAGCCGCAACATTATCAGATGATCAAGTACAGTCATGCTGGGTTTTTATGACTTGGGAGTATTGCAGAAAGGAGATATCTTTTAAGTGCATTGGATCTTGTTGTTTATTGTCATGGGGAATCCGGTCATCTGTTTGTGGCTGAGTAATAAACCTGGGGTGAAGAGACACGTAATGGCCGAGTTAACCGATTATAGGTTTCAATTGTTTTCTCAGATTGTATCTATCCGGAGGCCATGCGCGTTGAATCGGTAGTCGTTTAGTGTTCCAAGGACACCAACAAGTCTGGGCCTGTGAGATGGCGAACACCAGTTCAAAGGGAACCTGTTTTTTCTTCCCTCTCCCCATATTGTTTGAAGTGTCCTTGCAGACCATGCACACTACATCCAGAGTTAGAAGGTCCCTGGCCAGCTGGAATTTGTAATGAATTATGTTTAAATTATGTAATTATGTAATGTCATGATCTACCACAGACAAATCCCCAAAAGGGGTGTGCTATAAATATGAGCTGATGATGGTAGCTAGATAAATGTGACCAATGATAATATGGAAATTGGAGAAGATTGGATTTGTTTTGTATAGGTTTGACCAATCGTGTGGGCGGAGGATTTGTATTAAAAGATGTGGGATTGTTTTAACTGTTGCAAAATGTATACAATGTGAAGTGTTTGTGTGGTTCAGGGAAATCCAGTTTAGTTTGACTCTACAGAGTCATCTAGCCCCTCCCGGCTGATTGTACAATAAACCTGCTCTACGGGCAAATGTGCACTTGCTTCTTAAGTGGTGGGCCTGCTTTGGGTTAAGATGATTAGAGGCCCATCCGCTCAATACCTACTTGGCTGGACTTGGCTGGGAAGGTTGTTCTTCTCTGCACAGGATACCGTGCCAATTCCTATGGTATTCCGGCACAGTGCAGAAAACGTGCACAACCATATCATAAAGGGGGATTTATGGGCCCTAACTCTGAACTATATTGGATAGCGACCCAGGCACAGTTTGCCTGTTTTGGGACGGGCAAGAAATCACCCAATGTTAAGCTGGAGAGGGCTCCGGCGGGTGAAACCTAGCTGAAAACACTGTTGCTCGGAGACTAACCAGATGAGTCAATTTGACCCTGTGAAAATAACATTACTGGCGTGGGGTAAAATAGATCTGAAAACCGGTGCAACAACCCCCTACTATAAAAACTTGCCACTGTGGAAGTTCCCAAGAAGTCGGCCGACTTGGGATAAGGACATAACACATTGGAAAAGGTTGGGGTACAACACGATTGGGGACGTGTACATAGAGGGACAATTCTGAACATTCAGAAATGGAAGGATGAGCACAAACGTGGTCTCACCGAAAATGCTGCAATACTATAGATTGAGGGCTGTGAAGAATCAACTTCGGGGGCACCAGTGGTCCAGGGAAGAATATCGGTTTCTAAACCATTGATCAACCCCACACCTCTAGTACACCGGAAGGGGTCGGAACAGATTGTAAAGACAAGCAAATTATAAACCACCTTGTCCAATTTTGGTAACGTGGACAGAACGGCAGGCTCATCTCCGAAAGGTTGTGGATCGTTGGTTAGTTGCAACACACCGAAAATGCAATTATTACCCAATGTTAAAAGGGACTGTCCAGCCAAGGTTGTATAAAAATATGTACTTTATTATCAGAACAGACAGGTTTTTTGCATTTATATAGCGCTACATACCCACCCGTCGTGTCTGATGCTCATTTATCGACCTGGTGTCTGCAGACTCTGCACGGATGTCAAAGCAAGCGATCTACTCACTGTGCTATCTGACCACCTGTAGTAACACTATGAAATACAACCCAATGTGTAAAGGAATGTAGAGTATAGACTGTTTCGAAGAAGGAAAATGGATGCACTCTAGATACTGATAGGAGGGTAGTCGTTATAGTAAATAATCACAACAGTTAAAGGGTACTTGGCTTCAGCCCAAAGGGAGAAATGGGTCTTAAAATGTCTCTAGGGGCCTTCGGAGAAGGATCAGGGGACATAACCACAATGTACCTTGTGCTTGCAGATGTTCTTGTTGCTCGATGGAGTCAAGTCAGTTTCAGGGTGCTTTGCAGCTTCTGTGACAGAGTTCAAGATGGGAGACAGCTGCAGGTATCAGGGAGCGAAGCTGGGTGGACAGCTGCAGTCTGGCCTACACAGTGGCTCAGGGTCAGGAATCGTTTCAGTGCTGGTTGGTGGGTCTGAAGCACTGGTCGAGGCATCTTGGACTGTTATAGTGACTGCATCGTAACAGTCAGCGGTGCAGTCGATTGCAACTCGAGGGGCTTGAAAATGTCCTTTAAGTCGGGCTTCGGTAGATGCTAGTCAGTGCACTTCTAGCTTCTTCACGGGGCTCATGTCCTTTAAGGCAGATGGCCCAAAGCTGAGGAGTGTGTTGCAAGCAGCTGCCTTGTCCTTGCTCTGGTTCAGAGACTCTGGCACTTCCCACCTAGGAAGCTTGTTGCAGAGCCTAACATGGTATGCTATGTGCTGGCTGGATACCGGTTCCGGAGCTGCTGCTGGAGGGTCCTCTGCATTCAGATGTTTATGGGAGGGATCTTGCTTCCTTCTTGGAGGTCCTAGCCTTCCTTCACTGGTGGAAGATGTAAGGCAGACTACCTGCAGCCCAAGTCCAATAATGACCTTCTGCTTCTGGTGAAGTCTTCAGATGATCTGCCAAAAGAGGACTTGGCCCTCAATGGACCACATTGATTGGTGTAGGCTAAGCATACCTTAATGAACCAATCTTGGGTCCTGTATGCGTGAGGTCATAACCAGAGTGCTTTGCAACAGAGAAGATAAAGTGGTGAAAACATGTAATATTAAGTCTCACCCATCTTCCTGTCTGTTGTGGATCAAAGGGTCGATCTGGTTAATGGAGCGTTCTGTGGTTCCTTATTAAAGCGGCAGGTCTCCCTTGAAGCTGCAGCAAGTTCAGATTTTCTGGCTCATGCAGACCACATACTCGCACCTTATGAATGGGGACCCCCTGCGGGGAGGACTACTGTAAAAATGCAGTAACAGACATGACCTTTCACTGTCAATCGATATTGAGGGCAGGAGCTGGCTTCAGGTTGACACAGTTGCATATGAAAGGTTGTTAGGGTTTCTGTCTCCTTTGTTAGCCTCTGCAGCTAGGTCCCATGTGGGCCTGTTTTAATTACTCTGTAATTAGTATGCAGATACAGGGCTCAACAAAAAGACAAGTCAGATCCATGGAGTCATTGTTACTTAATTCGGCTGCCATGGCGAGGGGGTGGGTTGGTCTTCCTCCTTCTGGAGATGCATGTTGTACTCCTCCTGTCACTAATTGAAAGGGGGGGACTGCGTCTGAAGGCTGTGTCCACCCAGAGTACACAGGTCTGTGCGGTTCATGTGGTGAGCTTAGGAAAATCTGTGTGGGTTTGCCTCATACATTTTACGGAAGTTGATCTACCATCCTTTAAAATTTCAAAAACGCCCTGGCGAGTGTACAGCCACCGTGCAGATGGTCTAATTCCTCACAAGGGTAGCGTTCTCAAAGAAATGGCAGACTTATCCTCTAGAGATGGCGGAGAATGCATATATGGATAGCATATATTGCACATTTGTACGGGTGCCACGGAATAGTGGCAACTTTAAACAAAATGATTATTGAACAAGTGCCTGATATGTCAATTAAAGTAAGGGAATAAATGCACAGATCGACATGGGGAGGGAAATCACTATTGAGGACTGGTGCAAGGTGTGCAACCTCACATGCCAGTTTTCGTTGAGCACCAGGTTCAAGATTATACAATTCAGGATGCTGTATAGGCTGCATTATGTTCCAGCGAAGTTGTGAAGATTCTACTCGGACAAGAAAGGCTGCTGTCCTCGATGCCAGACTAAGGCCACGGGTTACTTGCACATGATATGGGAATGCCCTACACTCACTAGGTTTTGGACTGAAGTATGGGATAAAATGACCAACATAGCTGAGATAAGTAACATACCTCCCTCTCGATAGGAGGAAAGATGTCCTCCGGTGCTGCAATGCAAAATATGTGCCCTCCTCTCCAAGGGTGTGAAAGAAAGCTTACCTTGTTGTCTTACGGGGTCAAGGAGTGTACTCAGTATACTTCCTGATGAAGAAAGTCTGGTGGTTGGTGCCCCTTTTTGTACCTCCAACTCCTCAACAAATGTATCTGGTCTCAAACCTTACCTATGGTCATGCTACAACATGTACTGAGCCAGTTGCAGCAGGGCGATCTTCTCTCCTCCCTGCATATGGAGGACGCTTACTTTCACATACCTATTCATCGTCGCCTGAGAAAATTCTTGTGATTCACAGTGGCTGGCCTCCACTACAGGTTCAAGATCCTACCATTCAGCCTCAAATCAGCACTGTCTCTTCCCAAAATGTCTGGCTCCAGCTACGGTCCACCTGCATTGTCTCAGGGTACATGTTTAACCCCATCCCTACAATTGGCTTGTCAGGGCACCGTCCCTTCCTCAAACCTAACTACATACCAGGACCATGATAAACTGCTTATCCTCGCTGGGATTCTCCATAAATTAAAAGAAGTCTGCTTGCTTCCTTCCCGGAAGATGCGGTTTCTGAAAACCCAGCTGAACACAATCTCTTGCAGCATTACCCCATCTCGCGACAGGGTGAAGGCAATGCTGGCAAATACCTGCCTTCTCACCAGGAAACAAGTGACACTGGTCTGTATCCTAAAATTCCTTGTAGGGATGATATCTTCCTCTAACAACACTGTTGGTTGTGTATGAGGCCCGTTCAAAAATACCTAGACACTGCAGATGGAGAAAAGGCCAAAAACCCTCTCACAAATGAACTTGTGAATAGTAGTTTGGTAAGAATGCGGATGAGATTTGAGTGGGGAGCTGAGAGCGAACTGGGAAAAAGCAGCTGTTGTCCTGGGGGAAGGTGAGGAGCTGATGCAATGGGCTCAGAACTTTAACATACACATGTAGAGTATGGGCAACCTCACTATTGGGGCACAGCACAGTGAAGATGGGCGCAGGGAGGTGAAAGACGAGAGAAAAGGCAGCACCAGGGAGTAAGCCAACTGGAGAAACTAGAAGGGGTGGGAGTGGGAAAAGGGGCAACTACCAATGGGACACATGATACATGCATATTGTGAGTGCTGGAGCTCTGAATGTGATGACTGCAGAATGCCAGCAGACTAGTGTGCCAATTGCACTAGCCAGACCGCCTACAGTCTGATGAGGCGTTGCCTTTAGTCTCCTTGTGAGGCCATACCCTGATGCTAAGGAAGGGACAATTCTCCTGGTCGCTGTGGGGCCCCCTGCAACAGTATGGAAGTTGGCTCTGGACCCCACTTGAACACTCAAGAGGCCACTGTGGAATTGAAAGGTATGGCTGCACAAATAATCCAACAAAAAGGGTTATTGTCTGCTAGGACAGATGGTGTTGAAGACAAGCCCCTGTGCAGGATTATCGTCTGCTAGAGCAGATTGTGGAGGAGGATAGGCCCCTGTCTGGGACACCTTGCTGGGTGAGTGGTTTCTGTTGCCTGCCTTCAGGGATACTGCTGGCTTTAAGGGGGTAGTGCTTTTGGAGACGGCTGGTGTGATCCTTTCCCTTTTGTCTCCCTGAAAAATCTTATCAAGCTTCCCCCCTACCAAAGCACCCACTCTCTACCTGGGTGTGGTAGTTGAGCTGCCGCACTCTGCCTGGGCTGCTGCTCCTTTGTTGGTGGGCTTCCATCACCTGTCATGTGTCCAAAACGTTGCTCAATGGAGGAAGACCTTTGGAGTAGATTAGAATCAAAATACATTTAGCAGACTACTAAAGCAAATGGTGGGCAGGGCAGAGACCAAACCTGCACAAAGACAGACGAATTTGCACGGGCCAGGGTAAATTAGCTATACCTACTTGGAGGGTATAAAGGCAGTGGGTTGAGGGCAGCTTAACCTAAGGTTGGGCACAAGCAGTAACGTATGCAACCATGCAGTAACCTTCTGATGGAGAAGAGTTCATGATGTTGCTATAGGAGAGTGACCTGGTGGAGACTGTTCAGATGGTTATGAAGTGATTGTTGGAAACCCGCCACATGGTCAAGCCCATAACCCTCTTAACGGGAATGGCGACAATGATCAGAAGGGGATAGTATTTGGGAATTTTAGAAAACTTGCAGAAGGCTGAGTAGAGAGCACATTTGGCCACATTTACTAAACTTCACAGATGGCGGCGGGAAAAATATATTGTGTAACTAATTAATTGATTACCATGGAAAAGGCAGGCTAATAAAGTACTTCTCATCTAGACATGGCAACTATTATGGGAATGCAGTGTGGTTCATGACCACTCAAGACATGTAACAGGTCTGTAGAACTGCATATTTCTTTTTTTTATATTTGACCTGTATTAAATAGCATTATAAACAGCGTTTTAACAAGTATTAAAAAGAAAGAACAAAAACAATCTTTATCCAAAAATGACCCACCCAAGTAAGAGTCCAAGCCTATTAGTAAACATTAAAAGTTAAAGTCCTCCAGAATACACGTGACTTTTTTGCCAGAAAATGGTAAAGAATGATAGAAGGTTCGGTTTGTCAGTAATTTTTTCGAAAAAATGTCGAATGACAATTTTTTTGAAAAAATGTTGAAAAAAAAATTTCGAATTCCGTTTTTTTTAATTGTATATTTATTATGGGGTTTGGGATGACAAAAGATGGGTAAAACAAAAAAAACATTTTAAAAAAGGGGGCTTGGGGGGGCACCCCCCCATTTCGAAAAAAAATGCATTAACAAAAAAATTCGACATTTTTTTTTTCGACATTTTTTTTCTCGAAAATATGACTTTCGACATTATGACTATAAACCAGAAGCTTCATTATCCCCCCCGCCCCCATAATCATACCCCAAAGGAGCTCCCCAAGAGAGGTATTTCCCAGGCCAGCCGCAAGAAGGGCCGTTGACTTGAGAACTTCCAATGCTTCACAATCGGTCAACAGATGTTTGACGGACTCAAGTTGACTGAAGCTACATAGGCGACACAAGCGTAGAGGCCTTGGGGTATTATTCAAGGCACCAGTATTTTCCAAGGTCTTAACGGAGTTCGTTTTGAGTTTGAGATAATCCCCCACTGGTGGGTTACCTACAAATTGTCTGATGTAATTAGAGAGATATTACTGTGAGTGGATGTACTCAATGAACAAGTTACTGTTCGACTTAGTGGCAAGATCCACGGTATACTGCTCACGATGACAATCGTAAACCGAAGATCTCATGGCAGCTTTAAACCGTGGAAATGGCCAACTCAGAGACACACCGGGAACCAAAGCCAAACATCTAGTTGCCACAGTAGTGATACAGTGTAAGCCCTAACCTGCATATATGCAGCCTTAGTCCGGGCAGCATTAAAAATGATAGAATTTAAGGTGCCAGCCTGGGCATTAGCGAGTCACCAGTATGTATTCAGACAAGATAACTGACGTCTCGCCATGCAGGAGAAGATATCAAACTTGAGATAGATGGTCTGTACCGGGGTACGGGTAGGGAGGCGCAACCTCTTAAGGAGTAAAGACTCCAATTTTGCCACTCCCCCAACCTTCAGCCACATACTTAAGAATTGGGCAAATCTTAGCCAAATAAAGTTGCACCAAAATCGGGACAGAGTAACCTCCTCCAGAGTGGGCCCAGTTTCCAAAACACCCAATGGCCTGTGAGCATTTTAGCTTAACATAGTCCAAGTGACAAGTGCCATGTAGACCACCATCAAAAAGGATTCCCAGGTATTTGTACTTGTTAACCACCTCTAGTTTATTCCTCCTGAAGGTGCCAAGAAAGAGTGATCTTTCTATGGCCGGGAGGAGGCAATACCAAGATCTTTGTTTTTGGGATATTTATCACTAGTTCCAAAGACTCTGACTTTTTTTTCAGTAATTCCAAAGATGCCTGAAGGCTACAGGGAGTAAGGTTCAGCAGAATGACGGTCTGCATAGCCCATCCATTGAAGGGGAAGGCCACCCAGTTTTGGGGGGAATTGAGGAAGGAGTGGCCAATCCAGTGCCCATGTCTGCTAGATATAGAATAAACAAAAGGGGCACAAGAGTGCATCAGTGTTTCAAGCCATGTACTGTGGGAATCTAAGAGGAGGTGCTACCAGACTGATCCAATCAGACTTCTACCCTTGTGTCAGAGTAGAGAAAAATGATCACAGACAATGGCCATGCAGGGATTTTCCAAGCAGGTAATTTCTGCCAAAGCTATTTACGGTTGACGGAATGGAATGCCACACTATAGTCAATGAAAGCGGTGTAGACAGGGCGCTGATGAATGAGCCAAGCCTATTGGATGACTGTCTATAAAGCAAGGCTATTAGTCGTTGTACTCAAACCCCTTTGAAAGCCAGTCTGATTAAATTAGATGAGTTTGGCCTCATCAGCCCAAGACCATAGTTCATTAAGAAGCATGCAGGCAAATATTTTAGATGAGGCATCAAGCATGGCAAGAAGATGATAGTTGCCTGGATCACACTGATCGCCCTTCTTCCAAATGGGGACAACAATATTGTCTCTCCACGAACGTGGTATAAATTGGGATTCACCAATCCAATGGAAGAGGCAGTCCAGTGCAATGGCCCACCTATCAGCCTCTTTCTTCTTCACAGCACTACAAATACTGTCAGGGCCAGGAGCATGTGAGGACTTGCTGTCATTAGGGGTATAGGAATAATACCATTTACCCAATGGTAGACAAGAGCCCATGGGTATAGCATCCCTGCCGCCCAGTGTTTTTTTCAACATGCTCAACCCATTCAGATTCGGGGGCACCAAGAAGATCACACACTGAATGCTGGCATTCAACCGCCTTCCAAAATTGACGTGCGTCATTAGCAAGAGCTACATTAACCAACCTCTGCCATCATGGTCACTCAGATATCTAATGGTACTGTTTTAACCATTGCATAGGTGTTTGGCTTTATTCAATTGAGATGCACGTGCAGTGGGAGCTAGTTCCATTCCAATCATAGTTCGCAATTCTCTGCGCAGTTCACTACTTTTAGAGGTTATTTTCCCATCATATGTGTAGCGATGAGGAAACTGAAGAAGTGTTAACCTCTTGACCCTAGTGTTCCTCTTTACAAATGTAGACGTAACAGGCCATTATAACTTCCCCTTAGTCCCTAATCACCTCAAGGGGGCCATCACAAGGGTTTTCCAAACCACTAGTCGCACAGCGTTCAACAAAGGAGGCCAAGGCCATTCGTAAGCGGACCAAGGCTTCATCCAGCCTTCGCTCATTCTATGATATGCAATTTAGGGATGGATTGACCCTAAGAGCCCCAGTAGTCGAAGGAGCAGTAGACGACTCAAAAAAGTTTAAAGTCATCACGAGGGGCATATGAACACTCTCCAGGAGGGGCATATGCCCATGTCAGAGATCAAATCGAGGTTGTTGGCCAGGAAAACATAATCCAAGATGCTACAGTATTTAGGGCCATAACAAGTACATGACTGAGAAGAGTCTGATGATGTAGCACCATTAACCATGGTAAAGCCAAAGAAATAAAATAGCCTGGGCCATTCAAGCCCCCCCTGCCCCCCCCCAACAGGAGCAAGAGGGTATACCACCGTCCACAGCAGTAGATGATTGGGAAGCATCAGCCAGGTTAAGAGAGCCGGAAATCCAGGAATTAAGTCCCTGCACACTATGCAAGGGAAGCAGGAACTCAATCTACAAATTAGTCTCTTTTTCAAGTAGTATCAGGGCATGAGGCTGCTTATAAGGGGGATCGTAGAGATTAATTACACCCTCCCTACTGCCCATTTCAAACAGGACACCCATGCTGTCCATTAACATGTTAGGCAAACACGTTGGTAATTCCAGCAATCTTATGGCATTCTTAGCACCCAAGAGCAGACCATCCCGTGGTCACTAAAGGGGGGGACCGATGGCCGGTTTATTAATGAAATGCCACCCGTCCACCACAACCGGTTCAACCAGCCATGTCGGATAGCACAGAGTAGAGCGCTCGCTTTGACATCCGCGCAGAGCCTGCCAATACAGGTTCGAATCGTGGCAGAGCCAAACTCAGCCTTTCATCCCTCCAAGGTCAATAAATGAGCACCACACACCGTGGGTAATAAATAATAAGCAGCGCTCTGATGCTTGATGGTTCATAGCGCTGTGTAAATGCAAATTGTCTCCTGAAGGGCTACCAAAGCGTAATGATCGAGTTTGACCATGTGGCCGCCTTCCTCAAATAAATGGGAGTGCTCTCGGGTATTCAAACTAATAAGATGAACAGCTTGTGGTGTGTCCAGAGCTAAAGGCCCATTACCCCCTCCCTTTGTGTGGCCAGCTTGGACAAACGTACCCAGTGGCGCTCTTCCCCCGACGGGACTCCCTCAGTCCCTGCTCCAAATGGCAAGCTACGAACGAGAGAAGAACACGTCTGGGTGCCAAGGCGGCTGAGCATCTTCCACAACTCTGCTGGTTGGTATCTTCTTCCATGAAAGGAATCGATAAGTGAGCATTCGTATCCTACGCGATTGAGTGAGTCTGAATGCACTAAGGTATAGGCCATGGTATCTTTAGAAAGCATTGCTAAAGAGGCACTGGATCAAATGAGCCTTTGTATCAGATTAACTAGGCAGGAGCCCTTCTTCCTCACCTTGGTCCCGTCTGGTCAGATCTTGTCCATAATGTCCATGGGAGGAACGCCAGAACCAAGTCCGCAATCCGTCTGGAGGGAGATGTTGGCAATGGTTTTGCCAATCACATTTGAGACAGAAGCCAAAGCAGATTTAGTAATACAAGTTGCCATGTCTACCAATGTTTTCACAGGTTGAAGCCTTGACAATGGGTCAGTATAAGTGCCACTAATCCAAGAAGTGGCAGGGCGCATTAGGTTTTGCAAGGGAGGGTAATTTACGATCAGCAGTAGACCCTCATTAGCATCCCCTGAGACACAATTTGATAAAGTCAAAACCTTTCCAGTAGTCGCAGTGTTGTGTTTGGGGCGCATAGGGGATGGAAAATGGGGAATAAGGCTACAGGGGTCTCTTGAGGCAAATCCATAGTAGACCCGCTAAGGCTTGCAGCCGCCAAAGCCTTTCTCTTCTTTTTATTAATCAAGGGTTCATACATCAGTGCTTGGTTGGCTAACGACCTTGCAGGGCCGCCTCTTTAGTTGATTCCCTAAGACTAGTTGGGAAGAAGATAGATCAGCGTTAGGCATCCTAAAATTCATGCAACAGAAGCTTAGAAGGCACATTCAAAGGCAGAGAATTTGTTAGGGTTAAAGATTGTGCAGACATATGGGTCCGGGCCACAGACCAGTGGGATTCGTGCCAGACAAAGGCCCTAGTTAGTCCATCTACCATATTTATGTTTTTAGTGAGCTGCAAATCATGCACATCCAAAATCATATTACATTTAGTAGATAAATCTGACATTTCTTCCAAAACATTAAACATAACTGCTGATGAACTACTCACATCAGCTAAATCAATTGCTACAGTAGAACAAACCGATGCCGGACAAAAAAAACCCCATTATTTCTACGTAATAAAAATGGGTGCAAGTCCAAAAGAGGGACTAGTCCAAGGAGAACCGAGGGAGAATCACCTTGAGTCAAAAGAAGATTAGTAGAAGGTTGACAAGAATGAACCATACAGTTTCCCCCATATTTCCAGCAAAAATAGGTTTGTTGCCATGTTGTGCGGTAGGCAACGCAGTGCAGACATCCTTGGGTGAAAGTTTGTTACCAAAAGAAAATGTTTGAGGCGGGGCAGTGTTGGTATCAACCAAGTTCATCACAGTAGTCATAGCAAGGGCCATGGCTACCTGTTCGATGGTCATGGATCCCAAGCACTGGAGAGGGGCAGAAAGTTAGGTTAATGATTAAGTGGAGGTGACAATATCTTCAACATTCCCTCTTACGTGCCGAATAAAAAGCAGTCATTTTAGAGTCCAATGGGGATCCTTTGGGCAAATTCAAAGTACGTTGAGGGCAGGCACGCTTAGCGCGGTTAGTGTTTTTACCAGGGATATCGATTGCACCAGGAGCCAAGCGTTCTGTTGTGCTAGTTCCAAGAACCTCTCCCAGTGAGGGGATCTGGAGCACAAAGTCCGCCGTAAAACCTGGCAAAGAGAAGGCCACGTGGTTAACTGGGAAATGTAGGCAGAGGGCAGTGGCTCGACACTTCAGCTACACAAATTCTGTTTCATAAGTGAATAAATGTACATGTTATTGTACAATGAAGTGGAACAGGTCACAGAGCGCACACCTATTGGAGCTATTACCCACTATTAAAATGTATTCTGTCAATAACTATGATGAGGTCACATTGGTCTCACCAGAAAAGAGACTGGGAACTCTGGGAGCCAGGAACAACCACCTGCTCCATGATGTGATGTCCATTTTGCCTGTAAATAGGGGCTCCCTCAGTCATCCCAATGCTGGCAAGAGGGAATAAGAATGTATATGTCTCGCTCCTCCCCTCCTCAATAACCAGATGACTAACAACCACTTGGCATCAAAGAACATAAACCATATTGGACAAAACCTCTATTTAAAGGTCTGGCAAGAGTAAGCGCACACTCTCTGCCAGCCTTTAGAATGCATATTGATTAGGTCTGTTGAGACGACTGAGGGGACAAGACATGGCCTGTACCGTGGAGCATACCTCCAAAGCACAACTAGGATTGCAGACTACAGCATTTAGCCAGATGCACATGAGCAGAGATGGAAGAACCACTTCCCATTGAATCAGGCAGGCAGGATCACGTTACAGAACACTGCATGGTTTCCCCGATTCTAAAATGACAGAACTGCCACAGGTTACCATTACCCTTTCATGGTAAAAAGAAGGGAAATGGTCTACCCACTAAAGGGGGAGGTTGGTGTGAAGTCTATAAACCTGGGCATAAAAGGGGCAGCCACTAGAACCCTTATTATCCAAATCCCACTAAGGGTGTGGGGCCTTCAAACCCGGGGAACCACATTAGGCCTGTTTAAGGATCCAGGCTAAAGCAGTAGGCAGAGAAGCCAAGGGTGAAAGCTGTCGGGGGCAATGCAGCGAGCACTAGAAAAGCCACTAAAGTGAGTGGGTGCTAAAAATCCCCTTAAGGTGCCGTGCCAGAGGCGAATCATGGGCACTAAACGCCTTGCAGTTGATAGAATGAACAGGGTGCTGTATCACCAGGAATAGAAAGACTGGTTATGGTCTAGATTGGCAGTGTGAAGGACATCAGCACAATGCCAAGACCCTAGTGTTGGTACTCATGTAGGCAGGCAGCTAATCACTCCATCTGGAAAGGATTTTCTATTGGAGTTGTCCTCAGTGGGACAACCATACCCAGGATGCCCTTTGCAGTGGGCAGGTGCATAGTTCCCACTCCTGTTCAAATGCCTGTGGAAAGGAGAGGTCCAGTGACTGCCAACTATTTCTCACTGCTCCAGGAGGCAATGCTCAAAAGGCAGATACCAAACCACCACCAGGGACTTGAAGGAGCAAGACCGACCTCCCCCCCCGCTCCAGCCCAAGCCTACAAAAAGTGCCCAGGGACATCAACTTCATGAGACTTTGTTATTTAGGCACTTCCCTGAGGGGATCCAGGAACCTTGTGTTCTAGAACAGGGCCTGGACATTTCGATGTGGGACCACTCGTTCATCAAGAGCAGGGGGGTGAGAGGATACACACTGCACTGCTTGACCCATCCTCATACGGCCTGATCTTGCGTGTCCACATTTATTTTTGTTCTACCTACCCTGAAAGGCATTTCCCCAAGCTCCAATATGAAATAGAAAGAGACCTACCTATAATGTTCTTTCTGCTAGATAAAAAACCAACCTCATCTTTTGAATTCCCCTCCAGAGAGTCTGCTCTAAAACATTTTCCAACAGCCACAGGTGCCACAGTGCAACTCATAGGTCTTCTCCATTACAGGTCCTTGGTGCCGTCATTCACTGGAAGTGATATCATCAGTAAATATACCTGCAGCTGCTGGTACCATCTATCTTCATCCCACCTTTTAACTGCAGGCAACCGCAAGGAAAGAACGGAAGAACTGTCACATACAAAATGTACAATTACAGAATATTCAAGTACATATTTTAGTGGAGTATGCAGGGGCAGTGAGGAATACCATATTCATCAGAATGACAAAGTAACTCACCGTAGTGACTACCTTACTCCTAGTCCATAGTCACCTTTCCTCTGTACTTGTTGGATATTCCGTCCATCAGGACAGGACCGGAGCATTTTTTTAAAGCATCAAAAAATGTACTTTTTTCGTTCTTCTCATTTTTGTCGTGCCTGTAGCCGCGCCTTCCTGAGCTCCACCCCATGCTTCGCCCTTCAGTCCTTTTCTATCGCCAGGTCCAGGACCATTTAGCAACAATAGAGGATACTTATTAGAGGGGACAGCGGCTGGGCGTTTGAGGCAAGGGGACTATGGACTAGGATTAAGGTAGTCACTACAGAGAGTAACTTTGTCATACTCCTACGTCCCATCCCCCTTTCCTCCATACTTGTGGGAGATTCCCAAGCACTGACCATAGGATATACGGGTGGATGGTGGATCCCTTATTGGAACAAATTCTTAAGAACTGCCTGGCCAAATTGTGCATCAGCCCAGGAGCTCAGGTCAAGACAATGTCTGCAATAAGACAATGGGGAAGCCCACGTAGCAACCTTGGCTATGGACTCCCAAGGGACATTTTTGGAAGGCAACAGCAGCCGCTTTGCCACAAACCAGATGTGCATGAATGCCCTTTTGGGGCTTAAGGCCTTGAATTTTGTAGGACTCGGAAATCCCACGAGAGATGGATGCTTTCAAGGCTGGGTTTCCTTTGGGGTCACCAAACGTAACAAAGAGTTCTGAAGAACTTTTACGTTCGCTTGTACTGTCGGGGTAAAACTTCAGAGCATGTCCAACGTCTAGATTGTTTAGAAACCCTCTCGGCATCGGTGTAGAAGAGCTTGTCAAATTGGCCACTTCAGACCGCGTGGGTTGAAATGCCATTTTGTCACTGCCTGAATTATCTGCGTCACAGGTCTTAGTGAGGCCATTGTCTCTACAGGGATTGTAGAGTCTTTTGGATCGGTTTTAGCCCTTTGACAGGGAACCTTGGCAGAGCCGATACAAGCAGACCTGGAACACCGTTCAGCCCTTTCGGTTTCTGCAGAAGAATTAGCCCTCAGTGAAGGAACCTCAGCAGGGCCAGTGCTTAAAGACTTAGGGCCTTGGCCCCCTCAGCAGGACCGGTACGACCAGAAGATTTTGTCGTAAAGCTTAAGGGCATGCCCGGTAGCCAGAGCCCCTAAATGCAGCTCCTCGATCCCACTGGTCTTTGGAAGAACCCCTGATTGGGGATCCTCTGGGTTTTACCCCAGTACTTTTAGTCACTTGACAGGAAACCTCGAGACTAGGCTCAGTAGGTTTAGTTCCAGACTGAGAAACCGCTGGAATCACCCCGGCTGAAGCAGGGCCAGAAGCGTTGGACTTAGTCTTAGCCCCCAGATGGGGAATCTCAGAGGAAAATACTGTGTTTGTGGTCCCATTTGATCTGTGATGGTCTGCCATGCCTCCAGATGAGACGATATAGGTCCTCCCACTGGAGTCTTGTGTGACCGATGGAAAACATAATTTGGATGACTTATCAGGGACGACCTGTTGCCGAAGAGGAGGTTGATGACTGAGAGAAAACCCAGCCACTTTGCCTTTGCTGCTTGCACAGAGGTGCTCCAGAGGAGCCTCCTGCCCGGCATGCTGGACGCTCCTGAGACCCCCTGAAACCTGAGACGGACCTGGTCTGGGTCCCTGACCTCTGCGTATAGCCCGTTTTAGCTAGGAATTTGGCAAGGACTGACAAAGATTTCGCCGTTTGCGTGCTTACCTTTGTTTTATTGAGTTCCTCATTGGTGGAGGAGTGGAACAGCTTTTTACATTCAAAGGGAAGATCAAATACTTTATCCTGAACCTCTTCAAGAACTTTGTAGCATGCAACCACGCTTGGTGGGAGAGGTTTACTCCAACCAGAAAGCCCAGAGCAGAAGTGTCTACTTGATGGGCCAGGGCCTCAGCAGGTCCTGAGCCAGAACACTGACATCAGATAGGCCCTCTTTAAAAATCTTCCAGCCTGTCCTGAGGGATACATTCCTGAAATTCAGGAGCTCCTTCCACAGCTTGAGATTTGCTGCTGCAAGGTTGACACGCAGGAGAAGGCAAGGCTGTATGTGGCAGGGGAAACCAAGCACGCCAATTCATTGTCCACATTCTTTGGAAAATGCTGCTCAGCCCCAAATATAGGCCCCTCTGCACCAGCGTTTGAGAACATTGGTGCGCAGACCACGTGTGTTGAACCGCCATTTTGTCACTGCCGGAGGTGAACTGCGTCACAGGTATCAGTGAAGCCATTGTCACCAAAGGAGTTTCAGGGGCTTTTTTTAAAATCCATTTTGGCCTTGTGACAGGGAACCTCGGCAGAGCCGGTACTGGCAGATCTAGGGCGCTTTTGAGCTCCTTCAGATTCTGCAGAAGAATTAGCCCTCAGCGAGGGAACCTCAACAGGGCCGGTACTTGAAGACTTAGGGCCTTTGCCCTCCCCTTCTTTGCCCCCTCAGCAGGACTGGTTCGACCACAAGATTGTTTGTGTGACGACTTAGCGTCACCCCCATAGCCAGAGCTCTCGGAGGAGGCCCCTCGATCTTGTCGGTTTTAAATATAGCCCCTACTTACGCCTGGTGGGAGAGGTCTACTCCGACCATAAGGTCTCTAGCAGAAGTGTCGACATGATGGGCCGCGGCCTCCAGTAGATCCTGTGTCAGAACTCTGGCATCAGATAAGCAGCCCTTAAAGTCTTTGAGTCTATCAGGAGGAATACATTCCTGGAACTTGGTGAGCTCCTTCTATGGCTTGACATTAGTAGCTGCTAGGATAAGCTTGGTATTAGGCTGGCACAGCTGAAGAGCCAAATTGGAAAATACCCCCCCCCCCCCCCAATGGCGTCAAGAAGCTTATCCTCCTTGGAAAGGATCAGAGATCCTGAAGTGGAGGATGTAAAGGCTGGCTTCGACTGAAGTGTAGCTGCTGGCACCAATGTCGATGAGGGGAGTGGACATGCAGACAAGTATATGTATTCAGACGCGTGTAGCTTGTAGCGAGCATCCGTTTTCTTGTTTAGTTGTTGCCCATAATGAGGTTTTTCCCAGACTTTGCAGGCTTCAGCCAGGACATCCTTTTGAAGGAACAAGCCAGTGCGCTCCTGTGTCGACAGAGTAACGGCTCCAGAAAGTACCCCTTCTTCTGCAGCTGGTCGCTCCGGTATTGGGATGTCTAGCAACACCATCATATCCACAACCCAGTCGTGAAAGGCTTTAATAGTGCGGGCGGGTCACTGCTGTCCTGGTCTGCTTGATCCTCATCCATTGAGGCGGGAGCAGAAACCTGATCCGCCGCACGTGGCGCCTCTGGCCCTGAGGGCAGGGTTGACTGCGCAAAAGGAGTCTTTTTCACAGGAGAAAATGGAGGCAGAGGAGGAGGAAGCCCCACAGGAAGTGGTGGAGGAGGTGGCACTACCGGGACCTGCAGAGGGACTGCCGGAGCAGGGGCCAGTTCAGGCTGCTTTGGATACATTTCTTTAAATAAAACCTTAAGGTATGCCTTCATGGGATCAGAATGCATAATTGTCTGAAACTTTCCAAAAAACACATCCTCAGAAGAAGGTTGAGGCACTGGAGGGAGTAGAGGCTGCTCGGAAGGGGCATACCCCCAGGATCATACAGAGGATGGTTGCCAGGATGGCCCTCCACCAACTGGACCCACGTAAAACAAAGGAGCGGACGTAGGAAGGAGCGAGACTGTTGCAGCAGTGGAGTCCTAGCCCACCAATCCATTGGACAGCGGAACGTGTCCTGGTTATCCACAAAACGTGGAAAAGGCTGCTCAGCCCCAATCAGTGTGTGAAGATTTGTAAAATTGGTTTCTCAGTATTTCAGAGTTGTAAGGTTTTGGTATTTATCTTCCATTCGAAACTTATATATTCTAATATCATGTACCACTACACGATTATATCTGACCACCAGATGTTTATTTGTAAACATGCTAGTACCATAGATACATTATGTAAATGTGAACTAGAAATTGTGGTGGAATTATTGGCTAACAATAAGATTACACTGTCGCAGAGGTTGTGAAATGTATTGGATGTGTTCTGTGCCAAGGGTACAATATAGAAATGTCTAAAGGTTTATTAATTCTTCTTGTTAAAAAATGTAGAACTATGTTCATATATAGCAACCCCTCCGTGGTGTAAATCTTATCTTATGTGAAGATACAAGATTTCTTCAACATTCATTGTAATAGGGGTACAGCAATGTGGTTGTGCATTTACATACATTTGTGTAGGAATAAACCCATCTTGGTTCGAGATGGCGCCCGGCTATAAACCATTGTTAGAGTCCTTTGTCCATGTTCATATTTACGAACAACGCGCAATACGGAAGTTTGTTGTGGACGCGTTTTTCACATTCAGTAGGAATAAACCGGTTCCGTTTTAAGATGGCACCCGGCAATAAACCACTGGTTGAGTTCTTTTTCCATGTCCAGAATCACTAACAGTATGTAAAACGGAAGTGGGTGTTGGACGCGTGATACTCGCAATTTGGGAACGTTAGTCCGGAGCTTAGATGGTGAGTGTATGAGCTTATCTTCTGTGTTAACATTCTTGTGGATATTTAGACCATGTTTACGGGACTCCCAGATCTTGGCGGTTTCATTGTATACATTCAGTTGTTTGAAAGTGAGCGGTTTCAACCCATATATGCTAACGTACGGGACGTATAGTTTAGAAAAATTGGTCAGCTCCTAAATAGCGACGGCGTTTTGGGTTTAAAACAGTCTAGTCTGAAGACTACAGTTGCATTTGGTGGCTCAATTTATCTTTGGAGTCCATAATGTAACTTTGTCACCATCTTGTTGTAGGTGGTTTTGTATCCATTTTTTAGAACATTCCATCCAATTTGAACGAGTAACCTGGGACCAAACCTGGCTTGTTTCTACAGGACCTATTAATGTGTGCCTAAATTAAGGAGACTTGCAGGTACCTGATGGGCATGTTTCTTTGCCCAAATACATATGACGTGGTGAGCCAGACACACTGTGATTTTGGTCTTGTCTCCTTTTTGTTATTTTATTGTCTCTCCAGAATTCTGAGAATACTATGGCTATAGTATAGCAGGTGTTTTGTGTCCACATGCCTGATTAATGGGGCATGAGGCAAATGTATCACGAGGAATGATGCCTAGACGAAGTATCATTTAGAGGTAACTTTTACTTCTGTTTTGATAAGACTAGCCGATATTGGGCCTGTATCTTTTCTTTGCCAGACTGTCAGTTTATACAGGTGTGGGAGTTTTAGTTTAATTTAGATATTTTTCTCTCACAACAGATTATAAGGACTCTTTATGTTCCTTTTTAGGTTTTATTGGCATTTCAATTGTGATGCGCTACAACCCCTACTACACAGTGTTGAGGAAATCTACAATTTTAGAGCTTTCCTCTGAAGAATGTTCACCCATTGTGTGGCATAAAGAACAGAAACATGTTGGGAAAAATGTTTTAAAGACACGTTTACAGTGTAGAGTGTTGTAATGTGTTGTCATCTGTGTCTAATATTTGTTTAATTTTTTTTATGAATTTCAAAGTGATTTATATGTATAGTGCATACTCACTGTGTATGTTGTAAGGGTCTGTTTTTAGAAATTTGAACAATATGAATAAAAGTAATTAATGTGATAATTCTATATTATAAGAGCACTGAGTCTATTCTTTCAGGACATCTGGTGCCGGAAAACCATTTGTCCTTGTTATCTGTTTGATGAGAAAACTTGTGTAATTAATTATATCTATCTCCTTGTTGTATATACCTTGACGGGTTCACCCCTGTCGGTGGAGACAGGTTTTTTCAATATAGGGGTACTTTTTTGAAAACCTATTTGAATATATTGCTCAGCCCCAAATACAGGCCCCTCAGTACCAGCCGTTGTGAACATTTGTGTGAGAGAGGTAGACAAAAAGGCTGCAGTGGACCACAGGGGTTGGACCGCCATTTTGTTAACGCCCGAGGTGAACTGTGTCACAGGTGCCAGTGAGGCTGTGGTTACCACAAGGGAATCGGGGTACTTCTGTTCCATTTTAGCCTTGTGACAAGGAATCTCGGCAGAGCCGGTGCTAGCAGACCTACAGTGTTTCTGCGATCCCTTAGAATCCGTTGTTGATTTAGCCCCCAATGAGAGAACCTCGGCTGACCCGGTACTCGTAGACTTAAGGTGTTTAATCGCTTCTTTGCCCACTCAGCAGGATTGGTTCGACCAGAGGCCTGAGTGTGGGAAGGCTTAGAGTCACCCCTTGAAGCCCGACCCCTCGAAGGGGGCCCCTCAAGCTTGCTGGTCTTAGATATAGCCCCAAGATGGTGAACCTCAGGGATAACCCCAGTACGTTTAGTTACTTTAACAGGAAACCTGGAGCCGAGACTCGGTACACGTAGGTTCTAGATGTGGAAACCTTGAGACTGACCCCTGTGACAATGGCCTCAGACGTACTGGGCCTAACTTTAGCCCCCAAAAGGGGAACCTCAGATGAAGATCTGGTCCTGGCAGCCCCTTTGCAGGGAACCTCGGAGGAACTGCGGAAGACCGCTTAGATCCCTTTCGGGATAACTCGGGGAGATCCCTGGTAACAGAACCACTTGAGCCCCTCCCAGACCCGAAGACCCCGGGAAGGAGTACCATGGCTGGGGTGCTCGAAAAAAGGAAGCGACCGGTAAGTTCATTCCTTTTTATTCAATGAACTGCTGTAAATGTGGTAGAGGAATTTGCTGGTAAACAAAATGTATGTATCCCTGTTGCAAATTCAAATTAGTATATAAAGAACAAGTTACCAACACAACTCCATAGAGTCTGTGATACATGGGTCTAATACAGATCACCCACTTCTTAGTAGTACAAAAGAAAATGTTTTTAATTCTTAAAATTTGAACAGTTGACTAATAAGCACAATACACATTTCACAAATATAGTGATCAATTTCACAGATGATCGTCCTAGGATAATTGAAAATTAATTAAATCATAAGTACTGGTGTTACAAACATGTAAAACATTTCAAGTTTTTCTTACATTAAGTGAAAATAAACAAATCTGACAAGCATAAAGCATTTTAAGTTCAAATGTCTGTTCAGATGTCCTGGTGCAAAAAATGCATCACAAGATATTGGAGGCTTAATGAGTTCACCGCCAAATCCAATGACATTATGTATTGTCCTTCAGGGTCGTTCAGGTGCAAGAAATCTCTGCCTTGCCCATTAAGGTGCAAGAAATCTCTACCTTGGCTACGCGCAAGTTGCTAACTAATAGGGACTATGAAGTGTAGGGACCCCCGCTAAACTACTGGTCCCTTAACTCCTCACGTTTCGGTGGTCACCAAAATTGTTTTCTGCCGCCTTCTTCAGGGCATCAATTTGAGGACCCTGTACGAAGAAGAAAAAGAAAAATGGAAGTGGGATATGCCAGATAGTGCCTGTCTATGTTTGGCACTTCATTGGTGTATTGTATTCTCAAACCCTGATGTCTATTTTACCTGCCAGGGTTGTAATTGCTAGTTCCGGATCCTGACGTCAGTATGTCGCAGATCAGATGGAAAGTGTGATTGTTACGCTCACCTGATTCCCACGGAGGCGCAGGTCTGGCTTCGAGTGCTGATGCTTCTTCAATGGTGAAGCGCAGGACTCTGAAGATGGACAGGAAGGGCCCTCTACTCTGGCTTCACCGGCTCGCAGGAATATTCCCCTGTGCGTGAAAAGGGAGTATTACCTACTGACTGAGTTATGCTCAAGCCTCCCACTCTCTTCCAACCCTCCACGATACCCTTCCACGAGTCCCCGTGAAGTCTCACCTTAGGGTCAGGAAGGATGAGCTCTCCATCCTGCTTCTGATGCAGGGGCGCGTTGAAACCCAGTTACTTCAATGGATTGAGGATTGATGGGAGTTCAGGTAAGCTTGACTATTCAGGTAAGGCTCTGTAAAAGTTCTGTTGCAAGTTCAAAAGTCCAAGCTTAATAATAATGTCATTGTCTTTTTGCAGCAAGCGCTAATGCTTATGTCTTTTTTCCCCTTAGGGGCCGGGGTTCGGAATGCCAGAGATATGGCACCGACCCGAAGTGAAACGTGCAGTTCCAGTTCCAGTAAACGGCAGGTTAGTTCTGGATGAGCGCTCGGGAACTGTCTTTGCATACGCTCATTCAATGTCTTTGTCTTTTTTCCCCATAGGGGCCGGGGTCCGGAAAATGCCTGGAAGCGGCAGACCCGAAATGAAATGGGAATGAACCAACAGGTAAGTCTTATTCCCTTCCTTCTCTCACCTCTTATTCTTGTCTTTTTCTCTAGGCTCTGGGAAGTGGCTGTGTATCCGGATGATCGCTGCTGAAAATGGAGGAACCCAGGAAAGGTGAGTGAAATGCAGCGCTGCAGCGATCGTAACGAAATGCTTTTAAAAATATTGTCTTCCCTTTCAGGATCGTCGGTGATGTCTCCGTGGTGCAGATTTAGCTGGTAAGGTCTCTTGTCTCCCTTTGCAGGTGACCCAGGATGCTGACAGGCGTGGCTGAAGTCCAGATGCAGGAGCTGACATGGTGAGCGTCCAGCTGCGAGGAGCAGAACAACGCGAAGCGTGAGTTGCTGATCGGGTGTGGTTTAAATAGCTTTGGAAGAAGTCCCAAGTGTGTATCCTTCCTCCGATCAGGTATGTATCCTTCCCCGACCACACCCGGGTGGAAAGTAGTCCCACAGGTAAAGTAGTTCCATTCAGGCCTGGATGTGGCAGCATGGTCTGCATCAGGTAAGTGCACATTAAAACACTTGAACACATGTCTAGCTTTATGAGCCTGGCGCCTAAGGCGCCAGGACAGAGGTCCAACATGAGCCTGGCGCCTAAGGCGCCAGGACTGCGTCCAAAGGGCCCCAGCTTGGGTCCGCTGGGGGAAATGATGCCTGCCTCTGGGGTCGCTGGGTCGGACCTGGCTCCTTGGAGGTAGGCATCATGACAGTACCCCCCCCTCAAGGCCCCTCCCAAGGTTCTTCCCTCCGGGGGTTTGGCCTTGTTCGGAAATCTCCGGTGAAACCTTTGTACTAATCGAGATGCGTGGACATGGTTACTAGGCTCCCACGATCTCTCCTGAGGTCCATATCCCTTCCAGTCAACAAGATAGAAGAGTTTCGACTTTACCACCTTGGAGTCTAAAATGTCTTTAACTTCGAATTCTAATTCCCCTTCAATTTGAACTGGATCTGGAGGCTTGGACAATCGGGTTCCTGGTTGTACTGGCTTCAAAAGTGATGCATGAAAAACTGGATGAATACGCGTGTTGGACGGTAGATCCAGTTTAAAGGCCACTGGGTTGATTATAGCTTTGATGGGATAAGGTCCTATGAATCTGGGATTGAAGGTTCGCGGGCCCTTGAGGGGTAAATGTTTAGTTGCTAGCCATACCTGGTCTCCTACTTGGTAAGGAGGAGTTTTACTTCGGTGCAAATCAGCGTTTTCTGTATACTTTTTCTTGGCTTGCTGTAAATGAGTTGCAGCTTCTTTGAAGGCTCGGGTTATTGTGGGATGCAGATGATTTACTGCGGGCATTTCCAGGGTCAGAGGTGGATCTAGGTCAGAGGTCCGAGGATGGTGACCATACAAAGTATAAAAGGGGGTTTGTCCGGTTCCAGAATGCACTGAATTGTTGTATGCATATTCTGCGATCCAAAGGATGTCTTTCTTTTAACTCGGATTGGTGTAACATGCACCGAAGATATTGCTCGAGAGTCTGATTGGTTCTCTCGGTTTGTCCGTGGGTCTGGGGGTGGTGGCTGGTGGATAACCGCACATCTATTTGTGCTAGTTGGCAACACTTCTTCCAAAAATGTGAGATAAATTGACTTCCACGATCCGAGACTAATATGGAAGGGAAACCATGTATGCGAACTATATTCTCCAGGAATTCCTTGGCCAAGGTGGAAGCTGAAGGCAAACCCTTTAAAGGGATAAAGTGGGCCATTTTGGAGAATAGGTCCACAATTACAAGGATTGTGTTGTAACCAGCACAAGGAGGCAGATCTGTTATAAAGTCTATTGACAGGGTGTGCCATGGCGCCGGTGGAATATCCAAGGGTTGAAGTAGGCCGGCTGGCCTTTTCTTTTGAGCCTTGTTTTGGGCGCAAATTCCACAAGACAGTACAAAAGACTTTGTCTTTTCTCCAAGAAGGCCACCAGAAGTGGCGTTTGATTTTTTTCCTCCGTTTTAGCGATACCAGGGTGTCCTTCCATTAAAGATTCATGATGATGGGCAATAACAAGTTCTTGCAATTCTTTACTTGGCAGAAACAACCGCTCCTGGAAGTAGGGTAAGTCATCCTTAACGGTGTAATGAGGACCCTTTTGACTCCATTCCAGTAAGGTTGAAGAGTCTAGAAGTTGTTTTACTTGCGTTTGGATATCCTCAATAGTTTGCAATGAAGTTAAGCCTAAGATTCTTTGCTCAGGTATGATGGGCACAGGTTCTAAGCTCGAATTAGGTTCTTCCATGCCAATCCGGGATAAGGCGTCCGCTTTTCCATTCTTGCAGCCAGGGCGATAGGTAATTACAAAATCAAATTCCGCAAAGAATAGAGCCCATCGGAGTTGTCGTGAAGATTGAGCTTTGGCCGTTTTTAAATACTGTAAGTTTCTGTGGTCCGTAATTATGGTGATGGTGTGTCTTGCCCCGAGAAGGTAGTGACGCCAAGCCTTGAAAGCAGATTTGATGGCCAGTAACTCTTTATCGGTAATTGCGTAGTTGATTTCAGGAGGAGAACATTTTCTGGACCAAAAGGCCACTGTGTGTAGTTGGTTAGTTTTTGGGTCTCTTTGCGAGAGGACAGCTCCCATGGCCAAATTGGATGCATCGGTTTCCACTATGTACGGGAGATCTGGGTGCAGGTGCTTCAATACAGGTGCAGAAGTGAATTTGGTTTTCAGGTCCTGGAAGGCTTGTTCGGCCTCAAGAGTCCATTCGAAGCGTTTGTTTTTCTTTAGGAGAGCGGTGATGGGTTGGACTGTTCGGGAAAATTCCGGGATGAATCTTCGATAGAAATTGGCAAAGCCGAGCATGCTCTGAACTCCCTTCACCGAGCTTGGAGATGGCCATTTGAGGATGGCGTCCACCTTTCGCGAGTCCATTCGGACTCCTTGAGGTGTCAGGATGAATCAGAGAAACTCAACTTCTGTGGTATGAAAAACGCATTTTTCGAGTTTTGCAAATAATTTGTGCTGGCGCAGTTTCTCAAGAACTGCCCTAACATGTTTTCTGTGATCAGATTCTGAAGAAGAGTACACCAGGATGTCGTCAATGTAAACAATGACACAGACATCGATAAGTTCCCGAAGAACATCATTCATAAAGTACTGAAAGGCGGCAGGTGCATTGCACAAACCAAAGGGCATCACCTGATATTCGAAGAGCCCAAACTTGGTGCGAAATGCAGTCTTCCATTCGTCGCCTTCTTTTATGCGCACCAGGTGATAAGCTCCTCAGAGATCTAACTTGGTGTACACACAAGCGTCTTTCACCTGGTCGATAAGCTCAGGGATCAAGGGCAGAGGATAACGATTCTTAATCGTTATTTGATTTAGGGCGCGATAGTCTATACACGTTCTAAGGTCGCCTTCTTTTTTCGGCACAAAGAACAGAGCTGAAGAGACAGGAGACTTGGACGGGCGAATAAAACCATTTGCTAGGTACTGATCTAAATACCGACGCAAATGCAGGTTCTCAGGTTCCGTAAGAGCATAAATCCTACTACAAGGTAGTTGAGCATTGGGTACCAGATCGATTTGGCAATCATAAGACCGATGGGGAGGTAACGTGTTAGCCTGTTCTTTCTGAAAAACGTCTTGGAATTCTTGGTATTCTGACGGTAGCTGTACAGGGGTGGAAGTTGCTGAGGCTAGACCCATAGCTGGATTTCTTGGATAACAAGTTGGTTCACAATCAGGAAAACTTATCTTCTTTGCTCGCCAGTCAATTCTGGGATTATGTGTTTCTAACCAAGGAATTCCAAGAATTAGTTGAAATTGTGGGGCCTTGATCACATCAAACACGATTTCTTCCCCATGTCCATCCTGACCCACCAGTGTCACTTCAACAGTGGAATGCGTTACAGGCCCTGAGGCTATTTCGGTTCCATCTACTGTAGTAATGACATCTTGGGTTACTTTCGGGCGGAGAGGAAGCTTAATCCTGGAAGCCAATTCACGGTCTATGTAATTTCCAATAGCTCCACTGTCGATGTATGCTTTTATAGCATGCAACTGCTGAGGCTGTTTTGGGTCCACGAGCACCATTGGCATGACAAAATGCGAGGTCAAAGAGTTAGTTTTCAAGCTCGGCAAGCAGACCCCTACGCTTGCCGGGCTAGGTCGTTTCCCGAATCAGGTGTCACTAATTCGTTATCAGTAGCTCCAACCACCTTCTTAAGTGGTTTAACTGGACAATTTCGAAGAAAGTGACCAGAAGTCCCGCAATACAGACAAAGTTGCATTTGCCGCCTTCTCTCTCGTTCTTTCTGTTAATGGTCCTTTAACACCACCGATTTGCATAGGTTCAGATACGTCGGTACTCTTGGAGTTAGCGTGGGTTTTGATCGGTGCTCGGTTTTCATACTTGGACCGATCTGCTTTTCTATTTTGAAGTCTGTGATCAAGTTGAACCACCAAGTCAATGTAGTCTGCGCAGACCTGGGGTGGGTTTACTATCTGAGCTAGAACATCCTTAAGCTCTCCGCGCAGGCCTCGATGAAACAATGTTATCCTTTTGCTTTCTGGCCATCCAGTTTCCACAACCAGTCTGTTAAAGGTGGCTATGTAGGACAGAAGATCCTGATTACCTTGTCGTAAGGATAGCAGTTCGTTATCAAGGGCCTGTCCTTGAGAGTGTCGAGCGAACAATCTTTCCATGCTGGCCTGGAAGCCCTGAAAATTCTGGAGAATGGGATCATCCTGATTTACCAATGGAATAGACCAATCGGCAGCACTGCCACTGAGGTAAGATAGTATAAAGGCTACCTTGGTCTGGTCGTTAGGGAAGGCTCCGGGTCTGCATAGAAAGTGTAAACGACATTGGTTCATAAAGACGGCATATTTCTTGGGATCCCCCGCAAAACGTTCAGGCGGGGCCATAGGCATGTGTCCAGGTAGATTAATTTGTACCGGGTTACTCAAACCCATTGATGTGGAAATGTCTCCGGAATTAGGTAAAGGAGTGTGCCCTGCCTGGGCCTGTAATAACCTTTTGGCTAGGTCATCTGTTCTTTCCTTGGATAAGATCAGTTCTCTTTTGAGAGCGTTAGTCTCCTGGCGGGCTGAGTGCACCTCTGCCCGTAATTCCCCCAAAGGCTGGGCCAGCTGGTCAGTCTCGGAAGTCTCCATAGCGCCCGGGTGGGAAATTGTGGGTAGGCTTCGCGTTCTGTAACGCTCACCTGATTCCCACGGAGGCGCAGGTCTGGCTTCGAGTGCTGATGCTTCTTCAATGGTGAAGCGCAGGACTCTGAAGATGGACAGGAAGGGCCCTCTACTCTGGCTTCTCCGGCTCGCAGGAATATTCCCCTGTGCGTGAAAAGGGAGTATTACCTACTGACTGAGTTATGCTCAAGCCTCCCACTCTCTTCCAACCCTCCACGATACCCTTCCACGATTCCCCGTGAAGTCTCACCTTAGGGTCAGGAAGGATGAGCTCTCCATCCTGCTTCTGATGCAGGGGCGCGTTGAAACCCAGTTACTTCACTGGATTGAGGATTGATGGGAGTTCAGGTAAGCTTGACTATTCAGGTAAGGCTCTGTAAAAGTTCTGTTGCAAGTTCAAAAGTCCAAGCTTAATAATAATGTTCATTGTCTTTTTGCAGCAAGCGCTAATGCTTATGTCTTTTTTCCCCTTAGGGGCCGGGGTTCGGAATGCCGGAGATATGGCACCGACCCAAAGTGAAACGTGCAGTTCCAGTTCCAGTAAATGGCAGGTTAGTTCTGGATGAGCGCTCGGGAACTGTCTTTGCATACGCTCATTCAATGTCTTTGTCTTTTTTCCCCGTAGGGGCCGGGGTCCGGAAAATGCCTGGAAGCGGCAAGACCCGAAATGAAATGGGAATGACCCAACAGGTAAGTCTTATTCCCTTCCTTCTCTCACCTCTTATTCTTGTCTTTTTCTCTAGGCTCTGGGAAGTGGCTGTGTATCTGGATGATCGCTGCTGAAAATGGAGGAACCCAGGAAAGGTGAGTGAAATGCAGCGCTGCAGCGATCGTAACGAAATGCTTTTAAAAATATTGTCTTCCCTTTCAGGATCGTCGGTGATGTCTCCGTGGTGCAGATTTAGCTGGTAAGGTCTCTTGTCTCCCTTTGCAGGTGACCCAGGATGCTGACAGGCGTGGCTGAAGTCCAGATGCAGGAGCTGACATGGTGAGCGTCCAGCTGCGAGGAGCAGAACAACGCGAAGCGTGAGTTGCTGATCGGGTGTGGTTTAAATAGCTTTGGAAGAAGTCCCAAGTGTGTATCCTTCCTCCGATCAGGTATGTATCCTTCCCCGACCACACCCGGGTGGAAAGTAGTCCCACAGGTAAAGTAGTTCCGTTCAGGCCTCAAGAGGGCCTGGATGTGGCAGCATGGTCTGCATCAGGTAAGTGCACATTAAAACACTTGAACACATGTCTAGCTTTATGAGCCTGGCGCCTAAGGCGCCAGGACAGAGGTCCAACATGAGCCTGGCGCCTAAGGCACCAGGACTGTGTCCAAAGGGCCCCAGCTTGGGCCCGCTGGCACTCCCCTGGGGGAAATGATGCCAGCCTCTGGGGTTGCTGGGTCGGACCTGGCTCCTTGGAGGTAGGCATCATGACAGTGATCCACAGATGATTGGGGTGTGTGTGGGTCCTGTTTGGAAGCCAGTTGTCTGAATTTATTAAAGATTGAAACTGTAAAGGAAAGTTATAAAAAAACGGTATCAGGACATTGAAAGTGTTTTACATGATCTCTCCATAATATTCTGCAAAAAGTTCAATAAAATGTACCTGGAGTGGAGAGTCCTAGTGTGCAATCTTTAGTGCCCGTTTCTTCAGGAGGTCCTTCCATGGGATGGCACACGTGAACCAGGGGCAGTGGATCTGCCCGTTTAGTAGCCTACGGTCAGAACATCAATACTGTAAATAACATTGTCATTCCTCTGAGACTCAATCCAGTATTTAACGGCATATTACAGAGACTAATATGTGGTTCAAAAGATGTCTGAGTCGTGTCGACAGATACCGGTTTCTGTGGCTGTTATGCTCAGACCGTCTGGATGAATGTGGAATCCGGTTTCGATTTTCACATGTCCTCACTGTTTAGGCATGCTGGCAGGTCTGTATGTATCTGAATCTACCGGAATATATATTCTCTCCCAATTTCTGGTCAAACGGGCTGTATGCCAGTACTTCCGTATTATTCTTTTGACTTGTTTTGTGAGTGTGCCATGAGTTACCACACAGGTTAATCATATCCAGGCTGTCATCGGGTGTGGTGCTTGCGGGTTGTAGCAGGACCGCTCTGTTTGCATTCCTGGCCCTTCTTGCTTGATTCAATAATCTTTTAGGGTAGCCCCTAAGTAGTAATTTAGTGGATAGGTCTGTAGAGTGTTGGTTAAAGTCCTCAGTGGAAGAACTGTTTCTGCGAATTCGCAGAAATTGGTCATAGGGCAAATTCTCTTTATTATGTGATGGATGATTACTGGTATTGTGTAAGTGTATTCCTGTCCGTTGGTTTGGTGTGCAAATCACATTGGAGTTTCCTGTCCAGATGGTGAATGATCAAATCAAGGAATGGAATCTGCGTAACGTTATGTTTAATGGTGCATTGAATAGCTGGGTTGCACGTATTCAGCCATTCCCAGAATTGTATCAGTTGTTCTTGGGGTCCTGTCCATATGAAGATAACGTCATCAGTGTACCTAAACCAGTGGCTAAACTGGTCTTTCCAGATATTATGTGCAGAAAAGACATGTTCTTGCTCGTATTTGGCCATGTAGAGTATCGCCAGGCTAGGGGCAAAGACTGCCCTCATTGCCGTACCACTGGTTTGGAGATATATTTGTTTGTCAAATGTAAAGAAATTCTTACATAGAGCTGTGGACATAAGTTCCAAAATGAAGTTAGCCGGGGTCCTGTGTTGGGCTGGGTCCTCTCTAAGCCATTCGAGTACACACTCAATGGCTGTGTCTTTTGGGATATTGGTGTACAGAGACTTAATGTCCATAGTCACTAGTATCTGGGTCGGATCAAAAGGCATATTTTCTAAGATGGAGATAGTGTGAGTGGTGTCCCGTAAATATGTTGGTGTCTTCATGCGTATCGGTTGTAGAAAACAAATCAACAAATTTACATAAAGGTTCAAGAATCGATCCGCAACCCGACACTATAGTTCTTTCCGGTGGGTTGCGGGGGTCCTTGTGGATCTTAGGAAGTGCATATAGACATGGGGTTCTACCACCCGGTGTGGTGAGGAACTCGGCCTCTTTTCTAGATATCTATTCTCTCTCCAGAGCATATGTCACTGCTTCACTGATTTGGACAGATCTTTTCGGAGGATGTAGTAGCTGTCCCAGTCTTCTAGTAAGGTCATAACCATATTCTTGTATTGGGAAGATGACATTATTACCACTCCACGCCTTTTGTCCGCTGGTTTGATTACTATGCTCTTGTTATTTGGAGGGATATCAAAGCTTGCTTCTCCGCTACAGAGAAATTATGTTGAATTCTTGTTCTTTGAGATTGTAATTTTGCAAGGTCCTTCAACACACTTTTTGAATACTAAAAGTTAATTCGGGATTTGGTTATCGGAAGCTGTAAATAGTGAAGATTTATGTAATCCAGTGTCTGAAACTTCATCCGCACCATCTAAATTGTGTTCCTGAAAGAATGTTCTTAATCTGACCTTCCTCAGAAAGGTGCGTATCTCCATTTACAGGTTATACCAGTCCATCAATGTTGTGGGAATAAAAGATAAACCCTTGGTAAGAATCGATTTTTAGCTTCTGAAAGTTCCATATTGGCCAAGTTGAAGATTGGTGTATCTTGGGGGGCAGGCCTTAATATCTCTGTCTGCGTCTCCTTTGTCTGGCGCCGGGCCTGCCCCCTCGTGGGGTGGACCCCATTGTGGTTGAGCCCACGGGGGGTTGCCAAAGCCTCCAGTCCCTGAAAAAGGAAAAAACTGGGGAGGTGGATAGGTAAAATTCATCTGGAGGGGACCGGTTTGGTATCTGGATTGGTCATCTAAAAAAATGAACCACTACTAGATCCCGAAAAGGTCACCCCTCTGCGTCGATTCCTTTGTGTTCTTGAGGTTGTAGAGCCTGAAGTCCCCACCTGATTGAGGTTTGATAAATAATTATCCGAAATGTAAGGGTACACAATCTCAAGCTGGAAGTCTTTAATATCCTTCTGCAATGTTTTGGTTTTCCTGTTGAGAGTTGCAGATTTAAATTCCTGGAACTGTTTCTCAAGTGCCGCTAATTGATTTTTCGCATCTGTGATTGATGTGTTTGTACTGAACTTTGCTTCCTCTATGTCCACATTTTTCTGCATATGGTGACTGATTTTCTGTGTCGTGTTAATGGTCAGGACTATCAGGTCACGTCTACATTTCATAGCAATAAAGCTGAAATTTGTAACGTACTCTTTGTTGTCCAAAAAGAGACACGGAGTGTTTCTAATAATCAGACCAGTGTGAATTTGCTGGGAGACCACCTCCCACCTTAAAAGTCGACGTGGAGTGCCTGGACGAAGAAGGGGGTTGCAGTAGAAGCATAAGTCCCACCGGTGTTCCTGGCCTAAGCACTCCAGGCAAAGCGAGTCGGTATCCACCCTTGCAAAACGACGTTTGCACAATGAACAGGACATTAATCCTAGATGCTCCGGTATAGAGGGAAGAAAGATGACCGTGGAACTGCAGCAGGAAAATGAAGGACAAGGGAACACAAAGAAAAATATTCCCCGAGATGCAAGTGCGTCCAACCTGACCGCGCAGAGAAAATACAATTTTTGGATGCTTTAAAAAGTGCTCTGGTCTCGTCCGATGGACGGAATGTCCCACATGTATGGAGGAAAGGGGATGGGTCGTAGGAGTAAGAACCCAAGGAAAGCATTTTGTTCTTTTACTGGGAACATTCTTTCCACAGGTTCCTCATCTTCTGAGAGACTCAGAGCCATGCCACAAGATCCGATTGTGGCGAGAAAAGGAAGAGTGCACCATTAGAGAGGGAAGGACATTTTGCAACCTACCTGCTCTAAAACCTTCATTAACCAGGGAATCCAGATGCTAGTGGTTAGTGAAAGTTTGCAGAGAACTGTCACGACACTTACCTGGAGACCGGGATCCTCTACTCCAGTCCGCTCTGCTCCCTCTTGGCGGCTCTATCCGCGCTTTCGCACCTGGGGGTCTGCTGCCGGGAGAGTATCGCGGGTCCGAGCTGGTGGGTCTCTGCGCATGCGCGGACGACCATGCTCCCGGCTCCGAGCATGCGCAGTAGACTGGGCCCTCGCGACTGCTGCAGCTTGCGTTCCAAGCCTCGTTTTGGGCTCGTCGGTACCAGGCAACGAGACGGCTTGCGCCTCAAGCCTCTCGGTTGCTGACGGCCCATAAGAGGAGTCGAGAGCGAGGGTTAGTTGCGTCTCAATGCGGTTTGTTTATCGCGTTGCTCGCTCGACTCCCGAGCGTCCTGCTCAGTTTCCTGTTCCTTGCCTTGTTCTTGCTTGGGTCCTTGTTGTTGTCCTGGTTGCCCCCCTTGTTGCTTCCCTGTGGGGTTCCCTGTCTCCTACCTTGGCCTTCCCCCCCGGGCTCCTCTCCCTCAGTTCCCTTTGGGTCTCGCTCTTGGGCTCTGCTTGGGTTCTCCTCTCCTGTGAGTCCCCTCCTGCCGTGTTCCCCTCTTCCTGTGTCTGTTCCTCACCCTTTTGCTTGTCAGCCTGCACCTTCTGGAACCTCCTTAGGCTGCCTTCCTTGGTCTGACCTTACCTCTTCAGTTACGTTGCCTTGGTCTCCGTTGGAACTGTGTCCATTCCCAGCATCAGTTCCGTTGTTTCCTGGACTTACTCTGCTGAATATTCCACTCCGGCAATCAACCTCATCGGACATTCAACAACACTGAACATCTGCCTCTCCTGTCAGTGCTTGCACTGTCCTGACGTCACGCTAATCAGGAGAGAGCACCCCGTGACGTTGGGAGTCGGTCCATCTTTCACCCAGTACCATTTTGGGTGGTGGAAGGGTCAGTTCCTTGCTTCATACGTCCGTCTGGAGACAGTTGTCAGTCTGGCTGCCACATCGAGATCTACAACCAAACCAACAGGTACTCGAGTTTCTCGTGATAAACACCATAACAAGAACTCATGTGGTAGCCTGGCAAAAATCCAGGAAGGGGCCACCCTTCAGTAAGGCAATATCAGCAGCGCCGCCCCTTTTGGAATGAACAAAAAGCAATTATGGGGTCCAAATAAAGATCCCCAGGAGAGACAACAAAAGTTAATTATAATTAGATGGATAGACATTTTTGAGACCCTTACAAAATTGTAAAACCATAAGCAAAGTACTGCTCTTGCTCGGGCATTCCTTGGATATAGACAGAGCCATTCAAAAATCCTTTAATGTGCCAGAAAGTGTGCCGGGAGAGCATAATGGGTCAGGTGCCTTAGTACCAAAGCTTATTTTGAGGTTCTATCAACACCCAGCATAGATGGACTTCAACATGAACATAGATTAATAGTAGGCGGATAAATTCTGCCTACTATTTTAATCCGTTCATTAGATTCCGTTATTTTGATCTCTTACCATTCATTCAAGTTTCTATGTTCCATTATATACAAAATAAATGAATATGCTATTGTAACTTCATCAAATATCACACAGTATCACAAGCATTTTGTTGATGGAAAAAAAAGATTTGTCACTTACTTATACAGTTTATACAGTTATACAGACTTTCCCCACTGAATCCGAGCTGAGCAGCAGTACGCTGCATTTTTCGTTATTTAGCAAACAAATTTCGTTTGCTTTGAGCCTTCCTTAAACCTACCTAACTAGGTCGGCTTCATGCGGTGTGCGCTCCCTGCTGGTCGTCCTCCACCCCCCCCCTCCCACACCACCGTCACCTCGTGTTTCTTTCCGCCTCCCTCCTACCCTTGACCGGCTGATTGGATCTGGGCCTACTAACCCACCAACGCCGGAAACTGCGTCCGCACCAGCTGCTGCACCCGAGGCCCTGGCATCACTTTCTCCACTGAATCCGAGGTGTGCAGCTGTAAAGCAGCAGTGCACAGCATTTTTCATTATTTGATAACCGAATCTTGGTGAGTGCTGCATGCGTTTGTGAGCCCATTTTGCCCGCATTTTATTCAAAGAAGAAAGGCTTTGAGCACCTGCTTCACCCGTTATATTCCTTTCCTGATTCCCGCCCACCGCCCCGGATTGGTTCCCCGCCAAGGTCATCACTGAACACTCCAGGGCAGCCCTCTGCCTGTGCAGCCCCTGCGGCTAAGGACCTGAGGAAAAGGACGAATCCTACTGAGGTGGCTCCAGATCTTGTCTACAGGTGTCCGCAGTGGAAGCCAAGGAAGCCAGCAGTCAGCGGACATCAATAAAAACTGTGAGTGTGGCATGGGTGGGGTGTAGAGCAATTACTCTACTCTAGAAAGCCCCTGCCACTCTACCTTACCTTTCCATAGCCTAGACTGCCATACACATACACAATGCATACTTAGAGAGACTTGTGACCACTGTAAATGAACTGTCAATATTGCCTTGCAATACATACTAACTTACCTGCCAATGTTAGCTAGAGCCACACCTTGAGGGAACTATGAAGATTAGCCTGCGTCACATCTAGATGGTATCATGATTGTTAGCATGTGCCACACTTAGATGGAATTCTTAACTTTAGCACATGCTGCATCTAGATGGAAATGTGAATGTTAGCATGTGCCACACTCGGATGGTATTCTTAACTTTGCCACATGTCGCATCTAGATAGAAATGTGAATGTTAGCATGTGCCACACTTAGATGGAATTCTTAACTTTAGCACATGTCGCATCTAGATAGAAATGTGAATGTTAGCATGCGCCACACTTAGATGGAATTCTTAACTTTAGCACATGTCGCATCTAGATAGAAATGTGACTGCTAGCATGTGCTACACTTAGATGGAATTCTTAACTTTGGCTTGCGTCACATCTGGACAGGATTATGAATGTTAGCATGCGCCACACTTAAATGAAACTGTCAATGATGACAGGTGACACACTTGGAGGGAATCGTGATCACTAACCTGCCTGACATCTAGACAGAATATTGAAAACTAGCAAGTACCACACTCAGATGAAATAGTGAATGATAGCAAGCATCACACCTAGACATAATTGCAAGGACAGCAATTGCCAACTAACTAATCCACTAACAATTTCATCCCTCTGCATACACCTCTCAAACTCTAACCAAACACAACCACAAGCCTAAAAAACAGCAATCCGCACAAACTTCACTACACTGCAACAACAAAACAAACCACACATAGACACCCCAAGCCCAGCCAACGGACCCACCGGGCTGAGGCTGCCAACAGCACATCACTGCTCTCTTGCACTTTTCCAGCTTATTCCCACTAACACCCCCACCGCCCCCCCCTTTTTCAGAACAACCGGAGTGCCAGGGAACCACTCCGGTGGTGATAGTACGTGGTACAAATATCTTTTAACATTAACGGTTGAAGATTTTACATCAAGTGCATTCTCCCCCGTCTCTTATTAGTCATCTATAAAACTTATATTACCCTTTGCTATGAATACCTAGTGACTGATATATATCGGATTAGTACCCGGCGAGAGTCAAGCAGAATGCAACACGCATTCTGATTGGCTCTCGCCGGGGCCTTACCCGGCCGAGAATCCTTCAATTCTCACCTGGGATTCCAGCCGCCTTGTCCTCGGCGGGGGCCGTGGCAGCCCCTCAGCCAATGAGGAGGCTCGAAGCGGGGCCATCCCCGCTCCGAGCCTTCCCACGGCTGAGAGGCTGCCTTCGTCCCCCGCCGGGGACTCAGGTAAGGTTTTTTTTTTGTTCCTTCCCTTCCCTCCCTCCTCCCTGCCCTCCCCACCACACTTACCTGCTTGCGCCTGCGTCCCCAGTGGGGGATGATAGCAGCCTCCAGCAGTGTGGAGACTCGGAGCCGGGCCATCCCCACTCCGCGCCTCCACACGGCTGCACGGCTGGAAGCTTCCGTCGTAGGTAGGTTTTTTTTTTTTTTCTTCCCTTCCCTCCCACCCCCACTTACCTTCTGCTTCTTTTTCTTTTTCGGGAGCGGACGCGCTGGGAACACTTGTGTTCACAGAGCGTCCACTTCCGATGGTCGCCATGGAAAGGGAAAACTGACTTAGTTTTCCCTTTCCATGGCGGCCATTTTCTTGGACATTTCTTTTTTTTTTTTTTGTCCCGAAACACTGCAGCGTTTTATGACAGAAAAAAATGCTTTTAATGCCCCGGTCACGCACATAATGCGGGCCGGGGTACTAATAGCAATATGACCCTCGCGGCGGGGGCATTACTGACTCCGGTAATGCCCCGGGGCCGTCGTTATATATAACTATGGGCCCCGGGGCATTACTGGAGTCGGTAATGCCCCCGCCGCTCGGGTCATATTGCTTAAATGTTAATTTGCTGTATGAAGAGTAATAATAAGGTTTACCATGGTTTTCTGAGCACATAGAATTTCTATTGTTTAGACATGGGCACTCACTCTTTTCTATCACACATCTTAGTGTTCCCACTGATTTTGGAGAAAAAAAACCAATCAAATGTTCTTGTACATTCCTATGTTTTTTAAAAGCTATTAAATTAATACAGAAATACATTCTTACACAATTCAGGAATTGTTTTCTAAGATATGAATTTATAACCAAACAATACAAAGAGAAAATAGCCCTTTTCTTTTGACTGTATATTATTGGTTGATGGTCTGATATTGTGGGGGGTATTATATACAGTCCATATAGTACCCCTTCCCTTTTTTGATGAGGAGATCTTTAGGTGGACCAGTTTAATATTAATAACCCTCATGTTTAAGTTAACCCGGGACCACGTTCCCGCCAGAGACCACTTTAGTACAACATCCACAATCTTGCTTCCAGGACTATAAAGATGCAGGGCACCATGAGCCATAGCATGCTCATGAAACCACAAGCTGGGAGTCCCACATTCGGTTGAAAAAGGTACTGTGGTATGAATGCTCATCACACACTCTGGGGGAGGAAAAGTCATGCCTCGTTCTAAGTATAGGATGGCCCATAAATGCTGCAAGCTTTAGGGCTTCTTCAGGTTTTTGGAGAAAACCTTGACCTCCTTACTCATAAAGGAGGCTGCATGGCGTACAGAGATCTTCTAGTGTTTATTTTTTTGGCGTGACATGCCGGAGCTAGCCCAAAAGTAGGAAAAGAGATGCACCCTCACCTTTGTGAGGACTCTCAGCTGAAGCACAATGAGAGCACTGAACTGGTAGGGAGTGCTTCCTAGTACAAAACAGAGGCTCTACAGACAAGCCAATAATGCAAGTTTAGAGCTTAGAGGAACCACAACCATCCTGAATTTGTCATTTTGGAGATGCATCCGGAGGTGTCTCAGATATAGGTCAGGTCTGATACCTCAAACCTTTTTTTTTATATAACATTTTTTATTGATTTTAATAAACAATCGGCAAACATATACCATTGCTTGGTTTCTTAACAAGATACAGTTCACAACATTCTTGGCACAAGCGGTTAGGGTGGTAGCTTGGCGTAGATCGCTCAGCAGTCCGAATAGGGGCAACCCAACCAAGGTGCCTTTTGTGCCCCTGTTCTCACAGGTTAGCCATCGGCTTGGCATCTGCCCAGCTCCCAGTGTCCTGCGGTTACTAGCACAAAAGTCATGGCGATTAGTTAGGACATATTTGCTCCAGCCTGGTTTAATCAGGTCCATCGGCCAGGGGTGGGCAGCTCAGGTTAGTCTACCTTCATGGTTCACCCCACTTCCTCCACACTTTCTGGAACTTCGGAGGACAGCCTCTAGAGTTGTATATCCGCCTCTCCAGAGCCATGCACCTATCCATTTCAACAGACCATTGGCCCAAACATGGATTGACCGGTGAACCCCATAGTGTGGCGATAAGCCTTTTAGCTAGCCCCAGTGAAGTTGATATTAGTATTTTATTCATATTTGGTAAACCCCGCCTTCCCCCCATATACCCAATCGTGCCAGCTTGGGATTGTTCAGAATTTGGGAGCCTAGGATCCTAGACTATTTATTGAGACTTTTGCCCCAGAATACCTGTATCTGCGAGCATTCCCACCATGTGTGATAAAAGGTGCCTCCTGCCATCCCACATCACAGGCTGTTCTGGAGTGGTATACCCAGTGAAGAACCTTAAATTGGATAAGGCAGAGTCTGGCCTCTATACCTTTCTCCTTGGGAACATAAGTGCCTCTACCCATTCTTACAATGGCCTGATGTCTGCTATCCAATTCTCCCTGAGTTGGGATAGCTCTTGGGGATCCAAATGCTGTCAATACTTGGTACAGGGTGGATGTGGCTTTTGTGGCAATGTGGTTTTGACAGATGTTGGCTTCTATGGCCGAACGTTTGGGAACTCCTGCCAGGGATGGCAACTGGGACTCAATGGCAGGCATCATTTGTATATAGCGGTACTGTTTGAATCTGGGGAGCCCATATGTTGTCTGCAGGGATTTGAATGAAGCCAGTTGTCCCTCCTGTACCAAGTCCCTCCCACTTCCTGAAGTGGCCTTGTTTACGTACTTCAGATATGTTTATATGTTCCACAGGGGTTGACCCATAGTTGGTTTGTTTTTCCAGCCTTTGTATTGGAGTGGGGCGACCCAGGTGTTCCTAATATGGCATATCATCTGTGGAGGGCCTCTCCCCCTGGGTCCATTACTATAGCGCACTTGTTTTGGTTCTATCCCCCATCCAACACCCTTTTAATTGCTGCGTGTGGAAGGTGCAAATTCCCATGTATGCAGTCATTAGCCACACAGAGCTGTGCTGCCCAGTAATGGCTCTGTAGGAGTCCCATACCGACTGCTGTAGTATTCTAAGGGCAATGCATGGTTGCCCCCCTCTCCAAAGCAGGTTAGGTAGAGTACCCTCTATCTTGGCAAAGAGTGATGCGGGGATCGGACACATGGTATTTTGCAGCACATATAGGAATTGCGGGAGCATGAAAATTTTAAAGAGTGAGGCCATGCCAATTAATGTTAGCGGGAAGAGCTTGCCAGTGGACAGTGTAACACAAATCGATCTATCACTGGGTTGAAATCCTTTAAACCGGGACTCATGTGAATGCCTAAGTATTTAAACCCCGAGGTCGAGACAAGATATGGGCAGTCTTAGGGAATGGCCCAATCACCGCTCCCTGCAGTGGGAATAGTGTTGATATAAACCAGTTAACTTTCAGCCTGCAGAATCTCTGGTATTCCAGCAAGATCTGTTATTATTCTGACTGAGGTCACAGGGTCGCATATATACACCAGGAGGTCATCGGCATAGAGTGAGGAGGCACCTTTTATCACACATGGTGGGAATGCTCGCAGATACAGGTATTCTGTCTTCGCCTCCCCAAGGCCATCTAAACCCCATCATGCCCTTCCAGAGCAGCCCGTAGCTTAATTACCAGAGGTTCGATAGCAAGAGTGAATAACAAGGGGGAAAGGGGACACCCCTGTCGTATCCTTCCCCTTAGAGTGAAGCTCCTAGAAGATACCTGATTGACCCGCACCATCGCCTCAGGAGAAGTGTAGAGCAGGTGTACCCATTCCAGGAAGTTCCCACCAAATCCCATTTGTCTCATAATCTCCCAGAGTGCTGCCCAATTGACCGAGTTGAATGCTTTCTCAAAGTCACTCGCTAGGAGGGCCGCTGGAGTGGCGAGCGGCAAGTGCCGGGGAGTTTTCATTCGTTCTGGTGGATTTAGAAGGCATAAATTCAAACTGGTCTGGATGAATGAGTGAGTCAATAACTCGAAGCAGATTTCGGCCTCTCCATTGATGAGTGATATGGGCCTGTAGGAAGGGCATTCTTCCCGCGGCTTCACAGGTTTTGGTAGAACCACGATGTGTGCCCTCACATCAGGGAGTACCCTCCTTTTTGCTCTGTAAAAAAAGGTGGTGCATCGGCCCGACAGTTGCGTCTCTAAGCCATTTCCAGGTCTCCATCGGAAAGCCATTGGGTCCGGGTGTTTTCTCCGACTGGAGTTCCTGTACTGCAGCCGCCACCTCTTCCTCCGTAATATTGGTTTCTAGCTTGAGTGCCTGCTGTGTCGTGAGGTGAGGTAGTGCTATCGAGTCCAAAAACTGAAATGCTCCCCGAATTCTCATTTTCCTGTGGAGGGGTGTATAGTGTTTCATGGAACCGGTCACAAGGAACCCCTTTTCTGCTTCAATGGCTAGTGCTTCCGCTTTCTCTACTTTCCTAGTATGCTTAGCCCTTGTGGCCGCTGTTCGTGATATTGCTTCCCCTCTCAGCATTGCTTTATAGCCCCACCCAGAGTGTGACCGCGCTGTCTACCAACCCTTTGCTTGTACCAAAGTATTCAGCTGTTTTCTGGGATAACCCTTCTATCATATTGAGGACCCCAAGGTAATATGTGTTGAGCCACCACATTGCTGTGGGCTTCACCAGCTCGCTCTTTAGCTCCAGGAGAAGCAGGGAGTGATCCGACATCCCCCTGGCCCGAAAACACACAGCTAAGAGCCTATGTGAAATGGTCTGGGGATAAAAAAAGTAGTCGATGTGAGACATAGAGCCATGTGCATTGGAAAAGGAGTTTCCTGCCGATGTTCCATGGAGCATATGCCAGGGATCTGCCAGTCCCATTGCCGTGGCGAAGGAGCGCAGCTTGGTTGCTGCTGCCTATATGTGTGTGGTCTAGCCCCAGATCCATAACTTCGTTGAAGTTGCCGCCCAACACCCACCTGTCCACCCGAGTCTGCATCATCAGGGCTAGAATGTCATTTAATAGAGTGTGAGGGGTGGAGGAGCGTAGACCACCATGATGCACCACATAGCCCCCCACATTTCCCCTATTACCAGAACAAATCTGCCCCTGGGGTCTGATTTCACATTCTTAATTTGAAAGGGGGTACTTTTGTGTACGAGTATCAGCACCCCGTGTGCCCCCGCTCCTCCCCCCAACCTAGAGAATCCTGCGTGGAACGCGGTTGCATGGTAGTTTTTTTTAAAGGAGGCAGTCTGTCCCAATAAGATGTTTCAGTCAACAATGCAATATTTGGGGCATACCTGTTTAGGAATTAGAGCACCAACCACCTTTTTTTTTGCCATAGCCTAGCCCATTAACCTTTGAGATGTGCTGGGTAAAAATAAAGCATATCTTATATTCTGGGCCTCTAGCTTCTTTTTTGCCTAGTCAAGACTGACAACCCTTTTGGACCTCGCTGGTGTAGTCTGGATAAAATCCAATGTGGTAGCCATTGTAGGTGATGGGGCTGGTGGTGCGGGCCATCTGGAGTATGGCATTCCTGGCACGAAAGTTCAGGAGTCTGGCAATTATCGTGTGTGGTCGCACCCCCGCACCGGGATTCTGTGCACTCGTTCGATTGAGAACAATTTGGACAGCTTCTTTGGGACAAACAGTTTAAGACATTGTTCGAGGAAGAGTTCTACACTGAGTCCTTCCTCCTTTTCCAGCACTGCAAGGATCTGTATATTATTACGGCGTGCTCACCCTTCACTTTCTTCTGTCTTGTTTTTGAGGTGGGTTAGTTTTTGGGTGACCGTAGCTAATTGTTTCTCCATTTGTTTAATGGCATCTTCCGAGTCCGAGATTCTTTGTTCCGTTTTCCCTACTCTCGAGGCCAGGTTGCGAAGGTCCTGTCAGAGGAAGGACACCTCAGTGGACAGACCACCTATCTTGTCCTCCAGGAACAATCGAGATTCGCTGATGGCCTTCGTGACAGCTTGAGGGAGATTAACGGGTTCTGTGACCCGTCACCCATGTTTGCAATCTCTTGTGCATGGGCTGTGGATGCTTGGGTGTCTCCCACAGCAGATTTTACTCTGTAGGGACACTTTTTTGGGACTTTGACCTTTGACCATTGTGTGGCACCAGTCCAGCCCCCAGGGTGACCACATCTTCTTCGACTCAGATTGCTGGTAGAGGATCCAATGGTGCTGGTGCCCCCTGCTAGTTCCGATCTCTTTGTGGTTGGAGTCCCCTCGCCTGTTATTGTCTGCTCCTGGCCTCCAGCACCCCAGCGTCAATTCTTTGTGGTGCACTATAAGCTTTAGCCCAGAGGGGCGGAGATGCCGTCTGTCAGGTTGGTCCCAGTGGTGGAGTCCTATTGGGTGCTGTGTGGTTGCCCACTATCGGATTCAGACATCCGGCAATGGCAGTATTTTGCCTGCTGTTGGTAACCCCAAGAGGAGGTGTTATTACAGTGAACCACTGTCAGTGTTACGCACTCCTCCCGGGCCCAAGTGGGGGCTGTTACTGAAGTTTGATTTCTTGATTCCTTGCGAGGGGAGGGAGGTGGGGCAGTGGCACAATATCCTTGGCAGATCTTACCGCCCGCCTATGGCCACTACACCTGCTAACCCTAGGACAAGCACCATCAAGCAACAAAAAGAATTCAAACATGCCCCAAAACTGGCTCACATACCTAAACCACCCAAAACCTTCACTGTTAACATTACTGGAGCTCTGATAAATGCGAGATCCTTAGTCGCCCATGCAATAGAAATTGCCGATCTGATCACTGATAGGAATTTGGATTTCCTGGCCATAACAGAAACATGGTTACATGCTGCAGCAGGCCCATCCCTCCTCATTGCTACACCTGACAACTACTCTACCCTCAGATGTGATAGAGAAGGCTCTAAAGGCAGAGTTATCGTCATCATTGCAAAAACCTTGCTTAACCTTAGAGCCACCCACCATGTCTCCACTTCTTCATGTGACCTACTGACGGCCAAACTGCCCCTCTCGTCATCACATACCTTAACCATCCACCTCATCTACCGCCCTGCAGGTCCCCTAGGATCTTTCGAAGATGACATTAACAATATTATGACAACAACTACTAAGACTTCTTCCCAAATTATAATCTTAGGCGACTTTAACCTGTGGTTCAATGACCCAGCTGACCACTCAGCACTACTCTTAGCCAACTACCTGTCTGAACTAGGCCTCACCCAAAGAGTCCTCATACCCACACATGATAAAGGATGAAGTCTGGACTGTTTAGCAGACCTTAACTGCCCAACCAAAATAACAGCCATCGAACATCTACCTTGGACAGACCACAGCCTACTCACTTTTAACCTCCTAAACTGCACTCCGCCAGCAACAATTAAACCCATAGCTCCTCCTATCCTAACCAGAAATAAGAAAAATATCACTATTGACAACCTCGGACCTTTACTCAAACCCCTTCAGGCATCTTCACTGTCCTCCAACCCAGAGGAACTTGTAAAACTATACAATAAAACCATCAACTCGGCCATAGACTCCATAGCACCACTAAAAATGTGCAAAAGTAAGCCAATGGTTCATGTGAATACCTGGTTCACCCCCTAACTGAAAAATCTCAGAAAAGAAAAACAGAAGTTCGAATCCATTTGGAAAAAAAACCCATCTGTCACCAATAAGGAAACCCTCTTAAAAATTACTGCCATCTATAAAGACCAAATCCTCTTTGCCAAGCGTAACTCGTACAATGAAAGCCAGCTCAAGTACACGTGAACTCTTTAGAGAACTTTTTTCAGAGAAAATTCAGAGAACTGGAATCACCCACCCCCCAAACAGACCTTTGCGTCAAAGATCAACCTTGGTGTACCAAAATCCAGGAAGCATTGGCCAATAAAATCACCCTTCTCCCAAAGAAAAATCACTGACAAAAAACTCACCCTGCCAATACAAAATAATTTCAAAAAAGCCCAACGGAAGATCACCACTGCCACCCAACGCTTTAAGTTTACTCCAGTATCCTCCCAAGAGGTGCTAAAAATCATAGCGTCACTCAAACCCTCTAATTGCCAACGAGATTCCTGCCCTGTCACTATCATCAAGGAAGCAGCAAGCATCCTTGCGCGCTTCATCCCGTCTCATCATTGCTTCCTTGCATACCTGTACTGTGCCAACTAACTTGAAGAATTCGTGGGTACTGCCACTGAAAAAAAAAAAAACTACCCTCGACCTCGACCCCAATATACCCACCAATTTCAGACCCATCACCACTGTCCCTTTCCTGTTGAAGATCATAGATAAAGCGGTCTATAATCAAATACAAAACTTCCTTGAATCCAATAAAATACTAGGTCTCTGCCAATCAGGCTTCAGGCCACAGCATGGCTCTGAAACAGCCTAGATTGATAATAAAACACAAATAGACGACCTTAAAGACAAAGGAAACTCAGCACTCCTACTCCCTTTGGACCTATCGGCCGCCTTCGACCTGCTCGACCATAAGATCCTATGTAACCACCTCTCTGCCACATCACACTTCTCACCGGAGGCCACAGACTGGATTGAATCATTTCTAAGCAACAGGTTGATGAGTATTCTCGGCATCTGCGGCTGCAGACCCAATCCCTATTACATGCGGAATCCCACAAGGTTCATGTGTATCTCCAACCATGTACAACGCCTTTACCAACCATTGTTTGATGACCTGGATCACATGGGTGTCACCTACACTAACTATGCAGATGACACCCAAATCCTCATCCCCCTAACAGGTGACTATGCCAAGGACTTAACCCGGATTAACAAAATGTACTTTATCATTCAGGCATGGATGGCCACTCATGGTCTATGCTTGAATGATGAGAAAACAGAACTCCTCCTAGCCACGCCAATCAACATCTCCAAACTGGGGGAACAATATCACGCATTCAATATTGATGGCAACATCATAAAAGTCGCTAATGAAGTAAAAACACTAGGCTTTTACTTAGATTTCTCACTTAACCTGAGGAAACTGGTTAGCGCCACTGCCTCGGCTAGCGCCTATACATGCAAACTCATCTGAGCCTGAAAACCCTTCCTCTCTACAGAAAGCTGTATCCCCTTGGCTAGAGCCTTAATATTATCAAAAATTGACTACTGTAACGGACTGTATCTTGGGGCCAACAAGAACATCGCAAAAAAACCTCAGATTCTGCAAAACAACGCTCTTAGGACAGCCTTGAGCATTCCACGCAAACAACATACCTCCTCCATAAGAAGAGACCACAACTGGCTCTCCATTAAAGAAAGAATCAGCATCCTGTCCTGTCATGGCCATAGGGCAGGGGCCCAGGCCTCCATCACCCACAAGGGCCAATTGGACCAAGTCCTGGCGCCTTTAGCGCCAGGCTCATAAAATATGTGCTTGGAACACACTGTGCCTAAGGCACGTGCATTGGGACGTGCATTGGGCCATAGGACTGCATTGGGAGGCACGTGCTGGAATCCTTGGGCAAGGCAAGGTGGAGCCACAAGGCGTGGCTAATGGGAGGGGCCGGAGCCAGCCTATATAAGGCCAGCCCAATCTCAGGCCCTTGCTTCACGTTATTCTGCTTTGCAGCGTGGCGCTTACCTCTGTATCTCACCTTGATTCTGGCACTCCAGTTCCGAAGACCTCTGTGCTTACCTGTTTCCAGCCGCTCCATCGCTGAAGGTGCTTACCTGATTCCAGCTGCTCCATCGCTGAAGGCGCTTACCTGACTCCAGCCTCTCCACCGCAGTGTTTGCATCCTACCTGCATTCCGCCGGAGAATGGGCCTCTTCTCTTCCGATTCGGACTGCCAGCGACTCAGGAGTATCTCGCTTCTTCTTCGCTTCACTGTAGAATCTTCCTCCGGAGCCATCGAACCACCTCCAAGTCTCCGGACTCTGCTCCACGCCATCGGACCACTCCTGCAAGGGGAAAAGAACACAACAGGTTAGAAATCTCACAAACACAAACCTTGGGCTGCATCTTACCTGAGCCTTGACTTCCAATCCATCGATTTGTGGATCTGTTGTCCTCGAGAGCCCATCCTTCTCAGAGGAATCCCAAGAGCTGTTCCACGCTCTCGACCTTCATCTTCACACCTGTTTGGGAAGTGCGGCGACATACCAGGAAAGCATTACTACTTATCATTTCCTCAATACTCATCGCTAAAGACATTAGAAACCAAAGATTTACCTACAAGTGGATTGGTCACAGCTGATCTGGATCGCCACGTCGCGGGACAGTGAAGTAACTAGGCCCTCTATACACGCCCCTGCTGAAGAAAGCAGGACGGAGAGCGAGGGGATTCAGGACACCTCCACACTCTCCTCATTTCCTCTCCTCTCCTCTCCTCTCCTCCCAGGTGCAACACCAGTATCCAGAACCCTATCCTTCGAGGAAGCTAGGGGAGACAACTGACTCCAGGGAGCCAAGTCGAGGGAGGGCTCCGACCGTGCCCCAAAGCCCCCGCAGAGACCAGGTGAGCATAACATATCCCTTACCTACAAATGCCTGAATAACGCTGCCCCACAATACCTCTCTGCCAAATTTGTCATGAAACAACACGCTAGACTCACCAGATCAGCTAGTCTGAGCCTCCTACAAGTGCTCAGATTCAAACTCCAAAATGCAGGAGGGAATAGTTTCCTAGTCTTGGCCGCCCAACTTTGGAACTCTCTCCCTTCCAGTTTCAGAACCTGCGAATCCCTACCTTGTTTTAGACACATTAGGAATTGGTTGATCTCAAACAACAACCCCTACTAATAGTCCAACCTTTACCTTGGAATACACCTGCGCCTTCTATTTTGCCTGTATTGTACTTATTGTAAACTACTCTGAAATTGTCTATGTATATATTGTTATATTCTCCTATTGTCCAGATCACCTGTGTAATTAAGAGACTTATTGTACAGTTTTTTTATCCATGACTATGTAACCAAGAATTGGCATTATCTTGTACTGCGCCTAGATACTTTTGGGTCAGGTGCGCATTATAAATAAAAAACCAAACCAAATCCTTCGGGTGATCCCAGTCCATTCATAGCAGGGTAGCCTCCCCAGGCCACGGTGGTGCTTCCCCTGTGATGATGAACACCTGGTGCGGTTGCGTCTCTGCTGTTCCGTTTTATAGTTTCCCACTAGGACCTTGGGCATGGGGGCTGCTCCTCACTTTTTATCTGCTTGTGTCCCTGGGTGCGTGTATTTGGAGGCAGGGCTCCAACGAGCGTCCTCGCTCCTGCTAGGGCACACTGCTGCCTGGCTGCGGCCTCGTAGTGTGCAGTGCAGCCTCGTATTGTGCAGTGCTGGGGGTGGGTGTTTAGCCGTCATGTTGTTTGGCGGGTCGCTCCTGATCCCCAATGGTTGCGTAGTGAAACATGGCCCGAGATGGTGCTGTTTGCCGTGCCGGATTGGGACAGGCATCCGTTTTAGGGCTTCAAGGTCCCGATTTTCAGCAGTGTTGGAGCGGGTGGTAGCCGCTCTCTTCTGCCTTCCAAAAATGTAGGAATCCGTGGTCAGCTCATCTGGGAACCAGGATATATTTGCCAGGATTTAGGTGGCCGCTTCGGAGCAAGAGAGGATCAAGTCTGCATCAGCCTGCTGCGCCGCAGTGCCCCTACCTCAAACCTTTTAATACCAGCGAGTAAGAGGAATACCAGCTTTCCCCAGCTTCCTTGGTTGAAAAAAGCTCCACCACTCTTCAGCAGCAGGTGAATCATCACTTGAGTAGGAGTGGATCCAAAGGCTGTTATTAAGGTAATTATTAGAATGCCCTCTGGAAGAATCAAATCGTACTCCCACACAGGAGACTTGTGATGTGTGAAGGTGAATGTTAAAGCGGTTCTGAAGCCGCTGCAGCAGATGCATAAATACACAGCAACTTACCTACATTACATGGAAAGATGCCGATACCATCTCAGGTACTTTGTGTGCCAAGGATTAACATCTAAAAACAGGTTAGTCGTGATAGTAATGTTTTGAAACAGATCTTTTCTGTACAAAAGTACCCCGAGTGGGATTTTGTTAGTGGACAAGCCAGGGTAGTAACTTTAACGGAAACAGGCTTCCATCTCTGTTGGGACCTGGGTAAGCCCTGTGATGGCGTGCGGGCCCCCCAGGGTCTGAGCAGTAGCGCGCGCGGGCGGGCGCGCAAGAACGCACGCCGGAGACGTCTGGTTGTTCCGGTGCTCCGGCGCGAACTGCCCGGGCACCGCCTTTATTATTTCAGCTCGGCCGCGCATGCGCACCTCGTGTACTACGTACACAACATCCCTCCTTTTCCCCTCCTTTTCCCCCCAAACAACAAACACATTGAACAGTGGAGCCAACGTGGCTCAAATCAAACTGTACTTAACAGGGCTTGTTACTCATGCCGCTGAGTCCATGATGAAATCCTGGAATCTTTGCGGCGGACGACGCCCTTCCCTGGTGGGTACCTGGGTGAACCTCCCTCGGGGTTCTCTGGTCCCCCGGGGTCCTCTGGCGGTTCACCGCCTCCATGCGGCGCCTCCGCTGTTTGTCCTTGGTTAGGATTGGTTTCTTCTTCCGCTGCCACAGGCCCTATGCGCTTGAAGAAGGATACGTTTCTGGTTACTGTACCCTGCGCATTCGCAGCTGTGACCATGGACCCTTTGACATGAGTGACTCCCATTGGTTGGGCTTCGTAAGTCATCGAGAGTTTTCCTTCCAGTTTCCTGTTCCGGACTAGGACGGTGTCTCCTACCGCTATCTCTCTTTCTGGCAGCCTCCGCCTCGTTGTTTCGTTCTCGATCTCGCTGCTCTTTCTGCTGTCACCCTTGCGCTATCGATCACTCCTGGGTGTCTGTCTCCCGCTTCGGGTATCAGCCCTCTGGGTATTCGGCGGGTGCGATTCCGGTGGATCGATGTGGGGTGGACCGGTATTCACGAAGAAAGTCAATTAGATTGTGTCGTAGGTCCTCCCCTCCATTGACAGAAATTCGAAAAATCTTGTTCAGTGTCCGCATGAATCGCTCAACCTCTCCATTGGCCCTTGGCCATAGCGGGGTTAACTTCCGGTGCTTTATACCTCGTTCTTCGCAATACCTAGCAAACCGCTGTCCTTGGAATGGCGCTCCGTTGTCTGAGCAGATCTCAAAGGGGAACCCATGGGTGGCGAAAATTTTGTCCATTGCCAGGATGGTGTGATCACTGGCGGTGGATTCTACGAGCTCCACCTCCGGATACCTCGACCACTGGTCCGTGACCACCAGGAAATGTAGGCCCCTTCCGGTCGAGCCGAAGTCTGCGTGCACCTTTCCCCATGGTACGTCACTCCGCTCCATGGCCTGAATGGGTGGGCCCCTTTCCACAGGACTCGTAGCCTGGCAGGGAATGCAGGTCCTCACAAACTCAGCCACCCTGTGCTCCAGATTGGGAAACCAGACCTTCAGCCTGAGGCGTGCCTTCATCTTGGCCATGCCTTGGTACCCTGTGTGGGCCAAGTGGAGGACCCTCATGACCAATGACCTGGGGATCACGATGTGGTGCCCTTGCAGTAACCGACCGTCCGTGGACACCGAGAGCCCGTGTCGAGCTTTCCACAGCAGTTGCAGGTCCCTTTGCACATCCGGGTTCCTCCTGGCGTTGTTCAAAAGGATGTCCCGCCACTCTCCTGTGGCCACCGCCCTTTTCACCCTCAGGAACGCCTCGTCTGAGTTCAAGTCGTCCGCAATGTCCTGTCTCGATAAGGCCACGGGCAGGGCCGATTCAATGACGAGGTGTACGGCGTCCCCAGTGTCGGTCATCTCCACGGGACTCTGGGTATCCCTCGTGCCTGGGTGACGAGAAAGATAATCGGCTGGGTTATGTGTACCTGGGCGGTATACTAGCTTGACGCCGTATTCCATGAGGGATAGCATCCATCTCTCGATGCGGGGTGGCGGCTTGGATGATGTTCCTGACAAAATAGGAATCAGGGGTTTATGGTCCGTTATCACGACGACAGGTTTGCCGAGGATGTAAATTCTGAAGTGTTTGCACCCCCACAGGATGGCAAGGGCCTCCCTTTCTATCTGGGAATATCTCTTCTCCGCGTCGGTGAGGGCTTTGCTGGCATATGCTATGGGCCTCATGACCCCGTAGTTCGTCTGCCTGCATGAGGACCGCCCCCAGTCCCACCGGGCTGGCATCGACCACAATCTCCGATTCCCGGCTGGGATTGAAATAGGCCATTGTTTCCTGCTCTGACAGGGCTTCTTTGATGGTCCTGAAGGATTGTTGTTCATTCTCAGTCCACTGCCAGGCTACGTCGTTCCTGGTGAGTGCCCTCAGTGGTTCCGACAGAGAGGCCAAGTCCTTGATAAAACGGCCGCAGTAGTTGACCATCCCTAAGAAGCTCCGTACTTCGGCCGGTGATGTGGGTGGAGGTGCATCTCTAATGTCCTTGACTTTTCCAGGATCCGGGGATATGCCCCCAGCATGGAAGGTGAACCCAAAGAATTCCAGTCGGTCTTTTAGGAATTCGCACTTTTCTTGGTGCAGGGTTAAACCCACCGCCTGTAGTCTCTCAAAAGTGTTCTCTAGTCGTTTAAGATGTTCTATTTCCGACCTGGCAAAGACCAAGATGTCGTCGGACATGTTTATGACTCCTTTCAGTCCCGACAGGGCTCCTCTGATGGCGTTTTGGAAAACCTCCGCTGCGGACGAGATTCCAAAGTTTAGTCTTTTGTACTGGTACAGCCCCTCGTGAGTAGTGAATGTCGTAATGTACCTCGACTCGGGGTGTAACTCTAACTGGTGATACCCAGACCTGAGGTCCAGTTTAGAGAAGACTTTGGCACCTTGGAGTTCTCCGACGATGTCATCTAGAGTGGGTGTGAGGTGACGCTCCCTTTTGATGGCGGCATTTGGGAGCCTCATGTCCACGCAAATGCGCACTGCCCCCGGTTGCTTCGGCTTTGGGGCCACTACGATAGGCGAAACCCAAGGGGTGGTGCCTTCCACTCTTTCAATGATGTCTCGGTCGACCAGCTGCTGCAACTCCTCCTCCACTTGGGCTCTTAAGTGAAAAGGAATCCGGCGATGTTTGAGGGCCGTCGGCCTCACGGACTTGTCGATATGTAAGCGTATGGGCTCTGCTTTCAGTTTTCCAATGCCCTTGAAGAGAGTTTCAAATCTGTGTAGCATGCTTTTCAGATCTGCATGGTATACTCCAAACGAGAAGTGGACAATGTCGAGTGCTTCTGATGCCGCACAGCTCAACAGGGAATGTGGGCTGACGCTGGTGACAAAGAACCTTGCTTTGATAGTGTTCTGTCCATGAGAAACCGGGGCTACAAACACACCTTGGATGGGTAGAGGTGTTTCCCCTCCGAAAGCATATATTCGCGCCATAGACGCAGACAGCTCCGGTGGGCCTGGCAGGGCCTCGTAATGTTTGGTGGCCAGCACACAGACCAACGCCCCAGTGTCTATGAGAATGGGGGTGGGGACGTCATCGATGTTAACAGTGCATGTGGGTTGGCGTCTCGTGCCAGGACCTTTCACAATGCTGGAAATGAAGAAAATCTCTTCCTCCTCCTCCTCCTCCTCCTCCTCCTCCTCCTCTTCTGCGATGTCCAGGTCCTGCAGACCCTGATCGATCGATGAGATGCCTCTCACTCTGCGAGCACCCCCACGTCCAACTCTCTCCGGTCCTCTTCCTGCCGCTACAGGGGTGGCAGCCCGGCACATCCTTACATAGTGCCCCGGTGTGCCGCACGTTCTCGACTTAGCTGGGCATTCACCTCCGTGGGGGAGATCATATCCACAGTAGGAGCAAGATGAGGCGTTGCCTGGTGTGGGGGGGGGCATCAGGCCTTCTCGGCACCCATTTCAACCTTCCCGTTGCTGAACGTCCCACAGCAAATGCGTCTTCATCATTCTTCGGTCGCGTGGCAGCGTCCATTTTCGCACCTCTGGCTTCTGCCAGCTCATGTGTCCTTCCCAGGTCCAAAATTTGCTGGAGGGTCAGACCAGGTTCTCTCGGTACTTGCCTTCTAAGTTTGCCGGAGCTGCACCCCTGCAATAGCTGGTTGCGGACCATTTCTTCCTCATCGACCCATCTGCAGGAGGTCGCCAGGTGCCTCAAACGGGCACAAAATTTGTCTAGAGGCTCGTTGTCTTTCGGCGCCCATGACAAATCTATCAAAATCCACATTTGCCATGGGGAGAAAATGGTCTTTGAGTGCCTGCTTGACAGCGTCATACGTGACCACGGGGATGACGAGGGAATCATAGATCTTGTGGACTTCCGCGCCTGCCGAGTAGATCATAGTCGCGATTTTGGTGTCATCATCGTTCACCCCAGATGCCCTGAAGAACATATCTAGCCTCTTGACCCACAGCAGCCACTTCGGGCCCAGTTTGGAAGGGGGGCCAGTTGTATCGAATTCAGGCATGGGGGGCCAGGGAGCTGCGAGATCTGCACGGAATTGGGGCTATGGCACCCTCATCATCAGTCTCTTCGCCCATTTCTGCGTCACGTACTCACAGTTGTCTTTTCCTATAATGATGGGTGGCTTGTCCTGGGCTTGTAGTAGTGCTGGGGTGTAGAAACCCACTTCTTTCTTCTTTGATGCCTGCAGGACTGTGGGAGTTCCAAAAATTGAGTAGTTTTCCAAAAACACAGCTGGCAGGTGGCGCACGAGCACCCTCTCGGGCCGCAACCACTGCATCTGTGTGTGAGGAGAGGAGCGAGCGAAAACAAAATGGCCGCCGGCACTCCGCGGGTCCGTAATACGGAAGAGCTTTCCATCTCTCCGAGGCTGTCGGAGCAGGGAAGTACTCCGTACCACCTCGTCGCCAGTGTTGGGACCTGGGTAAGCCCTGTGATGGCATGCGGGGCCCCCCAGGGTCTGAGCACTAGCGTGCGCGGGCGCACAAGAACGCACGCCGGAGACGTCTGGTTGTGCCGGTGCTCCGGCGCGAACTGCCCGGGCACCGCCTTTATTATTTCAGTGCGCATGCGCACCTCGTGTACTACGTACACAACAATCTCAACTCCATTCCTCAATGGTCTATTTAGTTTTCAAAGTTACATTGTGTAGCTAATTTTAAAATAAGATCAAGTGCATTCAAATGCCAATAAAAGGGGCAGCCTGACCCACCTTGTAGCACCTCGGTACAAAAGCTTGCAGACATACTGCTGGTAAGCCCAATATTCTTGTACCATGATCCTTTTTAAGCCTGCATGTTTACCTCTCAAGTGTGCACTATTCAAGAAGCATTGGGATTGTTATTTGATGCCCCAACAAATAGTATTTATTGCGCACTTTTTTCTCGACATGAAAATTAAGTTAGTGAAAGCAAAATTCAATATGATATATCAAAATGTGACTTGAGCTGGAGAAGAGGCTCACATTATGTGCACCTCCTTATGTGATGTGGAAGGTGCTCTCCAAGAACCTTTGACTGATCAGACTTTGCAGACTTAAAATTATCAACATTCGTATCTTGCCCTTGTTTGACAGGTTGCCATATCGTCAAATGCACACCCAAAAAAACCTTCTGATGATCTGCGTCCGATTATTTTCAGACCCTTGGCTCAGATCTGGGAACATTTGGACCCCCCTCTCCAGAATTGATGATCTCATTCCTTTCTACCGTTTTAAGAATTCCTTCTCTGGGACCACCCTGATTCAGAACAGTCTAAGTATCTTCTTAAAGACTGCCATTGCCATCCACCTCAGGTTTCACTAGTTGGGTCATACATTTTTATTTTACTGCCCATAGCACAACCTATCTCTAGAGCAGTGGAGCACTTTACAAAAGGAGGGTTTCAGCATTGTGCTTGGCATTTTATAACAGGAGTACAGGATTGTTGTTGGAGGGAGAAATTGACTTTTATATGTTTGGTATGTCTTTCTGAAAGAGCCACATTTTTAATGGTTTGAGGAACCGAGGGATGGCGGAGGTCTTTCGAGCCAGCATTGCGTTCCAAATGGTTGGGGTAGGAGATGAACTGCCTACAAGGGTTTTCTTTACAGGCTAGGTTAGACTCCAAGCTTTTGATAGTTTTTGCGACATGAGGTGAGAGGGCAAGGTGGCGAGTTAAGGTGCCAAGTATGTTGGCGTTTGTTCAGGACTGCTCTGTAGGTGAAATGTGCCGTTTTGAATATACTCCTGGTGGGTAGGTGGGAAGCCAGTGAAGGCCACTCTGTGTTGTAGAGATATGGTCGAATTTGCAAGTACCTGTACATAGACGGGCTGTGGCATAGTGGACTGCCTAGAGGGGGCAGGTGTGCGACTGTAAGCCCAGTAAAGAGGGCGTTTTCACAGAGCAGAAGTCATGCTGGGGGGGGAACGAAGTGTTTGATTATGTGGAAAAGCCTCCTGGCATTATGATGTTGGCCAACCTTGATATGCGCTCCAGCCGTTCCACCTAACCTTCCAGGCAGAACATTGGGCCTCATGGCTAGTATGGCAGTATTGGCACAAACGGCGGTAGCGGTATTATTGGCACTTTATCAACACTTTACTGCATCACTAGGACGAGTTGACTCAAGAAAAAAGCTGCAGTAAATCATCCAATTTACTGACAGAAAATGTCAAAATGATCACATCATAATCACCTCAGTGCAATTCCCAAAAAATCCCCATGGAGTCATACTCCAAGAATGAGGATTTAAACCTCCTAGCCAGCACTCATCCTGTGGTAAATCCACAGGACTGATGGGCAGTAAGGGTAACTGGTTTTGACATGAATTCTTCAAATTTACTGCTAGATTACTGCCAAACGCATAATGATATCCATTGTCTCCACCATGCCATGCTGAAAGTCGGTGAATAACTCCCGAGTCACATCTCTTGGCCAAACCACAATTTGGAAAACTGCAAACTGCCACACTTTCTGCTGCAGCAATATCCCATGCTTTTTCCCCAAATTGGCCTACAATTTGGCAGCTCTTCTATCAACCCGCTCCACCTTCTCATGCAATGCATCTAGCAATGCCATTAGCGCTCTTTGAGCTTAAGTGAGGCCTAACATCTCTAGATCCATTCCAGTCCCTGTAGTTGTATAGATACCTGCTCGCGAATGCCGTGGTAATGCCATGGTACAAAGTACTCTTCCTTACTGGTATACCAATTACACTGCATTTCTGGCAGGTCGTATTTGCTTTTTTACGATTCACTTGCGAGTAGGCAAAGCACATGCCAGCCCAGCCTCTCCCAACATCCAAAAGAAACTTCAGTCACTTCTTCCATGATCCTTCTATTTTGCCCCACTTGACTGGACTTTTTCCTCAACCGGACACTGGTGTTGCTGGCTTTATCCCTGGGGTTGGGCCTTGGCCATTCGCAGACAAGTCCTCAAGGGCCAGTGGCTCGTCCATCCACCTCAAGTTTGCCACAGCCCCTAGAGCCCCAAATGCCGGCCTTGATTTGCATGCCTCGTGGGTGCTTCTCATGCTTCTGCAAAGTGTTAGAATAACCCAGGTGGCCCAGAAAGCCCCACAGGAAATCCACACACTCCACTGCACTCCATGCCTCATCATTCCTGATGGGGTCCACCGTCCTGAAAGAGCGACCAGAACCCTCTGAAATTGATGACCCATTTTTGGGGAGGTGTCGAACCCCAGGCATCACTATAGCAGAAGGCGGCATGGTGATGCTACATACAATTTCGAGAGGAAGCAGCTATCGCTGAGCCTACAGGGCCATCAAATGTATTCTTACACTAGACCAGTTGCTACTAGTCTACAGAAAATGTACAGTCTGCCGCATCCAACAAATCTCTTCCACTTCCTCTTAGTCTTCTACCTCCTTTCTATGTCCTTTTGGAATGAGGTTTAATAACGTCTCTTAGTCTTCTACCTCCTTTCTATGTCCTTTTGGAATGAGGTTTAATAACGTGTTAATTTCTGCCCATTGATATCTTTAGCACTGGGATCGAAGACATTGCTATTCTGGGACTGGGAGTATCCAAATAACCAACAAATTTGCCAAATCCATCAAGCATTTTGCTTACTTGTCGGAGAGGCCCAGTAAAACGAAGACAGTGCTATTACACCCAATGCACTTGCATTTTACCCTTGCACTTGCATTTATTTATTGTCCTTATTATTTTCCCCCCTTCACCCTCCCCTATCTCAATGTCACCTTGCCTAGTAGGAACCGTTGTCTCTCTTCCCTCCCTGTTAGGAAAGATTTCTTAATTGTAGGTAATTTTCCTTCCATGTGGCAACCCCTAAACTTTTTGTTGTTGTTTTAACCCTGATCTAGACTTTGCCAGAGAAGCGCAGCCTTCTGCCGCACTCCTCTGGGCTTTCGCTCCATTCTTATGGGGAAACTGACATGCCCTTAAAACAGTCAGTATCGGGAAACGTTGTTTTCCGTAGTTCTTTTATCATGTTGCAGCTTTCGCGCAACATGACACAAGAGGGCACTGTAAGCTAAGTTACGACTCTCTTGGGTCTCTAGTCACTCTACAGGCCCTAGCCACTCTCTTTGGATTGTTAACGAACGGTGCAAGTGAATCACGGACGGGACTGGTGGCAGCGATCGTTTCTTTGTGTTTTTAGCTCCTTTTGGCTGTTTAAGCGCGTTTCTCGCGCTTAGCCCAAAATGGTGGCCTGGCTCCCAAAATGGCCAAACCACGAGGCTTTGTCCTGCCCGCTGACCGTCTTGCCCCCTTCACCTTCCCCAGGTCGAGCCGACCCGGGGCCTTTCTTATTTGGGCATGTACTTTCCCACGAAACACAGTTGCTTTCGCGGGCTTCTACAGGCCTTGTGTGTGCCTCCAGGATGTGGGCTGGGATGTCTGGTCCCAATACACATCCTGGGTGCCAGAGAGTCTAGTGTGTCTTGAATGCATGGGACCACCGTGGTCTGTGATAGGTCCACATATGGTGTGAGTGTTTTGTGAGCAGATCTCCCACGGGGTCCCCTCCGTTTTGGCGCGAAGGGAACTCTGGATAAGAGGAGGCTGGAAACACCACGTCGATCTCCTGAGTTCTCACGAACGATGGATACAGGAGCCAAGTATCCTGCAACCACGAGGCTGAACCGAGGAATCGCTGGTGACCCGCTGAAGGACTGCTCCTCTGCACTGCTGTCGCTCTGTGAAACCATTCTGCCTCTGATCGAACGAGAAGGCCTGTACTGGTACTTCGAACCTTTGGAATAGTGGGAACAACTATTCTCGGCATCTTCATCATCTCCTGCACGTAAGCCTTCGGAAGCGTCTCTGGGCCATCCAGTGGACTGACCAGCCTACACAGGAGTCTTGCTCTGTTACCGCTGTCAGGTTGTGTTGTATTCCGAGTCCTTAGCACTCTCACACGATTCGTACACTTGGCATTCCCCAGGTCTGAAGTGAGAAGTGTACATTGGGCTGAAACGCACACGGCCGCTTCGTTGCCCTGCTGTGGTAACAATCTGTGCGGGTTCACTGCGTTTGGGACATCCTCAACTCTAACTTCTGCTTCCACGGAATCTACACGACGCCGAGACGTCCCCTGCTCGTATCTGAACCTGCCAGCACTGAAACTGACGCAGAGAAGCCTGGGTCTGCCTGCATCGGGGACCGGTGAGTAGCCACGCTAGGAACTGGTCGCCCTCCTGCAGTAGCCCGTAGCTTTTCCTCGCTGTGTTAAACAGCACACCTTTTTCGCACTCGCGCTCTGCTTCTGCCCGCAAGTGGAGGCTGCGCTTGAGTAGTGGAGATCTGTTCGCCCTCCTTTGTTCACCACTCTGAACTGCCTGACTTCCTTGAAGAGACTCCCCTTGGCCCATCGGCACCAGCGTGTGCACGTACCTTTGAGCACAAGGCTCCACTCTTCGTAGGGCTCGGACTTCCTTCTAGTTAGGTGGCCTCTGAAGGCGAACTGGGTCTAAACAATTACTTGCACTGCCTGTTTTCCTCCCCATCTAGGTGGTCTGCATATTTCGTGCTTGTAACTCTTTAGACCCTTCGGTAATTGTATATATATATTGGATTTGATTGTGATGTGTTGGTTTACTTGAGTTTTATCGTGATTCTTTGCTATGGTCAATATTACAAAGGCCTTGTAATAAATGTGTCTATATTTTTAATATAACACCTGCTTGGAGTAATTTATAAGCATCCTTGCTTTGTGTGCTCATTGCGGCCTTTCAGTCACCCTCACCGCTCTTGAGACCTAGTCTTGACCGCCGCGATCGCTACCTTGATTGGTCTGGCTTGTCCAGAGGTTACCCTGTTCCAAGAAACTAGGCTGGCCTTCTGAACCTCTGCCCCCTCCAGGACAGAGTTCAGAAATCCATCTTAACACTCCCTTGCCTCGTCGCGCCTTGAAACACTTGTGTATAGGCGCGTTATAAATGCCATATCATATCATTTTTCGAGCAGCAGCTACAATTAGTAAGTCAGCTTCTGCATGACATCTGGTCACTGGGCTATGGTGCAAACTTAATGTGCCCTCTTAACTCGAATTTACAGCTCTGTTGTATGCATGTTCCCAGCATAAGAAGGCATTGGTCCTTTGTATTAGACTAGTTATGTCTCTAAAAAGAATTTTGAATGATTGTGCTGAGGATGCCGCTATGAATAATGTCGTCACATGCTGGAAAGAATCACATATGATATGGTGCAGGCACCTCTTTAAAAGCGGATCCTATCCTGGGTGCCTTCCACCCATGCGCTCTCACAATCTATTATATGCTAATCATCCTCCCATGCCCTACATAATATTGAGGATTAATGCAATATGAAAAATTAATTTTTTTTAAACACTTTTAAAACAATTTTTTTAATGTATTACCCTCTGTGTTCTTATACAGGTTGAGCAACCTAAAATGTAGGCCTACTTATTTCTCCCGTGTGTTTGTGCTCATCTGTTCCGGTTTAAATGTTTGACAGCTTAGGCACAATAACGGTGTGTGTGCAACTTGATTTGTGTTTCCGCAAAAGTCATGTTCTTATTTTTCAAGGTCGAAAATTCAAGCCCAAAACTCCAAGGCTTTAGACTAGAGGGCTCGGCATCACATTTCTGTATTCTGGAAAGTGGAGCTTCAGACTATGGTTTTGGCATGCCTTTTAGCTCTGTTCGCATGCAGAGGTAAGGGATGGGAAACAGAGGGAAGACAACAATCCTACTAGGCCAGGTGACATTGAGATCGCGCAAGAGCAGGTGGGAGGGGAAAGGGGAGGGGGGCAGTGCAGTACATAGGATAACAGTAAAATAAATCAAGATAATAATTAAAAAGTGCAGCCAGCTAGTGGCAAGGGTAAGTGCGAGTAGGGGCTGTAGGGTTACAGAAACAGTCCACAAATTCAAGGGTTGCCAGGGAGGCAGTGCAGGTGTGCAACTTGCAGGGAAGAGAACCTGGGCCAAGATCAGAGGGTGGCCAGGTAACCAGTGCAGATTCAGCCAGGAGATCAGCGGGGGAGAGGAGAGAAAGCAGAAGCAAAGAGGAGGGCCTTCCGGAACTGGAGATGATTCTCCTCAAGTTTCAGAGAGGCAGGGAGGTTGTTCCAGAGGGAGGCCCCAGCAGAAGAAGGATCTACCATCAACTCATTGCTTGGAAAAGCAACTGACCTTGAGGGAGTTGGAGGCGGATGAGCGAAGGGTTCAAGACGGCAGATATTTAGGAAGAGAGAGTTGAAGGTATTGAGGTCCCAGGCCCCAGAATGCTTTGTGGACAATGCAGAGGGTTTTGAACTTAATCCTCGCCGCTGCTGCGAGCCAGTGAAGAGATTTCAGTCCTGTAGAGATACGATCCCTGGGCTTGAGGCTAAGGACAAGTCTTGCAGTCCTGTTTTGGATGGGTTGCAGAGGGCGCAGGGTTAGAAAAACAAGTTACTTACCAACTGTAACGTTCTTTCGACTGGATGTTCCTCATCTTGTGATATTCGTTATCGGCCGCTTTGGACATGTTTTTTTTCGGCAGAGGGCGCTGTGATCGAGGTTGTGGCGTTGATTGTCCCTCAACGGGTTCCATACTGTGTCAACGTCACTTTTGATATAAATAGCTCAAGCCGCGCCCGTTGGCTTTAGTTTTGTTTTTTCGAGGAACACCCAGGCGTGATCTGTGACTGAAAGGCCCATCGTGAGAGGAAAGTGTAAGAGAACGTAAACTGTACTGTGGGGTAGGCTCCATGAGGAATACGTGGGAGGAACATCCAGTCGAAAGAATGTTACAGTTGGTAAGTAACTTGTTCTTCAAATGGATTGTGTCCTCCCACGTATTCCTCATCTTGTGATAGACTCCCATAGCAGTGGTCAATTTGGAGGTGGGAGTACTAGTTATTGTTTTCATGGACGGAATGAAGTACCGCCCTGGCAAAAAAAAAACTCATTGGAGGAGGCATCTAAGCAGTAATGCTTGATGAAGGTATGCATTGATGCCCATGTTGAAGCCGCGCAAATATCTTTTGCAGGGACTCCCCTCTTCAAAGCTGCAGAAGTAGCCATTCCCCTAGTGGAATGGGCCCGTAGCCCATCCGGTGGGTCTTTTCCTGCTAATCTGTAGCATTCCAATATAGCCAAAATGATCCAGCGGATATAGTTTGTTTTGTCACAGCCAACCTTTTGGGGTCCAGTCTATGCAGTCTTTCCTCTTCTTTACGCAAATGAGGAGGATAGAATGTTGGTAAAATGATTTTTTTGTGACAAATGGAAGTCAGAAACTACTTTCGGTAAGAAAGGTGGTTTAACCTTAAGAACTACCTTGTCCTTGTAAAATATGGTATATGGAGGTTTACATGAGAGAGCATGTAGTTCACTAACCCTGCGGGCTGATGTTAATGCTACATGAAGGATAGTTTTTAGTGTTAGAAGCCTCAATGGACAGGAGTGCAGAGGCTCAAATGGTATATAAGTTAGAAATTTAAGAACTATGTTTGAATCCCAAGTTGGGACATGAAACGGTACTGGTGGATATACATCGGTGGTAAGTGCTTTCAGGAACTGAATGATTAATGGAATTTTGAAGTAAGAAACCTCTTCCGAGGAGTGCTTGCAAATAGACAGCACAGCAAGATATCCTTTAATTGTTCCGATCTGAAGCCCCAGATTGGCTAGATTCAATAGGAAAGAAAGCACCATTGGGGTGCCACATTGAAAAGGGTCCACATCTTTATCTTTGCACCAGTTACTGAAATTGTTCCAACAGCACCGATACAAGGATTTTGTTGCTGGCCTTCTGGCCGAAAGCAAAATTTCCATTATGTCGTCCGGTAGGTCCCAATCCCTGTTTCTCAACCTCTCAGAAACCATGCGTGAAGGTTGAGTGTCTTGACCTCTGGATGGAGAACCCGCCTTCCTCTTGCGAGAGAAGATCCTCTCTTTGCGGAAGACGTATTGGAGGGCAGATGGACACGTCCAGAAGGTCCTCCTGGCCCAATCCGGGGCAATTAGGATCATGGTTTTCCTGAACTTTCTCAACCTCCTGATTACTTGAGGAATCGCAGGGACTGGAGGAAACGTGTACAGTAGGGGGAACTCCCAGTCCACCACAAATGCGTCTCCTAAAGCTCCTCTCGGGGGAAGTTCCCTTGAGCAATATTGTTCACACTTCCGGTTTACCTCAGTCGCGAACAGATCCACTTGAGGGTTTCCCCAAAGGGTGAAGATCTCCAGAAGGACTTCCTGAGCCAACTCCCTCTCGTGGGAGACTGTGCTCTGCCTGCTCAGAGCGTCTGCCGCCATGTCCTACTCTCCGGCTTGGTGAACTGCCGATAGAGATTCCTTCCCGTATTGCCCAGAACCAGAGCTCCATTGCTTCCCTGCACAGTGGTAGTGATCCTACACCTCCTCTTTTGTTGAGGTAGTACATGGCCACTGTGTTGTCCGTCATTATCAGGACATTCTTTCCTTGCACAGAGGACAGGAAGGCCTTCAGCGCTAGTCTGATTGCCCTCAGCTCCAACAGGTTGATGTGTAGTTTGGACTCCGATGGAGACCAACGGCTGCTGATTGTCAGATCGCTGGTATGAGCTCCCCACCCCGTGAGTGAGGCATCCGTTACTACTGTTATTTCCGGCTATGATTGCCCAAAAGATTCCCCTTTGAGGATGTTGTCGTTGCAAGCCCACCATAGTAGATCCTGAGCAACTGCGCTCGGGACTTGCAGAAGATCCAACATACTGCCCGAGAACTGGGACCACTGAGTTCTGAGGGCCCATTGAAAGGATCTCATTCTCAATCTGGCCTTTGGCACCAGAAAATTGCAGGATGTCATGAGGCCGAGCAACCTCAGAAAATCGAAGGCTGGCAGATGCTAGGCTTTCTGGAATTTTGTTACTATCTGCAGAATGTGGAGAGCTCTTATCTCGGGAGGCGAGGCTTTGCCCGAGGAAGTGTCCAAGACTGCTCCAATAAACTGGAGTTTTTGGGATGGCATCATGTGGGACTTCTTGAAATTGAGGGAGAAGCCCAGATTTTGAAGGAAGTGACAGGTGATCGACAGATGTTTTTGAGCTTGTTCGGGAGAACGTGCTCTGATCAACCAGTCGTCCAGGTAGGGTTAGACGTGAATCTCCCCTCTCCTGAGACTTGCTGACACAACCGCCATCTGCTTGGTGAAAACCATCGGGTGGAGGTCAGCCCGAATGGCAGAACTCGAAACGGATAGTGAGAACCGCCAACCGCGAACCTCAGGTACTTTCTGTGCTGGAGATAGATTGGCACATGAAAGTAAGCATCCTGAAGGTCCAATGATACCAACCAGTCTTGGAGTCGGAGAGCCTGAAGGATCTGAGAAAGGGTTACCATCTTGAACTTGTCCTTCCTGAGGAACTTGTTCATGTTTCTTAAGTCCAAGATGGGTCTCAATCCCCCGTCCTTCTTTGGGATAAGAAAATAAGGGTAGTACCAACCCTTGTTCCTCTCCGCTACAGGTACGTGTTCTATTGCACCCTTCTCTAGCAGGGTTAAAATTTCCTGCAAAAGGAGCGGGTCTGGAATTTTGGTCGAGTTGGCTCCCGGTGGATGATTGTGAGGCCTTTTTAGGAAGGGAAGGCAGTCACCTTGAGCTACTGTTTCCAGTGCCCAAGCATCTGATGTAATGCCCCACCATTCTTTCAGATGCTGAAAGATTCTGCCTCCCACTGGTGTTTCGTATGATAACGCCTCAGAGTGATTTGGAGGCGGCTGCAGGAGCAGCTGAGGGTAAAGATGGCTTTGTAGTCTTTCCTCGTCCACCACGAGTGACATTTCTTTTGCCCCTTTGAAAAGCCTGTCCTATTCCTCTACCAAAAGAAGAGTAGTACCGAAAAGGACGACCCCTCCAGGAAGATGAGCCCGAATAGGGTTTCTGTGGTTGTTGCATGGAGGCACTATAGGATTTAGCTGCCGCTTTCGAGGTCTGTAGGTTTTCTAGGCTCTCATCAGCCTTAGTACCAAACAGCCTCAAGCCATCAAAAGGCATTTTGAGAAGCCTGGCCTGCACATCTGGCGCAAAACCTGACTTTCTCAACTACGCAAATCTGCGTAGCACTGTGCTTGATGCCATGGGTCTGCTAATACTTTCAGCAGTATCCAGTCCAGACTGGAGACATTCCCCCATTGCCTCCTTCCCATCTTTGACAATATTCAGGACCCCGTCCCTTTCCTCGCCTTCCGGAAAATGTTCAGCCGGCACCGAAATGCATTGCCACAGGGTATGTGTGAACCTGGCTAGGGTACAGGTGACATTGGTTGACTTTAAGGCCATGTTACCCGAAGTAAAAACTTTACGGACCGAAGCATCAACCTTCGTATCCTCTCTATCCGGAGGTATGGTTGGATATGCAGTTTGTCTCGAAGTAGTTGCAGCCTGAATAACCAGACTTTCTGGAGTGAGATGTCTATTCAGATATTCGGGATCAGAAGTAGAGGTTCTATACTTCTTAGGAAAATTGCTGTTTACCACAGCAATGTTGTCAGGGGTTATCCAGTTCTTTTCCACTGTTCTCTAAAGCGCCCTATGGAAGGGGAGAACTGGATCTTTCTGGGGTCCCCGAACAATTATGTCCGTCATATCGTCCTGTTCAAAAGTGGGTGAGGCTCTACCCCAGCCCATATATTCTACCACTGTTCATTAAACTCCTGTACCCTGAATCTGCATGTTCTGCAGGGTCAGGTCTTGCAAACTCTAATTCAGGTGACGTGTCTATGCCACTAGCAGAATGCAGAGTCTCGCACAGGTCTCTAATTTTAGATTCTGGGCCTATAAGTTCCTTTGGAACTGGTCTAGTGCCATATTGCACTCCAAAAGGAGAGATTTCCTAATCATTAGAGCCAGTTTCTTCAAAAATCGAAGACATAGACTTAAAAAAGTCTGATTTTGGCAATGGAGTAAATCTCCTCTCTTCCTGAGTTTTCGTCGAAGGAATGGAAGGATTCTTCGAAGGAAAGGAAGGAATCTTCGATGACCCTGATGAAGCCTTCGACAAAGGCGCCAAAGACGCTTTAGGCTTTGATGTCGAAGCTGTCGGCGCCAATGGTATCAACGAAGTTGCGGATGTCTTCGACAACTTCTGTTTCTTATGTGGTGTCGGGGAAACTTTGATTCTCGAGGATTCCTCGACGATTTGTCGACTTGAGTTTTATGGGTTTCACCCATACTACTGGGTCTTACCGCAGTAGTTCCCGACTTCCCTGTGTCGTCCAATGGAGCAACCAGGGTCTGGCTCTTTTGGGGTTTCTTTGAGGGGGTTGAGGCCACATTCTCAAAGACCTCCATCATCTTTCTTCTAAAGTCCTCCCATTTACTCGGGGAATCCGATTTAGTAGGGCATCAAACTAATTTGGTCGATGTATCGGATGATGAGGGAGATCTATGTCTCCTTTTAGCTTCATTTTATTAGAAAATGAAGATCACGAGCGCCTCGATCTACTACGAGATCGGGATATCGGAGTGTTTTTTGTGCCATTCCGATTGTTTTGAATCGGACGATTTTTTATGTCTTTTCGACGAGGCCTTCGAAGTGGTCTTTGAAGCCTCCCGCCCCACCGCTAGTTTACCTTTCCTCACACAGAGGTCCTTCTCCATCATCTTCTGACAGGAGCCACAGTCGCCGGTCCGATGATCTGAACCCAGGCACCAAAGACAGATGCGGTGAGGATCCGTTATTGACATTTTCGAACCGCAGTCGATACACTTTTTATACCCATCTTGGGTGTAGAAGCAGTAGATGATGACATTTTCTGACAAAATCTCGAAGCGCGCCATTCTCGAGAGTGAAGCAATCGGAAAAACGGAACTGACGCCAACAGGCGCGGGTCGTGCTAGTGACGTCAATGGAACCCGTTGAGGGACAATCAACGCCATGGTTGACGGTGTCGAAGGCAGAAGAGCGATCAAGTAAGATGAGGACACAGGGTGTTGGAATCAAGGTTGGAGAGCAGGTCTTCACAGATGTTCAGGAGAGCAGTTTTCGTGCTTCTTGCAGCTCGGAAGCTAGACTGATGGTCATGGAGATAACCAACAGGCTCAGTGTGAAGATTAAGCTGGGAGATGGCCAGCTTTTCCAGAAGTTTGCCCAGGAAAGGAGTGATAAGAGAATGGACGATAGATAGGCAGGAAGGATCTGCAGAGGGTTTCTTAAGGAGGGGGTGCACAAGGGAGTGCTTCAGGTGAGAGGGGAAGACTCGAGTGGCGAAGGAGTGGTTGCAGAAATCCGCCAGAGCAGGAGCCAGGGTGTCAATGTGGTCCTTAATGGTTTTGGAGGAACAGGGGTGAACCTGTTTTGACAAGACTTTCATAGATCGCACTTGTCTAGAAACCTCATCGGAGTAGAACAGGGGAAAGGCAGAGGAAGGGAGGGAGAGGTGGCCGAAGAAGGGCCAGAGGAAGAGCGGGGAGTAGAGGGAGGAGGGGGAGAGGAAGAGAGGACAGGATGCCCTGAGTTTTAGAGATGAAATGAGAAGCCAGGGCCGTGCAGAGGTTCTGGGAAGGGATAAGACAGGTAGAGACTGCGGTAGGAATGGCTAGCTCCTTGCAGATGCAGGCTTGGGTGTGAGCTCTCTTCTTGGTGCGGACGGAGAGCTGGTATTGCCTTTAGAGCAGGCGGCAGGCCAGTTTGTCAGTGGATGTACTGGAAGCACACCATTTCCTCTCAGCCACCCTGCACTTGCGTTTAAGGGTGACTTCACAGTCTTCATGACTTGTGGATTGTTCCTTTTGGTTGTGAATAACCAATGTTACCATCACTCCCAACTCATTCCTGGACCTCCATTTACAAGTGTTGCAGCCATGCCAGGGTAATAAATCACACTCACATCCAATGCATTGGACAGCTGCAGGTGGGACCTCTGTTATCTTAGTTGATCAGCATTTGCATCTAATACCCACAAAACACATTAAGGGAACTACCAGCAGGGCCAGAACAAGATAGACTTGAGACATTACAGTATAAAACTAAGAATTAGGAAACACGACTAGATATTGGACCAAAACTGATACTGTAGAACACAGATTTTGGTGTTCAAGTAAAGGCACTTAGTTATGAGGAGACAAAATATGCACTAGACAAAATATGCACTATGAAAAAGAAAGTAGACTAAAAGGTACAGGATTCCGACTGTGGAAGGGAACATCATTCTCGGTAGCAATCTGGCCAGTGCCAATGCTCTTGCAATTTAGGAAGGAACTCAATACTTTACTCTTCAGGCAGTACTGTTCTTGACGACATGGCCATGCTCAGGGACCGCAGTGAATTCAGACTTCTTTTTCTCCTTGACCTCTCTGCGACTTTTGATACAATTGACCACTTCACTCTTCTTAGACGTCTGGAAGCAAAGGGCATTGCTGGCCCCCCCTCTTACCTAGTTTTTTTCTTTTCTATCAGATCGCTCCCAAACGGTCGCTTTATTTCTGTTTCAATCGATGTCGGTTCCTATCACTTGTGGTGTCCCCCAGGGTTCCTCTCTGTCCCCTCATCTTCGGCCCTCTGGTTGATTTGATTTTCTACCATCTATGCTGAGAATATGGAGCTGATTTTCCGACTTAACTCTCCTGAGTCTGATCCCCCTGGCAAACTAGGAACATGTTTAGCATCTGTAGGGGACTGGATGTGGAGAAAAAACAGACATTCTAATAGTAGACCCCAGGAGTCTAACTGTATGTGGAACTGGGATATTTAGGCGGAGTTTCTCGGCCCATGTCCCTCTCTTAGTGTCTCAGTGAAAAGTCTTGGGAGATAAATTGCAATCTTCAGGTTCCAGAGAAGCGCAGATCGCTTGTGTGTGCAGCGCCGGCGTTCTTGAACTCAAACCTTTGACGATTTTGCCTTTTACTCCTCTTCGCCTCAATCATGGGATCACTTGATTACTGTAATGGCATCTATTTAGGCCAGCCAGACTTTCTCATGCACCGCCTTTAGATTTTGCAAAATTCTGCGGCGCGACTCTCTCAATGTTTCTGAGGCTGGCCCATACTACACCCCTGTGGCACCAACTTCATTGGCTCCCGATAAAACAAAGAATAAAAGTCAAGACTCTTTGTATTCTGCATTGAACTACTATTAAAAGTAAGACTGCAAGTCATTTTTATAGGACCAGATATTTTCCCCAGTAACCATACATTCAAAGTTTCTTTGCAACTCCATCTGTAACCAAACCAGATGACAAAATATAAAAATGGCGTTAACATCTGGATCTTTGAGGTAAAATATGAAGGAGAGCGATAGAGGCATTTAGATACAATGCAGTTTGCAAGATCTGCTTGACACATACAGATATACAAAGAGTGTTGGGTGTTGCAACAAAACACAAAGTCTGATTTGCGACTAAATCTGAAGCATGGCGCATCCTATGAAATAAAGTTGTGCTTCAACTTTATTGTACTTTAAACAGGGAACACTCGCTGGCAAATTAAGACAAAACACCCATTCCATTCAGTTATATGTTTTTATTTTCTAATAGGTACAATACTAAAATAAACACAAATTAAAAAAAAGTTTTATTAAAACAAAACTGTACAAAAAAGCAGTATACTACATTTTAATTACAGAACAGTCTACTGTCCAGAAGGCACTAATCCAGAATAGGAGATACAATGATACAGGACGCGTGTTATCTAACCAATAATAGCACATTTGTCTCAGTCCATCCACATATGGAAACAGGGATGTTATTACGTTTTCATACATTGTCATAGACAGGGTAGAAAGGTGCAGTAACGTTCTCCCTGGAGCAGAATGAAGGACAATCGTTTACAAATAATGGAGCAGGGCCCAGTTCTTCGTCACTGCTTTGGCCATGTTTAACTGCAAAAGCACGGGGTGCTTTCCCATTACGTCAATAGATTTAAAAAGTGACTGCGGTTGTTTGCGGCTTTGAATCTTTTGGCCGAATCAGGCACTAAATGCCTAGTATTGAGTCTACATTATGAATGATGTCCCCCACACCCCCCTAAGCAAGCAGACCCATGCTGGTGGCGAAGGTCCACAAAATTACAAATACACTATTATTCCTCCTTGGCCTGTCAATGGGATCTACTATTCACGCTGCAAGGCAGGCATCTGCAACCTTTGGATCGCCAAATGTTTTGGACTAGATTTCCCACCAACCCTAGACAGCATAGTAGGGGCCACAGGAGTCTTAATCCAAAATATGGTAGGCTGCAGTTTGCAGACCCCCTGAAAAAGGCAATTGAAAGCCTCTCAGTGAAGGGTAACATGGCCCTGTCCAAGTCATTCTTAGATGCCATCAAAACAAATGAGGTGCTGCAGTGCATGCAGTAGCTTCCCTCTACCACTAACTGCAAGTGGACACAAAAAGGGATGAATAGATATCACCAACATGAATAGATATCACCCTTTTTAAGGTTTGCTGAAAACATAAGTTGATAGAAATTGAATCCATCCATCAGTCATATGGTTATTCCACCTTCCAGAAAAGGAACCCTCATTTAAAGAAACTGACCTTTAGAAAGTGAACATCTTCATGCTAAAAGGAAAAAAATGAGACTGGAACGGTAGACGTGTGCTCATTGTCATCCCTAATGCAGATTTCAAATACTTGTTAGTACACGGAGTCCTGATTCAAATGAATACAACGGCATGCATTCGAAAAACTCTTAGCCTCTAAAGAGTATATGTGTTGCGGTTCCAACTCAGGTCACCCCTGAGTGGCACCCTGGCCAGGGGTTGGTGGATGAATGTGAAGAAGTGTTGTGCAGGGCTCGTCCAATGACTTATTCTATTTTTGTCACGCCACAAAGAATTCCCGTAGGTCACTCGGGGGACTTGCATGGTTAACCTCAACTCAAAAACAAGCATTGATAAACTATTGCTTTTGGAGAAGTAAAAGTTCACGGCTTACATAAATATAAATTATTCTTTTGCACTAGTTCCTATGATCTCTGACCCATAAGTAGAAAAATGGTCTCTTATTTCAATGCTGCTTGGCAAAAAGGGATTTGTCCCCAAATCCCAGCTAGGTATTGTGACTGTCTCCTGCCTTGCCATGGTTGCTGGAGTGGGGGTGACTCAGTCGGCCTTACCCCACCACCTGCTATGTGGTGCCGTGTGTGGTATGGGGGTAACTACTTGGGTTCTGCACTCTGTGCGAGAACAGACATGGGGCAAGGTGGGAGGGTTCTTAAAAATGTCAGCATTACATGACAAATTACTGTGAGAACCTTTACAAATAGTTATAAAGGAGTCTGCAGGCCTTTTATGGCACGTCCTGTGGTGCCAGACCCATGCTAATAATGGTGCAGAGGTAGAATACACAAAATAGGCAACCACAGCAAGCCTACTAAGGCAGAGCACACGCACACTACTGCGGCCAGCGTAGAATGACATACCGAGGGACCCAAAGAGGTAGACTGTTTTTTTTGAGGAATCTGTCCACACCCACCGCAAGTCGGGCATAATCCAATTAACCACACCGGAAGAAAGTACATCAGGCATCCACTTATTTCTGTGACGCAACAATCAAGGACCTATGCGGCAGATTCCTAGAGAATACTCCGCTCAGGTGGATAGGACAGGGTTGGATAAAAACCTGCAGGCAGATGGCAAGCTGGGTGGGGAGTTAGACTAGTGAAGAGATGAGGGTTGCGGGGATGCACGAAAAGGGGTGTGTGTGAGTCGAGTGGAGGAGCAGGAAAGCTTAAGGCGGTGGTAAAGATCAAGGAGGAGATGGGTTTGGGAACAGCACCAGGCCCCTTAAACAAGAAAATAAAGTAGGACCAGAACAGAAAACTGGCAATACGCCTGGCTTTCCTCACCTTTAGGCAGCACTGCAGACCTTGCTCCAACAAATCGTAGAGCTGCAGCACCTGAGATCCACTTCCTAACACAAGGCCAGCGTGGAGGTAACCCACCTAGGATCAAGGGGAAACCCAAAGGGTGCCCAAAAGACTAAGTGACACTATAGAGCGACCTGGAAAAATAGATTATTTCTACCAAACACTTTTTTTTGCCTGGATAAAGAACACTCCTATAAATTAACTTGGACAGATGTGACACCAATCTCTGCAAAACACGAAACGCCCAGACACTGTCACCCAGGAAAGGGAGCCTTGGAGAGATTTTTTGTTCATTCAAGACATTCTGACCAGAGACTTATCAAATCCTTACAGAAGAGATTTACTGGGAGAAGTATCCCTAAGGATATTTGTTATAGAGCATTTTAGAAGCATTTTGCTCAACTGGTGTCATCTAAAGTGGTTTCATGCAAGGAGATGACAAACATTTATGGAGTTAAAAGGTTGAAAATAAAACAATGAAATCCTCAATTACAATTGTTATTATAGCAACAAAAGTGTGCATTTATTAAGCATTATTGGCATTCTTGCTGTAATTAGTCAGGCACCATTTTACGGTGACCAGAAGCCCTGAACACAATAATTGCCTTTGAAAGTGTTAATGGTGTACTGTACAATTGGTCATATAGCACCACAGGAGATCAAAACTACAAAGGTTAGTTACATTTAGCATAAACATTCAATCCTCTCTAATAATCAGGTCAAGTTTGAGGCAGTGTTAATGGAGAACCAGGCCCTTGTTTTTCAGGGTACCGAGATTAATTGGAAAAAGGAGGACAAAGCGAGGAAATACAATTGCCCTGCATTCTCTGGCCACCACTTCCTTGCCGATTTACCCTCCAACCATGTGGAAGGAGGACACATGGCATTGTAGAGTTACTTGTTTATTTTTGATTGTGTTGGCAGATTGGTTCACATTTGGAAACTTCCAGTCCTCGGTAGGGAGAACGTTACTGCAGCCTAAACGAACAGTGTCGTACACACAGAAGACAAAGAGGGGCAGCTGAATGTTGACAAAAATAAGTAACCGAGAAATAGGATTAAGAAACAATATTTCTTCTCATGTCATCCTAGACTACATCCTCCTTCTGCTTAGCAGAAAATTTTACGTACACAAAAATACAAATACACAATTTTATTGAACAGTCTGATTTTAATATATTTATATATATTTATATGTATATGAGTGACAGGTTAGTTCGATATATAGAGCTTTTTGCACTTTTGGCTCATATGCAACAAGGCTAATAAATTGAGCTTTAGCTTTTCATTCGACTTTGTATAGCTTTTGAACAACTGTTTCTGCATCTTAAAAGCAGCATCCAATTGGCAAGAAGATGAGATGTAGCAGTTACGGAAGGATTGGGGCAAGAGGCTGGTCTGGAAGGGGGTATACATTCCAGTGCATGGGTGCACACGCGTGTTTGGGTATAGTAAAGGAGCACTGTATGTTGGACGAGAAGGATACCATATTTACCCCTTGAGGTAGACTAACACCTGACGGCAGACTGCGACACAGGTATGACTGACCTGTGAGCTAGAGCTCAAAATGCAGTGGAAGGGTTTATTTTCTGTCTCCTAAGAATGAAATGATGAAGCTCATATTTTCTAAATGGAGCAGTGATTAGAGCAAACTCAACCTCGGGCATGAGAAATTCAATAGGCTCAGTTAATGCCTCCCCACTCCACCTACACTTTCTATCTAGAGAATTTGCTCCAATCACAGTCTGCAGCACACCGATTGTCCCTTACATAAACAACTGTGTAGTGTCTAAAGATTGAAAGATGCAGTTCAAGAAGTCACAAGCTCAGGCACCTGCTCATTATAAAACCAATCCTCAATGCAAATAAAAACTGGTTTGTTCCCTCTTATTGTCTTTGTTCCCTTTGATGCAGACTAATGTCTATTTAGGAGAGCTGCTCCAAAATGGTCCCATTAAAAGTATGATTGTAATTCTTCTCCTGTGACAGGGTGCCATATATATTTCCATACCATTTCCCAACACCCCTTTGACCAGGGGTGAGCAACCACTCACCCATGTAATGTTTTGCCCGACTACAGCCATGATCTCTCAGCACAGAGTGCTAGCTGGGGCTGATGAGATCTGTAGGCCAAAACATCTATAGGGTGACAAGTTGGCCACTCTCTGTCTTGGACACTTGTTTATAATGGGTGTCAGACAAATGCATAGATGCCATGCTCCCACTTTAAGGAATTTTCATGTGACTACACTTTGAAGCTCATGATCACAACTACCAGGGTTCCCATTTTACCCTAAGGTTTTCCACATTATGGAAATAAAGAAAATAAACTTCTCATGATTAAGGAACTTGTAGCACTTCTTTGTCTATGAATAAATACTTTATTTCAATTCAATCGCTTCATCAAGAACACCTGAATCTTCAGTGTGTAGTATACAGAACACAAACATACTAGATAATACCATAGCAGACAATCCTATCTCTGAATATAATACTGTGTCCATGAGTGTCTTAGATAGAGCATAGGGCAATTAACCTCTCTGGGTTTTAATCAAGATTAGATTGGACTTCAACCTCAGTCATCACCAATGAAAGTTAAGCAGTTGTCCCTCATGTAGGTATGAGATGTATGGACAATGACTGACTGCGACTACCATGACACAAACAGCATTTCATCTGACACACAAAACTCTCTTTAAATGGAACTTAAATCAGGAGGGGGCGTCAGGAAACATGACTGCAGTACATTTCTAATAGTAAACTTGCCTTCAAAACGAAAACTCTGCAGGCAATTATGTTTTTTAGAAGTTCATTCATTCTCCTGGAGTTGTTAATCCATATCCCTGCTTTATGAAGGCTAAAAGAATATTTCTATTGATGGGAACATTATAATAAATATATAAATGGCATTTTAAACCTTCTAGGGACTTTAAACCCCTTTGGTTCATGTTCATTTGCAGACATACTGGAATTGTTTTCAGTTCTTCAAGCAGACACTCACAATGGGTTCCCATTATTGCATTAGACGTTTCCTTTGACAACTGATGAAGATTATTGATTGATTTTACGTGAGTGTCTAGCTTCTACTTGGCCCTGCTATCCCCAGTTTTCATCTTCTAAGTACAATTGTGCACCTATCCTTCTCAGGCTGGTGTGGTTTCGTTTTCTTTGGCAAACGGAAGTTAAGACATGATCTATTGTTGCTCTCCCATTTTTGCTTTTGTCTCTTCACAGTTTAAGATGCAGGTTTGTGTAACCAACAGATAAATGGACCACTTTCTTTGTGGCTTATGTTTAACGCATTAGACCAAGCTGCTGGCTTTGCCTTAAGTACTATCTGGGCTTTTTAATCACTTGGTAAACCTTCAATGTGTGTGGCTCCGCCAATGTGGACCTAATGAAAAAGTAAGAGCGTAGAAGAGCTACAGAAAAGAACAAATGTGACCATGCAAACAAAACAATCCAAAAAGCAAACACGCACAGACGATGGCTTAAAAAACAGGCGAACCCCCCAAAAACCAAAGGAATAAAATATGCAAAGGTTGACTACATTTGCATATATAATGGGTCCCCAAAGTTCATCCTTTTATGTACTTTTCAGGCACGTCCCAACAACATTAAAGCAACTGGCCAATTGCCTCATGCTTCAAATGCAATTGTGTTCTCAATGTTAACAGCGCTCTGTTCAAAAGCTCAACATCAACTAATGAAGCTTGGGCCGGAGTGGCTTCTCTGATGTGATGGGCCAAGTCTCACAATTGGTTGGAAAGGAAGGATTAGGAAATCTGGTGTCACCAAACATGCATAACTGTAAGGAATCCCCAATCCTTAGCGAACAATTCTGCACAATGAATTGCATTCACAAAACTCGAGCAAAGGTCAAGCAATATAATGGAAGCTTTAGAATGCGAGTGTTAAGCTGTGAAATATTGCTGTGCATAGTTGGGATTTCGTGCTGAAATGCACGAAGATGTTACATATCATGTCTAAGGAGTCTACAAAGGCAATATTAATGACTAAAGGCAGTCCTTGAATCAGATACAGTAACCCAAACCCCCATTTTATGAGCACTTTCTCATATTATATTTGTGACCTCTCTACGGAGCAATCACTGGTCAAAAAACACCTAGGTGAAAAAACTGTGCGATTAGTTGCCTACATTACCACCAAGACAAAATATTTTAAAATCAATCATGTTCCTGAACGGAGTACAATGATCTTAACATGAAACTTGCTAGAGAAGTGCAGTTATTGTGCAAGGGTAACTCTGTGTCCAGAGGCCCAGGGATTACTGTGTTGGAATTAACAGTGAAGTGTAAATTAAAATGGATTTCCTTTTGTTAACAGTACATTGGTCCTCTGAACTCGAAGGGCAGGAATTTTACAAACTCAAGAAAGGTGGTTATATGAATGTAGGTCTAAGGGAGTGTGCGCGTAGACTCGTTAATCCACTTGGATTGCCAATATTACCTCAACAATACAAACTGAAATAATTTTATTTGGAACTCCTTATAGATGTTTCTTATGGTTATTCATTTTCAATATCTCGTAAATTAAACTGAATTACATTATTCCAGTGGCTGGCATGTCTAACCCTAATTTTTTGCCATGGGCCGGGCAAGGTATTCGGCATATTTGGCTATTTTATTTCTAACAATTGTTGCCCAATATGACAATGCTTCTCTTTGTTTATGGTAATTAATAGCTAATATTTGGATTTGGAGGACAAATGACTAACACTTTGAAGACAAATCATGCTGGATAACAAGGATGCAAGAGAAGCAAATATGCCAGATAAATGAAGGTCAGTAATACAGGTGGCAGAGAGCTGGTTAACAGAGCAAAAGGGCTAGATAAAGTAAGCAGCATGAAAACCGTTATCCAGCATTTATTTTTCTCCCAATTTCTCAAAATAGAGTGTAGAATACTCGGACCTTAAATGCTCATGTGGAGGCCTGGAAAGGATGTTCAGAAGTGATTGATAAGGCACTGTCAAGTGTGCTTCACAAATGTCATCTAATAGAGAATTAATTGTTGAGGGCAAACTGTTTAGTCATGTGAAAACAGGACCTGACAAAAATAGTAAATGTGCCGACATGAGAGAGTAACACACATCTGCAACAATTAAAAATAGCGGGTTCCAAAAACGTAAGCTTGGAAATTAACCAATTTCATTCATTCATGAAAACAACAAAGGCCAATCTTCGTTGGAGTGCTGTCAGTGGTAGTATTTACTATTTTATCTATTTATATGTTTATAAAGCGCTGGCAGCCCGCTGGCATCGGGCGCAACAACATCACAAATAGACAACAACAAAAAAACGGGGCGGGGCGGTAAGGAAATCAAATGTCAGTTTCCATGGATTCACCTGAATAGGTGAGTTTTCAGGGTTTTCTGAAAAGCTTCAGGTTTTGCATAAGTCTGATTGTAGGTGATAGGGCATTCCAAAAAGGAGGTCGCTTCGACTGGAAAAGATCTACTGAGACCCCTTGATCGTGAATATTTTGGACCCTGAATGTGGCCGAGGGAAGAGGATCGTAGGTTTCATGTTGATTGGTACGGAGGTACCAAGACTTTAAGGTATTCTGGTGACATGCCGTAAAGGCAATGGTGAACCAGAGTGCCCATCTTAAAGAGAATGCGTTAATGAACGGGCAGCCAGTGCAGTTCTCTCCTGGAGTTAGAGATGTGGTATCTTCTAGGAACTTTCTTGAGAATACTAACAGCATTTGAATGATTTGACAGGCCTGGATATTTCATGCTCCACACAGCAGGACATTGCAATAGTCCAATCTGGTCAAGATGGTGGCCCGAGTTATGGTTCCACAGTTCTTTTTGCTAAGGTAGGGGCGAATACCCCAAAGAAGCCTTAGCTAGTAATTACAGTTTTGGCTGAGGTATCTTACCCGGGCATCTGAGTTAAGGAAGGCCTTTATTTTAACCCCTAGGGTTTTTACTTTCTTATGGGTCTCAATTTTATTGTCTTGAATGTAGAAGTTGTTGTAAGATGGTCCGAGTTTAACCTGAGCCTGGGGAGGGCCAAAAATGAGGAGCTCTGTCTTGCTGCCATTCAGGCACAGCCATTTGTCTGACATCCAGGCCTCGATGAGGCCGTAGATGTTGTTCAGGATGATTAAGTCCTGTCCATGGTCCCCACTAAGCTCGATGGTAAAGAATAATACACGCATATCCTCAAAAGGTGTGCAGAAAGACCTTAAGCATAGATATGGGCAAGATGGAGGCACCCTGAGGTGGTGACTACTAAAAAGGCCTAAACAATACTTATTTTAAGAGATTTTATCTAAAAACCTACAGTAAATATGTATGTAATATCTAATATTAATTCAGATGTTTTTTGGGCTTTTTGCACGTCAAGTTCTTCTGTAGCCTTTTTGTGCGCCCTATGTAGGCTATGGTCAACAGTTATGAAATGTCTTGACAATGCAACGCGTTGAGTTTATGTATTAATCCTTTTTCTTGCTCTAATATATTATACATTTTGTTTGTGTTCATTTTAGGCCTTATGAATGTTTATGTCTGTATTTTAATGGACTTTTATATAGTGTGAAAAGTAAATTAACTAGAACAAACATTTAAAAAAATTAAATCAATACTTTGCAAGTCATCAAGCTCTTGGGGTGCAGCTCATTAAGAGGCAATGCTCAGGGGCAATGTGTCTGTCTTGGAAGCAAGACAATGCAGCGCAAGACAGGTTTGAATCCTGATCCTGTGCTTAGAAACCACTCGTTGGTATTAAGCATGTTATAAATGAACACTTAGACAAAAATTAACAATTCTATAACTGCTTGTCTAGAAATGAAACATTCTAGATCTTGTGTAATATTTAGAAAAGGAAGTGCCAATTTTTAATAATTTTGGACCATACCAACAGGACGAAACATTTTCATTCAAGAAAGTCCTATCATTTGGGGCCAACAAGCACATTTGCATCTATAAAAGAAAAGGCAGATTGAGAGTTGACACAAGATCATCCATTCGCAGGCTCCCGTTCTGGACTATGCTTCTGCTAGATATAAAAACCTCTTCCTCTTAATACATCAAGTGCTTCAGAGCACAGACAAAATCTTATCTCCTAGAGTGTACTGAGTCTACTTTCAGATTAGACCAACAGTAAGGGGGTAAGATCTAATGGTCCTTATAGGTAATTATATTTACAAACCTGCACTGTTCAAAAACATGCTTACACGAACAGGTGTATTGGAAACCGATTGAAAAAAATATATAAACATTAAAAGCATGCAAATCAGCCAACAGGCCGAATTTAACCAAATGTGCAAAACAGAAAAAAAGGACATTTTCATTCCTAAGGATTGTGTTGGTAATGAGGTCAACTGTTTCATAGTAGCAAACAAGGCAGTAATGTTATGAAGGAGGGAGCTAGTTTAGTGTAAAGGTTCAAGTTTAAATTATTTATTTTTATCAAGGTGTATTAATTAAGCTCAACTCTAGCTTCAGGAATAAATGGATCTTGCTGAATGCAACAGAGTGCTGTAAACAGTTGGAGTTAAAGGTATTTATCAGAGGACAGTTCTTGCAACAGTCCTTACAACATAGCATGCGTTACCGTCACCCCATTAATGGTTGCAGAGAATAGTTTACAGTTAGCGGGGAACACAGAACAGTGGTGAAAGATGGGCAGGGCAGGCTGCAACAGATGGTTGTCATTGGAGATGCTTGGTTTGTTGAGTTTGGAGGGGGTGTATCTTAAGGAGTGCTGAATTTCTTTTCTGAATTAGTTCAGGGTGAAGACGAGTCATATGCTGATTGATATGAGGCCCCACCATCTCTGTGGTATTCTCAGAGAATGCTTGCAAGTTCACATGGTGTAGGTTTTCGTTTGTTGCTACACCATCTCCAATGAGAATGGCAAAAATGCAGCAAATAACGTTTGGAGTAGAAAGCACTGTACATATTCTGATAGCAGAAGCACTATTTAGAAAGCGTGCAAAATGTCTTTTACTTCACAACCTCTCTTCACCATCATTGGATATTGAGCAGGAAAAGTGGGGCTACCTAAATATTTCTACAAAATAAATGTGTCTTCTACAATTCTAAAATCAATGTTTGAGTTAACAGGAAAAATAAACATCCAAGTCTGTCTTCATTAATATTAAACTGTGGAATAAAAAAGTGTCTTTTTTTGATTCCAGAGTAATTTCTAAAGATGTCAATATAAAAAAATATAATATAACAATCAACTAAATTATTTACAGTTTAGTACATATGAACCCAACAGACTCTTTGGGGGTTGGGCAATTATCCTACCATATTGAGCACTTCTGCAGTACATAAAGATAAATGATAGTATACACTATTCTTTGTTCTGCAGCAGGAGCAATCACAATGATGGCTGCATGTGTTCGTCTATTTTTATATTTAATATTATCTCTAATGTTTTTAGTTTTCTTACAAAAAGAAAACTTCTGCTTAAAGTTGTGATCTTAGTAAATTACTAGCACACTTTCCAAATGGAGGCACCATTCTAGATGCTCTCTCTTGTATATTCTATTTTCACATCTCTTTATAGGACAGTGGGGTTAGAAGAACTGAACGTGGCAATAAATATGAAAAGGCTTTTAAAACCTATTTTGAAAACTTTGTGAAAAAAGAAAACATCCCCAAAAAGCCTTATGAGATGTTTTCCAATTGATCTGCTTGCCGTTACACACGATAATGCAAGCTCACAGAACAAAAGTATTATTTTTAAACAGTAGCAGCAGTGTGGTCATACTTACTTGAATCTCTTTAATTTACTTTACCTCCTTTCACTGAGCCTGCAATTGGGAGTTTATGGTGCCAACTATTTTGTATAGCTGAGGGTTGACTAGTGCAGAGTTAATGTTCATATGGGAATGTTTGTGGATATAACCACATGATCCAGCAATATTTTCTGAAAAGTCATATGTGGCTATGTTGCGCCTTGGAAATTAGATTGGTATACCACTAGTAGCAGGATCCCGTTGCGGACACCACTGTGTGATTACGGTCAAGATGCTTTATCTATTTAGGGCTTTGCAAAACGCATTAAATACACTGATAGGGAAAAAAAGAGTTATTGCAACACATTGGAAAAATAACACGTGACTATCGCAATAAACATTTTATATCAGGGGCCTCATTAGGAGTATGGTAGTAACAAAATCCATGTGGTATTTTCAATATCACATGTTTTTACAATCAACTTCAACTAACTCAAGGCAATCTGTAGTTAACTTTTTTACTCCCACAATGCTAGTTGCCACCTTTCACACACTAAAATTAAACTTCCAATTAAGAAACATCTGAAAATAACAATATTGCACACAGGTAATAACCGTCTGATAGTGTATAGCGAGATACCTTGGAGCTATAACACTATTTTTAATGTTCCCTCACAGTGAATGGCTAGGATTAAGAAACTCAATGGCATTGACAAAGTTCCAATGGATTATGCAATTTGGGTTAAGAACAATTTAATAGACGCTAAAAAGGGATACTACAAAGGGAGCTTCCTTGACCAGGGGGAAAGGCCTTACATAAGGGTTAAATATATTTTATGTACCAAGACTTGAAAAGAAAAAAACTCCACCTCTCCGAGATTTTTAGTTACTGGGAAGTACAGCTTACCCAAGTGGGAAAACGCATGTTCATATAATTCTTATTACGCTATTTACATAGCACAGACCTGGCTTTTAGGGAGCTCTACATAACACAGTAGCTGGGCATTAAATCCAAGCTTTGCAGGCAACGGGTGCATGCTCCAGTGTTTACATAGAACAATAGGTCCCAATGGTTGGGAGGAGGATGTATATGTTGAATATGTGGATTTAAGCATAGGGTAAGTTGGAGCAATTAATCAGGGTGATGATCATGAGGGGGTATTGGAGCACAAACACGAAGGTTTTGATTTTTTTCCTGACCATTAGCAAGGGGAGAGCGAGTCTCGAGTACTATATGTTATCCTTTATTTATACTGCGCCCATCACCACCGTTAGTAGTTTCATGGTGCCTGGCAAGATGATGGCAGAGAGTTCAGAGTGTGTAAGCATAAGCTCAGAATGGCTGCTTCCTGATGTCTTCTTTACATTTGGCCTGTTCATTGGTCTTGTCTAGGAGCAGTGCATTGCAAACCTAGTATAGGAAAGAACCACATGGAATTTCAAACCATAGGAAGAAATCCAGGGTTGCAGGAGCCCTGACACCACAAAAGAACTTTGAAAATGCAGACTTCCAACATGAAGTACCGAATGAACCTAATCCACAAGCTACCCCCAGTGAAGCCAACACAAAACAGGAATGCAAGCCAATTGCATTACATAATATTACAATGCATTGTAAGATAGTCCAATACATAGGTGTGTATTAAAAAAATGTATTTAAATGCCATTTGTATATCTATAAACATCTTTAACATAAGTGTTCTTTGTTGGGATTCCAGTTCAAGCACACATCTGACACCTGGGAAGGCCCTAACTATATAAACCGAGACCAAATCCGTCTTTTTGGATCCGGATTGAAAGTGAGGACATTAAACCTACATACCATTACAAGGTGAAACAAGATAGAGCATTCTCCCTTTTTCTTTTTAAAATATGCATTATTTTTATTTTTTCAAGTTCCAAGGAAAAAAAAAGATTACTAAAATATAAATATCTGTATAAAATAAAAGTGCTGTGTAAGATTGACAAGTATTGAAAGAGGGGAACAACTTTAGTTAAAGCTCATCACAGTACCTTCCATTATCACAACCAACCTCTAATTATCACAGTTCTTATTTTTGAAGGTTGAGTCCATATTCATGCAACACGCTTACACCCAGCCATTTGCCTGATCCAGATCTTTGCATGTTTTAGGCCAGAACGCAGACAGAGATTTACGTTTACCCTAAGACTGGCTGATTCATTCTAATAGCAGATGAAGCAGCACAGGACAGGCAGAGCGGTCTATTTTCTGAATATATATCAACAGGTCTTTGTATTCCAATTTCAGGACATAGAAACATGAATCTGTGCAGACATATGGGAAGTCCTGACGGAAAGATACTGCCCTGGCCCCAGGTCAGCATCCACAAGAGACTGGCTGTGAGGGGAAAAGGGTATCTTGAGCCTTGGTAGTATAATGGGCAGCCTGAAACCTCAGGTGCTTCACCTTTTCAGACAGTGAGACAACAGCTCTCAGGCTCAATGTCATAATGCACCAAATTGCCCAGGAAATTCCTAAGTCTATCATATGGAGGATAGGCATAGGGGATCTAGAAAACAGAGGACAGCATCATGGAAAGGAAGCCACTTTCAATGCCCTCTCTAAACAAGGCCGGTGGCCCCAGTCCAATTGGTCCTCCAAACGGAGGGCAATGACTGCAATCTTGCAAGGCATACTAGCATTAAAACCCACAAATAGGTAACCTACTAGGCCTCCAAACATTCTTCAGACCCCTACACGTGGGCAGTGAATGCTCAAACAATTTTCTGGCAGTGGTTCCAAGCACATGCATTTGAGCCTATTTCAGAGATTTTAGCATAGATATGTGGTAATACTGATGGTGCCAAACTGGGGGCAACAGTCACTGGGACTTTTTCTGACCAGGAGGACAGTGATTCTCCTTCAATCACTATCGACAGTATTCTTGCGCACTACCATTCTCTGCTGTGTAATTAGTTGGTCAGGCTTACAGGAGAAAGGCTGTCTGAGTTACCAGCACTGTGCTGATCAAGGCAACGGAATTCAATTGCATACAACCTGCTGTTTTGTATTTCATGGAGTATCTCCAGGACAGAATTCTGGTGCTGTACACAAGAAACCATTAGCAATTATTCTGAGCAGTGGCAACAGAGCACCATTTCAGAATTATATGAATACATATAGCCTTCTCCACAGTTTGGAGATACAAACTTGAAGCATATTGCTGGTTTCATGAATAGATTTATCTCTAGTCATATAAACTTTCTAGCACCCCCTTTCCAAACTCCAAGAGGAAATCCCCCAACACAAACAAATCCTTACTAACAAAAGCTTGATAGTAAGGATTTGATTTAGGGATTAGAAAGCAATATGGGCTCATACAGAAAGCTTTGAGCTTTACCTCATATTGTACCCCAATAGGGTAGAGGTGTGCATTATAGTCCATCTTTGTTACTTAAAACAAGGTAGTTGCTTCACATTATCAAGACATTGATCTCCCATTTGTTCCACGTCAAAGCAACAAAGGTTGGATAGCTGTATTATTATCTGGATGTCAGGCAAGTAAAATAAATATGCAATAAGGTATTATCTCAATAGGCGTTCTGGACTCATAATTCATCATATTTGGAGTTGATCAAAAAGAAAACACCTTATTAAGTAACATTAAATTCTGCAATTGACAAGATGCTCCACCACACACATGCAAACACCATGTAAAGAGCATCAAGTTATGTCTGCTATAGACATGTGCAATGTTTCCACTTCAGTGGCACCCTCCACTTTTCACAGCTATTCGAAACTGGACTACAAGGCGCCAATGATTTGACTCTATGTTCAAAAATTACAATCAATAAGATGAATCCCCAGCTACCACAGTGCCGTCTCTCCTTTTTCATCTGAATTGACACACTGTATACTGCTTTGGTATATGTAGTAGGTTTAAAAAATAGGACAGCGATAGCAGTAGTCATTACAAAACTAGTGCCCGTTGTCAGCAAATTCCTCAGGATTTCCTCCCACACATTCTAGTTTGACTCAACTGTGGCCTCTAGATACTACTATTGTAGGCAGAAGGTTCCAGGAGGGCAAGGGTGGCCTTAACTCTTCTCAAAAAGCAGGTCAACCACTTTTGTAAAAAAAAACACCTTTAGGACAAGCAGGATTGTTATCCTTCCTTGTTATGACTTAATACCAAGGAAGCAGAACATTGTGGAAAATGTTCAATTCTTTCCGACAATGGTTTTCACAATATACTGAATTATAGTCGTGTGATGTGCTCCTCTCATAACTAGCAAAGGTGAAATACATATGTTATCCACTGTAATGTATTAAGAAACACTTGGTGAGAAAATAACTGTTGACCTTTAAACTGAAGTGTCTGGTTTAGTCTTGAAAAACATTATTTTACTGTACATGGTAAAGAAAAGATAAATATATGTTGTGGGAGTTTATATGGAAGATCCTGTAGCTTAAGAGCCACTTTAGAGCAGGGGCTGGCTGTGAAATTATGCATAATCATGACTTTAGAACATTCGAAGGACGGTATAGCAAACACATGAGCTCACAAAGTACTTGGCTTGGGCCGAAAGCTGGGCACGGGTTATGGTCCCAAAAGAAGACCCTACCAAGCATTTGGATTAAGGATGTGGATGGCAAACATTTACATTTTAATCCAATATTAGTTGGCCCACTAACGTTTACAGCTCGGCATTTGAACTTCTCTGTAGAACTAGTCAGTATATGACTAGGAGGCAGAACTTGGATAGGAAATCGGTCATTCTTAGGTCTAAATGAAATCCATTTTCATCCAGTGTTTGTTTTGCTTTGAGTTAACAGCAGCAACAAAATGGTGATACTACCTCAGCTTGCATTCTTGCTTTCAGTGTTGGAGAAGAATAAACGTGTACAGAGTATATTGTGTTATACATGATTTCTATGAATATACAAAGATTGTAATGGTGCCTAAGGCTTGCAATAGAGGAGGACCGTCTAAAATACCTGGAAGCACGTTTTTGGAATGCTAAAACAAGCAGCAAGATTCTGTAGCCACATAGGCTGGGAAGGGGAGGTTGGCTGGTTACAATTTACTGGGAATTAATACTGACAGGAGTATATGCAAAGGCTGAGGGCACCATGCCATCTTCACAGAACAAGACCTCAACAGCTAACTGACGTACAAGAAACCGTAAAGTTATACTGTAAGAACACATTAAGGACCAAGGAAAGTCTGCTAAGGTGCTACGTCTAAATCTAAGATATGTCTTGGTTTGACCCTTCCATTCATGTGTATCAGTCATCGTCTATAGCCTCTGTCTTGATCTCGTTAGTTCCTTGCCGGGCTAGCGCCAAGATGGTATGGTTGACAGCAGCCATTTCCACAGCTAGTGATATGGGATCTTGATGGTCGCTGTGACTAGTGCTGTCATCCTATTAAAGCGGGGAAAGAAAATAAATATACTGTTAACAGACCCTAGCACTTTTAGGAGATAAAACACAAGAACAACAAAGCCACTGCTTTAAAGGGAACATGCACATGAACCCCATTAACATTCTAAAGTGTCTTCCGGTCGATGATTACGATATGTACCCATGTGACATTTCGAATCTGCAAAGGACAAAAAAAAAAACAACATGCATCAATCCAGTTTACATTTGAACTAACTACATTCAGGTCTCGGGAGGATAGCACAATGGCAACGTGCTTGCCTTGGAAGCAAAACGATACGAAGCAACACGGGTTCGATCCCCGGCACTGCACTTAGAAACCGCTGGGTATTAAGCATGTTATAAATAACCTACATCATTTCATATCAAGCGTTCCTTCTTGGAAAAAAATGAAATGACCCATGCCCATATTCGATAACAGTGCAAAACATGTCACCTACTTACAAAAATGTAATACAAGTCACCTAACCAAAGATATTTTTAGAAAGAATTAAGCAACTTTATAGACAATATAATTAAACAAGTTCAAAAGTCTGTATTATGAATCCAATAGCCACAGAATTGATCAAGATTCATACATACAACTCAGCCTTCTATCCCAAAGATGGCAAGGGCACTGTCTGTGCAGTCATTTTATATATCGTACGTCATTCCACTTATACTAGCCAAATTAACTAACAATGAACACACTGCTCCAAGAATGTCCATATGTACAAAAATAGTTTTAGGGGTGCGCTGTCAAGATCCCCTGCCATTGATTGTACTGGTTAGGGCTGATGGGAATTGTAGGCCAAAACATCTGGAAAGTCCCATGTTGCCTGCCCAAGGACAATAACCTATCAAAGCCTTCCTATAGTCCCATATATCAGTATCTAGACCTCAATACAAGCAAAGTAGCATTATGTGGGGAAAGCGAAATACTCATAGGAGACTGCGGGGGTAAAAAAGAAGCACCCTTACAACTTGAAACTACTCTCACTTCAAACAATTTCTGTTTTAAAAGAATGCTTGATAGACCCACCATGTAGACTGTGTCCCAAAACCTACCAACCAAATAGTGATGTCTCTCAGTTAATGTACTTGCTTCTAAAGTGCATTTAGTGGACTTCTACCAAGGCAACATGAAGTTGAGTCACTGAGTTTTGAATAGCCTTTTACAATGTCCTCTTTAGAAATGTCTCAACAAATGTAATGTTTCACCAGAAGCTCACCTAAAAAAAAGTACAACAAAATACTTACAAAGGCCAAATTGCTTAACTTGAGCTCAGGAAACGGAATCATCATGACTGAGGACTCTTACTGAAGCAAGCTTACAGAGACAATGTCATGTAGTGCCTAGTTTCAGCTGCAAAGGACAGCTGCTAGTTGAGAAGCCATTGGATGTTTAGGTAATGGAGAAAAAAGATGAAACAACAGTTGCAAGATGCCGGCTACCTGACAAATATTTAGAACACCTTTTATTTGTAACACAGCTCTACTAATGCCCATTCTCAGTAGCACATAACTGTACGGTTTACTATTGTCTAGTAACAGCCGTATTCTATTTAGAAAAGGAAAAGGTATTGTGAAAAACCTAAGGGTCTTTCCCAAACCACTCCCTGGGGATCTTCTCCGTAGGTGGCCAGAGGCGGGAAATCGCTTCAGGATCCCAACCCTTGGGGTGGACAAGCGAGGGGAGGAACACCTGGGTAGAGGGTCCTCAGGGATTAGGGAGGGAAGACCCGAGGGTGAGACATGGTATTCCCCCTTTTCTTGATAAGGACCTACCCAAAAACTCACCCCAGCCTTCACAGGATGTATTCAGGCACATTCTGCTCTTTCCCCCAAACACCACTTATGTACTGGGACGAAGAAGATGAGATCAAGGAGTACAGATTTCCTATGAGAAATACCATTATAGTACTGAGAAGAAGAAGATGCAGACCAACACACATTAGCCTCTCCATTTTTTATGTGCCATTAACAAGGCCAGGCAGAGTCAGGCAATTGACTTACATCATGCACGTCTGCAGCCTGTAAGCTTTTCAAGACAGTACACAAGGAGCACCCAAGCACACAATGGTTGGAACAAGCAGGAGGGCGGATGGAAGTTGCAGCTGAGCAAGAGTATCCCAGGGTCAGAAGGCAGAGAGTGAGACACCAATACACTTGCCCCTGCAGAGCAAGTCAGGCAGGTGGAAGCGTGGCCAGGAAGCCGTGTCTCCAAGCAGCCAAAGTTCGAGAGTGGGAGGCGACGCGATTCCTACAAGTCCCGGGAAATTGCTTCTTCTCCTGGGCAGTGAGAATGAGCCCAGGAGTGTCTGAGGGGCAGAGTGCGAGACCATGGCCTCAGGCGTTGAAACCAGAGCCAGCCAAAGCCGCCGCATGACCGGTGAGTTGCTCTGAATGAAAGAAACCTGGTTCGCAAGTCAGTGCTGCTATCGCTAAAGTGTGTCAAAGCAACCACGTGCAGACGGCATGCTAATGGAAGCGAAGCAAATGTATGAAAAAACAAACTGTTGAAACAAAGTAACAGAGTGGTCGCTTACAAGAGTGTACATTCTCAAAGGACTGTCATTGAATGAGGGGCTCCTGTGAGAAAAGGGCGAGCTGTGTAAAAACCGAAGTGGGAGCAAAATCCCAAAAGCAAGTGAGAAGTTTCTTTGAGGAAAAGGGGAGCTGTGCAAAAAGAGAAGAGACTTTCCAAGAGTTTAAAGAAGCATTGGGGTGGCCCCCAGTTAGGAGGCTGATCCAGGAGGGCCACAGAGACTCCCACAAGGAAAACAGAAGAAACATTGAACAAGTAAGGCATCTAGTTGCGCAACCTGTAGTAGGTGGACCGTGCAGTGAGACGACTGCGCTACGACCAGGGGAGCCCTAAGCTGCATGAAGTACAATGAATTGGAATATTATACACGAGGTAACAGTGAGCCTGTTACCTATTGTGTGGAGTGTAAAACTGACAAGAGGGTCTAGTTCAGGTGCGAGGGAAGCCCGAGAGACCTGCAACAGAAGAATATCATGACAAGAAAAGGTATTGTGAATTTTTGTCCAGCCAGTGAGAAATGCCAAGAGAATCGTAAGACTCTCTGGAACTTTCTAAAACTGAGTGCCTTGAACTTGGGGAAGGGAGCCAAAGAAGAGTTCAATTTTCTCCCTTATTTTACTTTGAACACTACTGAGCTGGCCAACTCCTGTTCACCCTGTTATTCTGTAGAAGTGAGGGCAAGCATAGGTTTTGACGCAGGTACACCTTTACCTTCAACTGACAGACTCCCCTTAGTTATCCTTTCATTAGGGAACATTCCCACCTTAGAGTTCTATATAATCATGCAATGATCAGGGTGACTGAAATTCCCTACATTCATCATTACCTAAGAGACGGAAAAGAAACATTATTCCAAAATGTTGTGTGGGTCAAAAAATCTTTGCCCCAAAGCTTTTAATGCATCAAAGAGCATAAACTTCCACTAAGTATTGTAGACAGTGGGACACACATCATTAACAGAAATCCTTATACATAATGTAAAAACAATTTGATCCAGTCAATTGGGCTGGAGCTTAGATTGGTTCACACATATGATCCCTTAGAGCATCTAGGGAGTTCAGTCTACACATAACATGTGTTCAAAAATACATCAGAGTATACAACTAGACAGTGCTAAATGATACAAACTAGTGACAACAAGCTATAGGTAGTCGACACTACTGTGCTAAGGCCAAATTCATCAGCTGTTCAATGGGGCTGGCAAGTGGCTGGCCTTCATCAGGACGGAAAATCATGTAGAATTAATTGTGTCCTACTGTTCTCGTGTGGCTATTATTGCTACGGTATATGCTGGTCGCAGATCCCCTGTATGAAATCCAGGAGACTGTTGTGACCAATATTAATTGGTACTTCTTATATGCCTGAATACCCCTCTGTCGTATTCTGTGCTTGAGATCTTATTGTTGGATATCTGGATCCACGTCCTCGGTAAGATTGGTTTGACCGTGCAATTTTTCGGTTAACAACTGAAAAACCGCGGAGAAGAGCTCCCTCTCAATGGAGCACATAGGGCTGTCCGGACCTAGAGTTAGGGCACGTTAGGTAATTTCCGATGATGACCACTGAAACAAAGCTTTTTGAAAATCTACTTTACTGTCTGTGTCATCTCTTGATACCATGCCTGTCTCACAGTATCCAAAGAACCAGTGCTACAGCGAGTCAAACCACCCAGGCCAACGTGCCGATGGTAGACTTAACCGACTTCTGACCAAGGTTGAACGAGGCAACTACTGGGACCCTATGGTGATGCAGAAGGTGAAAGGATGCCATTGATGACTTCAGATTAGGAGAGTTCCAGACTGCCGCCCGGAGCGGCAGAGGTGGCGACCCAAAGCATGCTAGGACACCTCCAGAAAGAGTAGGAAAAGGGAGACTTGTTGCTGGGAGCTACCTTGTCAACATTAGACATGGCTTATATTTATATACCAGGCTGTCTGGGGTAAACAATTATGATATTTTAAAACAAAGGTGCAGATGGTTAAAAAGCCATTTCTACCCGTTTGAACTTCAGAGTTCCAGCAGTTGGTTAGGAATGCACATGTGACGTGAAAATATATGAGCCACCGCTCAAGCTGGGGACGTAAGTGGTAGCTGCTGGGGATGTCATGATTCGGTCACAGTAAGGTGTGCTTTGTGCTTGTTGGCAAGGAGCATTAAAAAAGTTGGATTGGATTAGTGGATCTCACTTGTAAAACTAAAATTATCCACATCGTTTTATTATCGAAGATCAAGAAAGTTCAGACTACTCCGTCCTCACCAGATGGCATTCTGTAACACAAGGGCATAGTAGCATACTTACAAGAGTCCAGAGGACTAAGATGATAATGAAACACTAGTGATATAGTGGTGAATTTCCACAATTGCACACTATGAGAATATTTTGACTGCAGCCTGCACACAAGGAAGAGTGCACAAAGGTTTAAGCTGTAAGAAATTCAAAGACATCATGAATGGCTTGATCTTCATGTACACAAGAGCCAACACCATGTGACAATGGAAGGGGTAAACTAGAATACTAGCATTTAACTTGCAGGAGGAGAAAGACACTTGTTAGGTAAGATTTTCATAGAAATTGAAAATCTTCCTGACCTGTGTCATCCCCAGAACCTTTTGCTTTACTAGTGAGATATTTTTCCTTAATACCTCTGTGAGTCAGAACCTTTTTCCACACTCACAGAATCTTTACTCTTTTTATGGGTGTCATGTTTTAGACTCTCCACAGTGTCTTTTTAAAGTTACCCTCTTTAACAATCTTTTGGCAATAAGTGCCTGTTGCTGGGTTGCTCTAGGGGGCTCCCCTTTTAAACTTTCTCTGGCTAACCTTGAGAGAACTACAGCTCCCAAGAGTAGAAAGGATCTTTGATCCCTTTTACATTTTGTTAGGTGAAACCAGCACGCCCCACCTTATGTGGAGTGCTGGGGAGATGAACAAGTTACTTTCTTACCTGGTAACGTTCTTTCGATGGGATGGTCCGACGACGTATTCCATATCTATGACAGTAATCACCACAGCTGTGCTGCTTCGGAAACTTTTTCGGCGTCTGCGTCCTGCGTCGATGACGTCGATGCGCCGCCGTCGAGGACCTCCTCCGACGTCCGACGTCATCCGATGTGATAAGTAGGACGCACGACGCCAGTAGCCTCAGTTGTAGTTTTTTCCCCCAGAACGTGTGACAATAGTCAACTGCCAGTCCGACACAAAGCCTTGCGGAACGTAAGCTGCAAACGCAACAGAAATTCTGCAGCGGGGAAGGCAGGGCGGGAGCGATATGGAATACGTCGTCGGACCATCCCATCGAAAGAACGTTACCAGGTAAGAAAGTAACTTGTTCTTCGAGGGGATTGGGTCCTCCGACGTATTCCATATCTATGACAGACTCCCAAAGCAGTACCAAATCAAGGAGGAGGGAAAGAATTTAGAAACAAAATTTAGAATAGCCAATCAAATAGCAGAGCAAAGGACCGCCTTGCCAAAGGCCAGATCCTGCCCTCTGATGGAATCGAGGGAATAATGCCGCACAAATGTATGCACTGAAGCCCAGGTGGCAGCATCACAGATGTTGCGAATAGGAACACCCCTCTGCAGGGCAGTAGATGCAGCCAAGCCCCTGGTAGAATGGGCCCGCAAGCCAGCCGGAGGGTCCTTGCCCGCCAAGCGGTAACACTCCGAGATGGCCAAAATAATCCAGCGGGACAAAGTCTGTTTCGTCACAGCTTGCCCCAAGCGCTTACCAGCGTAACCAATAAAGAGTTGATCGTCCACTCTGACCCGGGACATGCGAGAAACATAAAAGCTCAAAGCTCTCCTAGGATCAAGCCTATGGAGCCTCTCCTCTTCCTTACCAGGATGCGGAGGAGGATAGAATGCCGGAAGAACAATCTTCTGGGCCAAATGAAATTCCGTCACTACCTTCGGAAGAAAAGAAGGACGAACTCGAAGGACAACCCTGTCCTTGTGAAATACAGTGAAGGGTGGCTTAACAGAAAGTGCCTGTAACTCACTCACTCTGCGAGCGGAAGTAACCGCAACTAAAAACACAGTTTTCAAAGTCAACAGCCTCAAAGGGCAAGAATGTAACGGCTCAAACGGAGCACCCATAAGAAACCTAAGAACAAGGTTCAAATCCCAACCGGGCACCAGGAAAGGCGACGGAGGGAACACATTAGTGAGCCCTTTCAGAAACTGTGAAATTAAAGGGATTTTAAAGTAAGAACATTCTTCAGATGAGCGCTTAAAGATGGACAGCGCCGCCAGGTAACCCTTAACGGTACCCACTTGCAAGCCCCTGTGGGCCAAAGAAAGCAAAAAGGACAGAACCATGGGGATGTCACATGCAAAAGGATCCACATTCTGAACTCTGCACCAGTCGCAGAACTTACGCCAACGGCAACGGTACAGAGACTTAGTTGCGGGCCTTCGGGCCGAAAGCAACACCTCCATCACGTCTTCAGGGAGGTCCCAATCCTTATACCTCAACCTTTCAGAAGCCAAGCGTGAAGGTTGAGGGATCCGACCTCTGGATGGAGAACCTGACCCCCCTCCCGTGAGAGCAGATCGTCTCGGTAGGGAAGACGACGTGGAGGGCAGATGGACAAGTCGAGAAGGTCCGGGTACCACGTCCTCCGAGCCCACGCCGGAGCAATGAGGATCATCCGGGAACCGAACTTCCGTAACCTCCGCAGCACTTGCGGGATGACGGGGACCGGAGGAAACGCGTACAGCAGCGGGAACGACCACTCCACCACGAACGCGTCTCCTAAGGCTCCTTTTGGAGGAAATTCCCGCGAGCAAAACCTTTCGCACTTCCGGTTGACACTGGAGGCAAAGAGATCCACTTGAGGGGTCCCCCAAAGGGCGAAGATCTCCAGGAGAATCTCCTGAGCCAACTCCCACTCGTGAGAGATCGTGCTCTGCCTGCTCAGAGCGTCCGCCGTCACGTTCTCGACTCCGGCCAGATGAACTGCCGAGATCGAAACTTCCTGCTGGATGGCCCAGAACTCGAGCTGCATCGCCTCCCTGCACAGAGGAAGTGACCCTGCCCCCCCCTTTTTGTTGAGGTAGTGCATGGCCACTGTGTTGTCCGTCAGGATCAGGACATTCTTCCCTCGCACAGTCGGCAGAAAAGCCCTCCGGGCTAGCCTGACGGCCCTCAGCTCCAACAGATTGATATGGAGTCTGGACTCCGACGGAGACCAACGACCGCTGACTGTCAGCCCGTTGGCATGAGCTCCCCATCCCGTGAGGGAAGCATCTGACACGATCGTCACCTCCGGCCAGGGAAGCCAAAACGGAGCCCCCTTCATCAAGTTGCCTTCGACGGCCCACCACAGAAGGTCCCGGGCGACCGAGGGCGGCACCTGAATCGGGTCCGACATCCTGCCGGAGGACTGCGACCATTGCATCTTGAGTGCCCACTGCAAAGATCTCATTCGCAGGCGAGCCTCTGGCACCAGAAGAATGCAGGATGCCATGAGGCCGAGCAACCTCAAGAACTCGAACGCTGGGAGCGTCTGGGCATGCTGAAACTTGCGCACCATCTGCTGAATGTGAACAGCCCTCACCTGGGGAGGAAAACACTGCCCCAGGGAAGTGTCGAGCACTGCTCCGATGTACTGGAGCCTCTGCGTTGGCGTCAAATGGGACTTCTTTAAATTGAGGGAGAAGCCCAGCCTGTGAAGGGAGTGGCAGGCGACGGACAGATGAACCAGGACCTGCTCGGGAGAGCTCCCCCTGATCAACCAATCGTCCAGGTAGGGGTAGACGTGAATCCCCCCTTGCCTGAGATGCGCTGCCACCACCACCATGAGCTTGGTGAAAACCCTCGGGGCGGAGGTCAAACCGAACGGCAGGACCGAAACTGAAAGTGCGAGTCGCCAACCGCGAACCTCAGGTACTTCTTGTGCTTGGGATGGATCGGCACATGGAAGTAAGCATCCTTGAGGTCGAGTGACACCAACCAGTCCTGAAGCTGAAGGGCCTGGAGGACTTGAGAGAGAGTAACCATCTTGAACTTGTCCTTCCTGAGGAGTTTGTTCAAACCGCGCAAGTCCATGATGGGTCTCAATCCCCCGTCTTTCTTGGAAATCAAAAAATAAGGGGAATACCATCCCTTGTTCCTCTCCGCTACAGGCACCAGTTCTATGGCGCCTTTCTCCAGCAGGGCTTGAATTTCCTGCGCAAGGAGCGGATCCGGACACTTCAAAGAGAGGTTCCCCGGTGGATTGTCGCGAGGCCTGTGCCGAAAGGGAAGACAGTAGCCGTGGGTTATGATCTCCAGAACCCACACATCCGAAGTAATGGCACGCCACTCTACAAGATGCTGCGCCAGCCTTCCCCCAACCGGCGAACCATGGGACAAGGCCTCATGACTGAGTAGGAGCGGCTGCGGCGTTACCTGAGGGCAAAGAGGCAACTGCCCGAGCGGCCTTGGCACCACGGGTACCCTGTCGTCCACCTCTGGTACCCCTGCGTTGGCCCCTTTGACTGCCAGCTCCTCTCGCTCTACCAAAGGACGAGTAATAGCGAAAGGAGCCACCCCTCCACTGCTGTCCCCTAGGACGAAAAGGCGGAGGTTGGCGAACTGCAGCGCCCAACGACTTCGCTGCAGCTTTTGAGGTCTGCAACCTCTCAAGGCTCTCGTCAGCCTTGCTGCCAAAAAGATGTTCACCATCAAAGGGCATGTTGAGGAGCCGGGACTGCACATCAGGAGCAAACCCCGACTTCCGCAACCACGCAAACCTGCGTATCACGGTGCTCGCCGCCATGGACCTACTGACGCATTCAGCTAAGTCCAAACCCGACTGAACGGACTCACACATGGCATCCTTACCATCCTGGACCAAAGCAAGGAAACCAACCCGTTCGTCCCCTTTGGGAATATGTTCAGCCGCTAACGCAACACAGTTCCACAGAGTGTGCGTGAAACGTGACAAGGCACAAATGGAGTTGGCCGCCTGAAGCGCCATACCACCAGAAGAAAACACCTTCTTCGCCCAGCCATCAAAACGTTTGTCGTCCCTATCAGGAGGGATGGTAGGGTACGACGCCTGCTTTGCCGGGGCCGTGGCCGCCTGCACCACCAAACTTTCCGGAGTGGGGTGCCTGGTCAAGTAGCAGGGGTCGCCACTGGCTGGACGGTATTTCCGCGACAAGGATCTGCCCACTGCCGGGAGACTCTCCGGAGCAGTCCAAGCCGCCGCCACCCTACGCTGTAAAGCCATATGGAATGGCAGAACCGGGTCAGATGGGGGACCAACATCAAGGATGTCCGTCAGATCATCCTGCACAAACTCCCCTGGGGGAGCAGACCAACCCAGATACTCAGACACCCTAGCCATAAGGCGCCGGTATGAGGAATCGGCATGGGAGCCAGGCTCAGGCCGACCAAATTCCACCTCCGGAGAGGTGTCCAGACCACTAGCATCATGCAGCGACTGCCTCAAATCGTCAAATTGACTATGGCCCGAGACAATGTCATCCGGCACCTGATCAGGAACCAGGCCAACCGAATCCTCATCCGCCTCCGAAATATAATCCAAGTGGTGGAAAGGCACCTGAGAGTGCCTGCTCTTAGCCAGAGCCTTCCTAGGGGGCACACCCGAGACACGGGGCACCTCCGACACGAAAGGCGTCGATGGCGTCGAGCGAATCGGCGCCGCCGTCGAGAAAACCGGCAACGGCGCCGAGAGGATCGGCGTCGACGTCGAGGAAATCGGCGTCGACGTCAGATGCAGCGCCTCCAATATCGGCGGCGTCGACACAGCCCTCGAAGCCGGAGCCCCGAGCGTGTCCCTCGACGACCTGAACGTCGACGGCTTCGACGACTTCCTCGGAGCCGGAGCTTCGAGAAAGCCTGTCGACGCCCTCGACGCCTCAGACGTCGATGTCTTCCTCGAAGACATCACAGGTGCACACGGTCTCGATCGCGTCGAGGACCGGGACCTGGAACGGGTACGGCGAGAACGAGCCTCCTTGTCCGAACGGGACCTCTCCCGTGACTCGTGCCGACCACTCTTGCGAGCGGCGTCTCTCGACCTCACACGGCCGACCCCACTCGGGGGCGCGGACGGTTGAGTACCCTGCGACTCAAGAATCGCCAACATTTTCTTCCCGAAGGAAGCCCATTCCTCCGGCGTCGCACGGCTGGTGGGATAACCGACGTGCCGGGCAGAGTCCTCGGAAGAGGACCTGGAAGGCGACCGGTGACGGCGCTTCCGAGAACGCCTCGAAGAGGCAGAGGAGTGGCGAGACCGACTCCTAGAAGAAGACCGACGAGACCTCCGACGATGACGCGGAGAGTCACCCCTCGAATCATCCGTCGAAAGCCCCGCCGACTTCGACTTCCGGGGCTTGGACACCCGACCTACCGACAATTTCTTCTTACGTTCGCGTAAGGCCTTGGAAGTGAGCGACAGGCAGTCGACGCAGTCATCCGTGTCGTGGGCCTCCCCGAGGCACCAGAGGCAGGCGTCGTGCGAGTCAGTCACCGACATCTTGGACCCACACACCCCGCACTTCTTGAAGCCCGGACGCGGGGTTGAAGACGAAGTGGAAGACATCGCTGCGAAGGAATATTCACAAACGAACAGGCTCGAAGAACCAGAAAGAACAGAACTCCAAAGAGTCGAGGCTAGAACCGAGAAACACGAAGCAACACGTTCGCGGAAAAAACGGAACTGAGGCTACTGGCGTCGTGCGTCCTACTTATCACATCGGATGACGTCGGACGTCGGAGGAGGTCCTCGACGGCGGCGCATCGACGTCATCGACGCAGGACGCAGACGCCGAAAAAGTTTCCGAAGCAGCACAGCTGTGGTGATTACTGTCATAGATATGGAATACGTCGGAGGACCCAATCCCCTCGAAACAATGTATCCCCTTTCACACTAAAACTGTAACAATTATGTTACAGGGACAAACCTACCTTCAATGGCTGGTTGCAGTGATACCTTGTATTAATTTGGTGCACCTTTACAGCGGGCTGTGTACACAGCTGCAGTAAGGGCACCTAAGGGTGCTCATTTTACCAAAATGGGCCAGTCTTTTTTCACCATTTTAGTGTTTCTTGTCCTTTCTTGTTCCTTCCCCTGACATCCAGGGAGGGAAATTCCTTTGTGTGATTTGTATCTTCGGCGGGAGTCCCCTGACTCACCGCCCAGGATCCGGAATGTTTGTGGTGGCAGGAAGCGAGGGAGGAGTCCAAAACTCTGCAGCCCTTTGTCTTCCTCCTTGCCTGAATGGGCACAAATCCCAGTGGGGGGCTGGCTGTTCTGATTGTACAACCAGACCACCCCTTGTTATAAAATGCAGCGAGAGAATGCAGATGTTGCGCTGTAGTTCCTGTTAAATACTGCGAACCTGAAAGCTGAAGACACGTCGACCACTGGAACAGAAACCGAAGAGGATGATGAAGGAAAAGCGGCTGAAATGATTTCCAGCGACCCGAGTGCCTGCTGTCTAACCAGAGCCTGCTGTAACCCTTCCTTCCAATCGACCTGGGGACTCTGAATACGACCACCCTGACCCAGAGCCCAGCGAAAACAACTAGACTCAAGAAGACCTGCATTTTGAGCCACCCCACGCGTTGCTGCAATATCGTGGGACCTCAAGCCACTGCGCGGTGTACGGGCTTCCAAATTCCGAATCTCACTGAAACTTCGTGGGCATCCTGGTGAATCTCCAGAGACACGAATCAAGTCCAAAATGTTCCCTCAGCAGAGTGCTGGACTTTTGTAACAACGAGAATTCAACCGCGATATTCTGTCTTCTTCTGTGCTCCTTGAAAAGGCGTCAATACCACAGACCCACATTCAGCCATGAGAAAAACCTTGCCTAGAGCCTTCTCCATTGATCCCTGCTGCAAAGTTCCTTCGGAGGTCTTGTTTTTAGTCATCACGACAACGTATTCACTGATCAGGAATATGGCTGCAGATCCTGAAGTCCTCCTGCTGCAAAATCTTCTTCAATGCTGAGGTATGTGTTGGCTTGGGTACGTACTTACCTTAAGTCTGTTAGGATTTCTGTGTAGCTCTGGGTGTTTTACGTGATGGGGAGGCCTCTCATCCAGTGCACCTAGTCCCACTGCTAGAATCCTGCTAGTGTGTCTTCTGCAAAGCCCCTGGACCCTCTTCTAACTCTAAAGTAAAATACTCACCTGTTTGCCCAGTCTTCCTAAGGAACTGACTTTTTCTACTTAAGAACCTATCCTGACACTGCCTGTTGGAAACTAGATCCTAGTGACCCCCCCTTCTGCCACGGAGAACACTCATGCTCCAAGAATAAGGGAAAGTCTTTTAAGGGATTGGGCCTTTTGCCTTGAAAAGAAAATAAGTGTTTAAAAGTTACTTACTTGTAAAAGAGTTGTTTGGTAACTGTAACTCTAAGAGTGAACAGTTATAAAAGTTCTTACTTACCTTGGATGTGTGATGCACTATTCTTAAAAGTATGATTATCATCTTTCTTTACTTAGAAACCGTTTTGCCATTCTAATAGAAAGTAAATGTGAAGGTCTATTCATCACCTGTGATTAGGTAGTGCCTCTTCCCAAAAGTAATGTGTTGGTTTCACCAGATTAGTCCTGTTAGGATAATTGAATGAGTGTTCCCCAACTGGGTCTTGCTTCCCCCGACTTGCTTCTAGCCTGTCCAGAATAAGTCTATATTAGGTTGTTGCCTACCTAGAATAACTGAGTCATTCAGTAAAGTGTAACATTGGGTTGGGCTTTCCCTGTGCTGTTGCAGACAGACTCACAGAGAGTCTTTGGTTCCAACTGTCCCTCATAAGTCATACATAAGGTACTTGTATAGCTGGGGAAGATCTAACCCGGACTTCATTGTGAGGTTAAAAAGGTATATCGGGTTTACTTACCTTGAGTTAGCTGTGTGCCATCCAAAAATAAGTTGCAAGAGTTACTGTTTATTTCAATCTGTGTTTCACTGATCTCAAAAGCACCTGTAATTGAATATTACATCCTTAGGTTTTACTCACCTAGTATAACAGTGTGTTATCACAAAAGTAGTTATAGGTTTTTACTGTGCCTGTGATAGGTGTTCCACTATTCACAAAACGTATACTGTCCAGTTGACTGATTATGCTATTTGTTACTGGGCGTCATTGTACAACTGGTAGGGTCTACTGCCCTGGCATTACTGAATGTAATTGTGAAAGTAACCATTGGCTTTTACTCCGCAGGAATAGGTGTGACCTATACAGAATGTTTATGAAAAGGTTTGGACTTCCCTAGAACTACTGTTAGGTGTTCCAAATAAGGTTTATGCTTTGGTCTGTGCACCATCAAGCATAGTGTTGTGTTTTGATACTTGTGATTACATATAATGTGTGATGGTACTTATTTACACCTAGATTTATCTGGGCATACCAGTATTTAAATAAATCATTTATTTTTACATACATAGTGTTTCAGTGTGTCTTTGGACCATTTATATTACAATTTCATTTGTACTGATTCTACAGCCCTCTCTCTGTCCTAAGATAAGCCTGGCTGCTTGGTCTACGCTACCATGAACTCAGGTGGTACAGCCTTATACTAAGAGTGGAGTCCTGTACTGCCTCAGTTGAATGGTTTTACTAAGCTTTTAGTTGGACTTCAAAAAACTGTCCTAACAACACTACATTGAAAAGTGAAAGGGGATTTAGAAAGGGGTGACGGGATAAAGAGAAAGGAAGGAATAGGCAGATCAATCATCATGAAAGGCAAAGGGGAGATAGATGAAATACTGGTGGCATGAACAATTAGCAGGCCATAGCCATAAGTACAGACCACCACTGGGTTGTGGCCGGGTGGATGACAGAATAAAGTTGAAAGAGGCATGTCTACAAGGTTGGTATCCACAGTCCTACACTTTAGAAAGCACCTGAAGACCATACTCAAGCTAACCAATTGCTACACTCAATACTACTTTTCCAAATCCACAGCAACCCATCTACTGCTCTCTTAACAAGTTCCAGCTCCTCTGCACTGTACCTTTAACCCTCTGGGTTTGACCACCATGTACAGGTTAACACTATAGCAATCCCATAAATATATACCCGAGTACTCTAGTACCAACCGGATTGGGGAAACCCATGTTGTACTCCATGCTCATGAAACTGGAAGATGAGTGACTTGCACCTTATAATTATTGATGCTGTTGGCTGGCAAATGAATTATGAACCTGCCTGACCAATGAACAGCAGCTGCTTCCCTCTGAACATACTGCATGCATTCTCAGTGTCTCCCTTAGTGAAAATACTAATGCTCACTTCATGCTTCTAAGCACCTTCTCCAACTGACATTACCATGCCGAGTTTTATGGTTTGTTAACATTTCTTGTGATTCTGCCATATTATAATGCTTTGTATGTTCATGTGTTCCCGCTGCTCTATCCACATTTCCAGACTTGTGTTCAAACATTGGTCTTTGTTGCAACCGAGGTCTCCTCAGTAAGAAATGCACTCTTTGCATTTCAAAAAGGTAAAACCCTTTGGAACAATCTGGTGAATTCTTACAAGCAACCAAATCCTACAACTGTGACAGATGGCAAACGTGGTGTTGGTCCTCCCATTAAAGGACATCACCCATTCAGAAACTGCATCTCTTTGCTAAAAAGACGCATATGGAAAATGAACATTTAGGAAAAAGATCTTACTATGGATTGAGTGCATTCTGGAGCATAGAGTGTTTATTCTTATGGGGCCTTATATGATTTGCTTATACCTAGTTTGTTACTGTGACAAATTGAGGGCATTCGTCCCTTCTCCCCAAGCGGGGAGCCCCTCCTCTCCCTGTGATGCTGGGGAGGTGAGCCCACTACGCAACACCCTCTCTCTAGGAGTCGAGGCAAGTGGGACCTCATAGGGAAAGACTACCACCTTGGGAACAAGGACTCCAGTTCCAGTGAGTCCCTGATGCCCTCAAAGTGATGGCATATATGGATTTGTCTAACATAACGGAAAATTATCAATTCCATAAAGAGGAAGTGAATTTATGCTATCTACAACAGGAAACTAAGACTATGCCTTTAAAGCAGTCCCTCCAATGGACTGTGCGGAGGATGCTGAAAAGGGATATGATATGGCAAGTGGGAGGGAGAGACGGCGATAGAGGGCGAGAAGCCAAGAGGAGCTCTTGCAGAAAGCAGAGCCTGTGTAAGCCAATCGAGCTCTGACACAGAGCTAAAGACACTGGAAGACCGGTGTATGAGAACAGAAGAAACCACAACGCTACTGAAGAGAGTTTGGTGGTGGCGTGACCATGCAGCAACGGTGGTGGGCAATCTGCCCACAACAGCACTGATACCAATGGTGGGAGAAAACCACTGCTGAGACACAGCACAAATTCAATTCGGAAGACGAGAAAGAAACACACGTGAAACAGACGCTGCAACAAGTGAGCCCCGGATCCAAGGTGAAGCAGAAAGAGTCCAGGAGCTTGCCAGTGATGATAACCCCTTAGTATAGAAGACAATATAGGGAATGGGATTACCGGACAGTTATGAGGGACTCATAACTTGAATAAAACTCGTCCCAGTACTAATGAGAAAAGTATTGGAAATAAGCTGAAGAATGACAGCCGGGTTCATGAAAGGCAGAGCTACATGAAATACACATAGTGGGAGAGGAGTAAGGTTGAAAACATGTTGACCTGGGAAAATAGGGTAGAACCTGACAAGAAGGAGAAGGAACTTATACAAAAGTAAGAATTGTTGCCTAAAAGGAAAACTATCAGTCACCTACAAGAGTTACACAACTTAACCCAGAGGATAACAAGAGACTATTTACATACGGTTTATTGAGTGGAACGAAAGGACACAGAAAGGCCTGTGACAAAACACAGTAACCAAGAGTAGAGAGTGAATCCCCGGGCCTTAGTCACATTACTGGTAGGGTCAAATAGGCTAGATTTGGACAGTGGATGGGCTTGTTTTTGGACATTGATCCTGACTGACGAGCACCTTAGTCAGTAAAATAGGTAGGGAACAACTCAGATATAGGAAGAGTTAGGCCTTGTAAAAATGGATTTCTACCCTGGTTATAGTGAACAGGAGAGACTGGGAGTTTAGCCAAACCCAATCCAGGAGAGCGTGGAAGAGTGGTCAATGTGAAGTCTCAAGAGAGGCAAGTGGGGTCAGGGGTTCACAATGAGTCCCACACTGTGAAATATACAATTGCACTTAGAAAGTAAGTAAATAAATACTCTATTGTAGGCCCAAAAACACAATATAAAAATGAATCAAACTGGTAATGTCATCACACAATACTCTAAATAAAAAACCTACATAAAGTCACAGTTTGTCCCACCCCCCCGCAACATCGGTTTGTTGCATTTTGATACAATTCACCCCAATACCTGAAATGAAAGGTAAGTGGTTAAGCAATTGTATAACCAGTCCACAGGAATAGAAGCCCCAACCCTAAATTGAATAGGGCCTTGTGCCCAAAACTTCAAAGTACCTTTAGAAGTTGGGACAAAGTTAGGAAGAGTTCCTGTGGGTGTGAAGTTTTTTTCCAGAAGGTCGTTCAAAGGGATTCACAGGTAAGTAAATTACTTTTCCTAGCTTCTAGAGCAGCTTTTGCAACAAACGTGTTAAAAGCAATGGAACGGAATATAAACCCAAGTTCTTCACAAACTTTATAATGAAGGAGATAGGGGCACCAGTATTTTGGCTACTCACTACCCTTACTCTGGGTTTCCCAAAGGACTTAGCAGGTCGAATGGGGTCACTGGAGGTAGGTTTTCCTGCTCTTTAATCCAGAAGAAGATGTCCAGGAGCTGCAGATGCACAGAGGTTTCCAGTCGGGTCCAATAACTGAGTGCAAACCTTTCCAGCCAAGAAATGCAGTAGGCACTGATGCAAGACTCTTTAGGACACTCTAACAGAAGAGGAACTGTCGATTCCAGTGACAGTCACCGCACACGGGCGATACCAGGCGTCTCAGTAGTCATGAACCAAGGAAGACTTCCAGAACAGGAAGGCAAACTTGCAAGGCTAGCTGGAGACCCCCTAAGTTCCAGGCCAAAACATGGAACAGCAATGCTTCTAGCAGGGTAGCCCAAAACTGAGCTGGTGAGCTCGCTGGGTGGGCGAGCGACACCTCTGAAGGCTCCAGGCTGCAAGTACGCGAGAAGACGTTGAGACTTGTTGGTCTCACCAGTCCATAGGGCCAAGGCACCATCAAGGGTCTTCTGAGATCAGCTAGCCCAACAGGGCTTCATCGGTAGAGCAGCAAGAATGTTACCAGGTCTCTTCAGGATTAGTCTTTGGATCTTTCGTCGTCTGCACAACTACACAGGATACTTGGCTCCTCTTTCGACTCCTCCCCTTATCCTAAATTCGGGTGAGTGTTCACACACAGCCCTCCAACAGCATGCATCTGGCACCAGTAGGTGGATTTTGACCAGAGAGTCCCAACCCACTTCCTGAGCCCATATACACATGGCATGCACTAGCCTGTGAAACAGCAACTTTCCCGGACAAATGCATGACCAGAAAAGGGAATTCCAAACCTCAGGAGGCAGGAAGAAGGCCAAAGAACAAGCTAAACATCTCGTGGCATGGCCATTTTAGGACACTAGTCATTGTTAGTAGCCAAACGCGGTAAACACGATTGAGCCAACTAAAAATATAGCAGAAATGCTCAAAATCTAACTGCTGCCACTAGCTTGTCTTTAGGCACATTTTAAAGTAACCAAAAACACTTTGGTGTAAGTTTAGGGTGACATAAAAGTATCCTCATTGCACTACATTGGAAGATGCTATGAGCAATATGAAAAGAATTACCCAAACAGGTAATATGTCAAAAGACAAAAGAGAAACAGTTTCCCAGTACTGACAGTCTGAAGTACTAGTCAGTTTCCCCATAACAAATAAGCAAAAGTCACTTCTCTGTAAAAAGTCAGGACAAGATGTAAAACAAAAAGCAAAGGGTTTGGGGGTCCATAGAATGTGGAGGGAAAGTTGCCTAAAAGAGGCCTTATTTCATTTTAGAATAAATCTCATGCTTAAAATGTCTTCACATCCCTCCATGCTCTTCTCCTGATCCTCCACAGTATGCATGTATTATGTGATAACCAAGATGTCAATGTGGTATATTTTAGGTTTTTGTTAGTAATATTTGCTTTATTTTGACTATCAATGTTTTAAAGATCGGATTATGTGTTTATCTGATGCTTCTTTTTTTCTTTAATAAACAATAGCATATATACATGGGTGGTTAGAATAACATTGTTGGAGGACACATGTTGCCAATACATATGAACAATATTTAAACTATTCAGATCTATTTTTATTTAATTACCCTTAAGGAATTTCCTTTATCATACTGATTTATTCTGATCCCTCGGTTCCTATGCATCCTATCATTGTGCATATATTATAAGTTGGTCCTATAATTCAGGTGCAGGCTAATAAAATAATAGTTACTCACTGTAGTGACTAACATACTCTTAGTCATAGTCCCCTTTCCTCCATACTGTATGGGCGTCCCTTTCGAGGGACCGGAGACGGAACCTTTTTCACCAGTAAAAATCTTCTTCCCCTTTAAATTTAGAGGCGTGCGGGGGTGCGGCCCTGGGAGCATACGCTCGCCTGACTCCGCCCACCAGCGCCACTCCTCAGTCCCCATTGACGTGCCAACAATGATCAGTATTGCCTAATTACACCAGTATTAGGGGGGGAGGATGGTGGGACGTATGGAGGAAAGGGGACTAAGAGCATGTTAGTCACTACAGTGAATAACTATTATTTAGTCTTACGTCCCGTCCCCTTTCCTCCATACTGCATGGGCGATTGTGCCCCCCCCTTAAGAAAACAGGTTTCTTGGAAATCCTTCTCTGTCCCCCTGGACGTCCAAGCAAGGATTCATATCTTCAAGGTTAAGGAGGAAATCATGCGGGAGGCCAGGAACACCAGACCGATCCAATTCAGGGGAGCGACCATTCTACTGCTCCAAGACCTCGCTAATGCCACCCTCCTCAAGCGAAAAGCATTGAAGCATTTAGCTGAATGGCTGAGGGATAAGAAGGTTCCATACCACTGGGGCTTTCCGACCTCCCTGATCTTAACATGGGAAGGCAAACAAAAACAGATTCACTCACATAAGGAAGCAGAGAAGTTCATGGGGTCTGGCGAGGAGAGCGAAGGCTCGGAAATAGACTCTGCCTCACGAGACCTAGCAGAGAAACTAACCACGAGCACCTGGACAAGAGTGAGCAGGAGGCCCCCACCCCCGCCAAAAATAATAAGGACCCGGACTGAATGGAGCATCTGGCCCAGAGTCACCAATGCAGAATCTTCTTTTCTAATCTTCCCATGGGTCGGTGACCACTGATGGTCTACCGGAGTAAAACAAATGGTGAACCCCCATGCCGCTGTGGCTGCAATTGGAGTGCTACCTCTTCCCAGGAACCTTTAAGAAGGGGGATTTAACCCAAGGCACGGCAATGGGGCATAATCATGGTATTGTTGGGCGTGTACTGCTTTAGCATCCTCCTTTTGCATCTTGAAATTATGCTGTTTATCCTACATTAGGCCCAGTTGGCCGTCAGTTGTCGGTGGCAGGATTGAGCTGGAAACCCCGTTGGTTTAGGGCTGTTCCTGACCACTATAAGGTGGGTGGGGAGGAGAGGGAAGTGGAGGGGGTTGGGTTGGGGTTTGAGTTAAGGGGGAAAATGTTACTTAGGGAAAATCATAAAACTAAAGGCAACAAGACATCTACAGGCAACATCCACCTGGCCACACTCAGGCTGGTCATTCATACTTCAGACACAAGCAAGGGCATCTCAACTAACACAATTAGTAGCGTTCACACCAGTAGAGACCATGGGCTCTAGCAGTGAATGGGAAATTAGAATGCTAACGTGGAATGTGCAAGGGCTCAACTTCCCGGGTAAAAGGAAATCAATAGAGTGTAGATTAACACAACTCGCAGAAGACATTGTATGTCTGCTGGAGACCCACCTGCTTCAAGCAGATGAACACAGAATTAGATTCCAGAAAACATACTTTGTCGTGCCAGGGGAAAAAAAGGACGTGTGTGGCCATACTGCTTAGTGAGAATGTGCCACTAACCCAAATTACAGTAAAAAGGGATCCCTGGGGTAAATTCCTGCTGCTTAAGGGCCTGTTCTTGGAACAGCCACTTACCATAGCGGCTTTCTACTCTCCAAACACTGAACAGGAGAAATTCCTGCGTGACCTTATTCTCACAATATTGGTATTCACGGAGGGTCATCTCCTGATTTGGGGAGGGGACTTCAACATTGTCCCGGACCCCCAATCGATAAAGCCCTGCACCCCGATTAGGGCAGATTTCTCCCGGGCACTGCGACTGGCGAACTTCCGCAGGGAAACAGAAACAGTTGACGTTTGGTGGTTAGCCAACATGGGAGTGGCTGACTTTACTTTCTACTCTAATGCTCATAAAGGCTTCTCCAGGATAGACCTGCTTCTTATGCCAGGTTGTCTATTCCCCTGTCTGCAAAAGGTACACATTCACATGAGGCTCCTATCATACCATGCCCCTGTCACAGCGGACCTGCGGATTCAGGGTTCCCCATCCCCTCTCCAAACATTTTGGAAATTACAAGATGCCACCCTTCTTGATGCCGTTATAAAAAAGAGAACTGGGTGAGACCCTTGTCCACTACTTCAATGAGAACACGACTAGGGATTACTCTATTGAAATGATCTGGGACGCAATGAAGTCGGTGGTGCGGGGTGCTCTGATCAGTGCAAGAGCAGAACAAAGAAGAATCTCTCGACTCCAAGGCGCTAAACTAGAAGCGGTAGTCGTTGACCTGAAAATTATAAAAACCGGAAAACTAGGAAAGGGGAGAGAAACTCAAAAAAGCCAAAGTAGCCCTAGAAATGCACTGGGCAGATAGATCAGCTAAGGCCCTTGCATATACGAAACAATTCAATAAATCAAACCGTGTTCTGGCACATAAATTAAAAAAGGTCCATAATAGAAATAATATCTTAAAGCTGAAGGGGGATGATGGTAAGATGTGATTTACTGAGCAAGAAAAAAAGGGAACTGATGGTTGAGCACCATAGGCAAATCATGGAGGAGCCTCCTATTACACCGTAAACCTACATGGAGTATTTAAGACGCAGTAATCCCTCTTTTCCGCAACTTCTTGGCCCCCCCCCTAAAGCGGCCAATCTCAACAGAAGAAACGGCTGAAGCAATTAAATCCCTGAAAAACTGATGGGCTCACAACCAAATTATATAGGTTATACTCACATATCCTGGCCTCGCAGCTCTCAGCCTTATTCAACTCGTGCCTCACAACAAAAACTATCACCCCATCAATGGCTCAATGACTCACCATTCTCATCCCCAAACCAGGTAAAGACCCAGCGCTCTGCTCCACCTACAGGCCAATCACATTAATGAATAATGATGGAAAAATGTTCTCCAAAATTCTCACTACTAGGCTGGGCAACGTTCTCCCGAAATTGATAGACCCTGACCAAACAGGATTCATTCCTGGTAGAAGCACCCCTGATAATATCAGGCACACAATCAATCTGATAGAATTTGCAACCAGAAAGAGGGATACATTGGCAGTCATCTCTCTAGCTGCCCATAAAGCTTTTGACCTGCTAGATTGCGGATACATTAAGGCAACGTTCTGTCATTTTGGGTTCGGCCCGAATTTTGTAGCCTGGGCTATGGTCTAATTATCAAAGCCCCTCCACCCAACTAAGAATGAATAGGACAAGAACAGATAGGATTCGTATAACCAGAGGCACCCGGCAAGGATGCCCACAATTGCCACTAATTTTCGCCCTATCGATTGGGGCTGTTTGTTTGCAAGCTGCGACAAAATACTAACATAAGGGGACTTACTGTGGGTGGGAGGGAATTCAAAACGGCCATGTGTGCTGACGATATCCTCCTTACAATTACACAGTTAAGTAAATCAGCTGGGGCCGTTTGGGAAGAAATAGCGGCCTTTGGGAGAGTCTCTGGATTTAAAGTGAACTATTCTAAATCATCTGCACTAGCAGTTAACATCCCGTGCAAGGAAAGAGAAGCGCTTGCCCCACTCATCCCCATCTCCTGGGCTTCCACCAGCATGGGTTATTTAGGAGTCCCAATTCCCCAAAAAATAGAACGGATATAACAATACAGTTTTCCACCTCTATTCATGGAATTACAAAAAGACTTAGTACAATGGGAAAAGCAGGAAATATTTTGGCTAGGGAGAATAACTGTGGTAAAATGAATATTATCCCTAGGATGATCTACTACTGCACAGCCCTCCCAGTTAACATACTGGAATCAGACCTGAGGAAATTACAGAAAAGCCTAATGAAATGTATATGGGCAGGGAAAAAAACACGTATTGCCAGACAAATCATGACCCCGTTCTAGGGTCCTGGGTGCCCCAGATCTAGCCAGATACTGCCGGGCAGCTCAGCTCTCTCACGCATTCGCTTGGGAATCCCTGACAAATCATCCTCACTGGAAGCGAATCGAGGGGGCATGGTACCCGGGTCCTCTCTCCCCACAAAGCTCCCACCAGGACTCTGGCAGACTCAAAGCCCCGCACGGCCACAAGAAATACCGTAACAAATTGGAAACAAGCAGCACACAAATGGGGGTGTACGGGCACAATTGGTTCGCTCACTCCGATTTGAGGTAATCTAGATTTCACCTCTGGCATCTCCCCCAACAGCTTTACAAATTGGAAGAGGGGAGGCCTGAAGAGACTTGGGGACTTCCTGCGAGATGGCTCCCCCCTCACAATCATAGAATGTAAAACAAAGTTTAATGTCCCAGAAACAGAGTGTTTCCACTACGCACAAAACAGGCACTGGACATCACAGGGCAAGATCAAAGAAAAAGGAGGGAGGGACCTGACCGCGTTGGAAAGGACGCTAACAGCATCCGCTCCCATGGGCAAAATCTACACTTTATATCAACTGTTCGATAAAACAGATCCTTCCAGGAAGGAGAAATACATGCTAAATTGGGAAAAAGATCGGGGACGTACACTAGAAATTGAGGACCGGGGTAGCATTTGGGGAAGACTACATAGCAGCACCAAATGCATCACGAACAGGGAAGGGGGATACAAGGTGTGCTACCGGTATTATGTGACTCCTGAACTGTTACAAAAAAGTGACCCCACTATTCCCCCGGGCTGTTGGAGAGGCTGCGCAGATACTGGGACCCTATTTCACTTGCTATGCGCCTGCCCAAAATTAATGGGCTTCTTGAAAGCAGTTTTGCAACATATCAAGCTGATCACAGGGCTGGAGATCCCCTGAGACTTGGGGGTAGTTCTGCTGTGCGACACCAAGGAGGGAGCATTCCCATTAACTGGTCAGATTGCCAAATTAATCACCCACGTACTCACAGCTGCCAAGATTTCCATCGCTCGTCTTTGGAAAACACCCGAAAGGCCCATCGTTGGCGTTCTGGTGGTCAAAATGCTGGGACATTGTCGTGTCGGAGAAGATTACTGCCATGCGATTGGGGGATATCACGAGCTTCCAGAACACTTGGGCTCCCTTCCTGGAATATGCAGAGAAGTACTCAGGACTGACCTCATATCCTCCCATGACACGTTGGCTCACCTAGTCCCTCAAACAGTAAAGAGCTAACGTTCCTTTTATCAACTCTTGCATTAACAACAAGGGATGTTTTCGGGAAGGCGAAGGCCCGCCAGAAAAAAACTTCTGATCCCCCATGTTGTGGTTCCCTTGCGATAATATTCCTATTTGTGATTACCTGCTTACTTGCCCTGATGTACTTGTTGTCTGCCTTCATGAAAACTCCTAATAAAGTTTTTCTTAAAAAAAAAAAAACGATTTCTCAAAACCGCCTGCCCGAAGGCCGCGGCTGACCGAGAGGCGTTGTCCAAACAGTAGTGTTTACAGAAAGCTGAAGGGGTGGCCGAGGTAGCTACCCTGCTGATGACCTGCCACGGCACATGCCGTTGGAACGCAATGGCCTTGGCTATGACCACAGGGGCATGCAAGTTCGCTGGCACTGGTTTGTGCTGCCCCTCATAGGCCTCCTTGATGGCCTCGACCATCCACCTTGCTATGGAGGCCTTGGAGGCCTGATAACTGGGAATTGACCCACCGAAAGTGACAAACAAGGCGTCCGGCTTGCGGAAGTCCTCGGTTCTGTCCAGGTAGTATTTCAGCGTGCGTCTGACATCCAGACAGTGCAAGACCCTCTAAGGCTTGTCCTTGGGGTCGGCAAAGAAAGTTGGTAAGACTATATCCTCTTTGAGATGGAAGGAGGTGGACACCTTGGGTAGAAAAGCAGCGTGTGTCCGCAGGACGACATTGTCCCTGTCAAAAGTGGTGTAGGGTTCTGATGTCATCAAGAGCATGGATCTCACTGACTGAGCTGAGGCGAGGCCCACGAGCAGAGCTGTCTTTATGGTGACCAGCCTGATGTCAGCGGACGCCAAGGCGCCCAACACAACATGGAGGTCCCAGATTCGGTGTGGCTTCTTTATAGGCAGGTAAAGTCTGTGGAAGCCCACCAGATGTCACTTGACCACAGTGTTGGAGCAGGCCCTCCTCCGAATTCCTACAAGCCCCTATGGCTGCCATATAGGTGCGGCATGTATCCACCTAAACACCGGAGTGGGCAAGGTGTGCTAAAAAGGAGAGCACGTCGTCCAAGGTGCACTTAAGAGGGTTGATCCCCCCCCCTAGAGTCGGCCCAATGACCAAATCTAGACCATTTACTCTTATATTGGCTTCTAGTAGCCTTGCTTCTAGCGCCCTGGATGATCTCTAGTTTGGCCTGAGATAGGCTTAAGTGCTTCAGCGTGATCTGCTCAGGAACCACGCTGCGAGGGCTAGCTTGTGGGGAGCTGGGTTGAGTACCCTGCCCCCCCCTGCTGGGCCAGGAGACGAGTGGGGCCCAGCGGTAGGTGAATGGGTGGTCTGTCCGATAGGCTGAGAAGCTTGGAGAACCACTGTCTTGCCGGCCACCAGGGAGCTATTAGAATGATGCTGAGGTGCCGGGATTCCTTTACCTTGAAGATCACTCTGTGGACCAGGGGTGTGGGTGGGAAGGTATATGCCGTCATGTTGTTTCATTGTATCTGGAATGCGTTGCCCAGGGAGCCGGAGCCCTGCCCCTGCCAGGAGGCAAACTGTGGCATTTCCGGTTGTCCCAGGAGGCAAATAGATCCACCTGGGGATGCTCCCACCTGAGGAAGGATTTCCTTCAGTACCAGGTCATTTAATTGCCACTCGTAATTGTCTACCCCCAGTATGCCGAGCCTGTTCGCCTCCAAGTTGGATTCCCCCAGGAGGTGGACAGCCATGAGGTAGACGTTTTCCAGAGCCCATTCCCACATCCCAACTGCTAGGTTGCACAACAGAGGGGATCTGGTGCCCCCCTGCTTGTTGACATAGTACATTCTGGTGGAGTTGCCTGTCTGGATAAGAACTGTCTTGCCCTCGATAAAAGGGAGAAAGGCCTTGAGGGCTAACCATAAGGCCTTCAATTCTAGCCAATTTATGTGGGACTCCTGCTCCTGCCGAGTCCAGACTCCATGGACGCTGTCGCTGTCCAGGGTGGCTCCTCAGCCCTCTTGGGAAGAGTCCGTAGTAACTGTGACCTTAGGGACCGGCTGTCGGAAGGGCTTGCCCCGCCGCAGGTTGGAGTCCGCGGACCACCATTGGAGGTCCGAGAGGAGAAAGGGAGGAATGCTGACTGGCTCCTCTTGGGAGCCCTTCTCCTGATTCCAGGAGGTTGCAAAGTGCAGATGTAGTATCCATATCCTGAGTCTTGTGTGGGGCACGGCAAAGAGGACTGCTGCCAGAAGACCCAGTAGGTGCTGGTACCACCAGGCGGAGGTCACAGGCCTGGAGAGGAAGCGATCTGTAGCTCTCTTGATGGCCGCAATATTGGCCTCCGAGGGGAGGGGCGTGGCTACGAGCGCCATGTAAGGGGACGCGTTCTGGAGGAGCTCCCGAGATCCTGCAACGATCCGGGCAAATAAGTGCATTAAGACGGACCGCCGACCACTTACAAAACACATGCCGGTGTGTGAATGAGTGGGCTACGCATGGTGAACTCCTGGATGGTGCAGGAGTGACAACGACCGAGATCGGTGCGGATGAGATAAAGGACACCGGGGACGAAGGACGACACAAAATGGCCGACCAGGGTCCGGAACAAAGGAAGAAGTGAGCCGCACGGTGACCCAGTGGAGGCGGCGCACTGCGTGCACATTTGTCACTTGAGCAAACTACAGATTCCCTGGGTCATGTCGAATAGGACAGTGCGGCCGAAGGCGAAACAGCCCACCCTAGATGACTTCACTAGGACGTCCCCGGGTCAGGACATCACCAAGAGCAGGGACGCGCTGGCTGCGAGGGGCACGATGACTTCGGGCGCCAACCAAGAAATCCTGGCGGCGATTGCGGACCTAAGAGCGGCCTGGGAATCTAAGCTCGAACTGGCCGTCACCAAACTAAAAACGGCGCTGGATCTCAAGGTCGGAGAGGTTCAAGAGGACGTTAACCTACTCCGACAGGATGTCAGGGCCTTGGCGGAGCGCACAGAGTCCCTTGAGAAGGAAGTCGGCCCGAATACTGCGGATTGCGCCTCCCATAAAGCCGAATTGCACGCCCTGATACAAAGAGTGGGCAACCTGGAGAGCAGAGTGGAGGAGGCGGAAGTACGAGCCCGTCGTAATAACATCCGCATCGTGGGCCTGCCGGAGGGGATGGAGGGCCGTGACCCTATGGAATTCATTGAATCCAATTTATTACAAGAGATACCCAGAGGGGCCCTATCCCAAGGATTTGCAGTAGAAAGGGCACATAGAGCCCTAACAAGGAGGCCGCCGCCGGGGAACCCGCCTAGGGCTATGATCGCTAAAATTCTCAACTACCGCGACCGGGAGAGGATACTGGAACACTTTCGAAAAGGAGGAACGATCACACGAGGAGCGGCAAACATCACGGCTTACCCGGATTATACCCTGACTGTACAGCGTAGCCGCATGAATTTTGGGTCAGTAAAGCGGAGATTGAGAGAGGCGGGCCACAAATATATGTTACTTTATCCCGCAAAATTGAAGGTCATTCATGCACATAAAACTCTGTTTTTTGAGACCCCGGAGGAAGCCATGGGATGGCTCGATGCACAAGGATGCCCCCAGGAGTCAGAAGTTCGGACGAGAAAGAGCTCGGAAGAGATACGGGAGACATGAAGATGGCGTCGCAAGATGGCGTGGCACGTGGGACTTGAATATAGTTGTTTGCGCAGCCTTCGGTAGAGAAGGTCAGATGATTGCACTATTTGTCATGAGCACTGTGGTTAATGTTTACTTAACGGGAGCCTTACGGAACGATTCTCTTTACCCCATGATAGTTTTAGTTGGGTGGCCATTAGGGCGACCTCACCCTACTGAGCTCTGTGCATCGGTCGGTGCTTGCAAGGCTCGATGTGGGGGTGCCTGAGCTCCGAGGCTGGAGCTGGGCAGCAGTTGGGGTGTGTGATGTTGGGGAAGGGACGGGGGGGGAGGAGAGGGGAGGGAAGTTGGGGTTTTGCTGTGTACATAGTTAAAGGGGGTTTGAGCTGGTACGAGGAGCTACTAGAACGAGATGCTATCTGTATCACGTGGGCCAAGGGGAGTCGCTACATGGGAAGCAAGAAGATACTCATGAGCCATGGGAGACCTTAAGATCGTAACCTGGAATGTCAGGGGACTTAACAGCTATTTAAAAAGGAACAAGGTCATGATGTACCTTAAAAGGCAGAGGATTGACATTGCGCTGCTGCAGGAAACACACCTGACCCAACAGAAATTGGAACTGGTGGGGAAAAAGTGGAGAGGCACAGTAGTGGGCTCTCCGTACTCTGCCTATGCTAGGGGAGTGCTGATCTGGGTGGCACCGCATGTTCCGCTCCGACTCATACAGGAGGTGGTGGACACGGAGGGCAGGCTGGTCATGCTGAGGGCCTTGGTAGAGAATAAGGAGGTGTGCATTATAAATACATATGCCCCCAACCAAAACACTGCCACGTATTTCAGAACCCTATGCACTCACCTGGGCGCGTGTGTGGGGGGAGCGATTATTTGGGGAGGGGACTTTAACTGCGTGCTCGACGCAAAGGCAGACAGGTCTGATAAGAAGATTGATCGGCCCACCCCGGCGGCCAGGGTATTACAGGCATTACTAGAGGACTTTGGGCTGGCGGATGTTTGGAGACTGAAACACCCTAATGCCACGCAGTACTCTCACTATTCTGCTCCGCAGCACTTACATACGAGATACGAGACTGGATTATTTTTTTGCCACGCCAGATGTGGTGATAGAGACCACCCAAATAGAATATAGAGCAAGGGTCCTGTCGGACCACTCGCCCCTGGTGTTCACCTGGCAGTACTGTCGCCCTAGGGTGCGGAAACCGACGTGAGATGCGATCTTGCAGTACTTTGAGGTACTTTGAGGTAAACACGGGCAGTGTGGATTCAGCGAGTACACTCTGGGAGGCTTTTGAGGTTGTGTTGCGGGGTACTGCTATTTCCAAGTCAAAAGGCCTGCAAGGTGGGGTCCTGACAGAACTAGAGAAGGCGGAGAAGCAACTGGAGCGCGAAAGCGACAGGGCAGGAGGGGACGTGGAACTAGTACTCGAGCTGCAGCAGAGGTGTGCGGAGCTTTGGGAAAGGCTCTGCAACCTTAACTATAAAAAATATGTCGAGAGGCAACATGCAGGTGGGGACAAAACTGGCCGCTTGCTGGCGTGGTTATATAAGAGCGAAACCCCCAGGCCCCCGATTAGGATAATAACTAGAGAGGACGGGGAGGAGGTTGACACCCAAGAAGGAGTCAATGGGGCATTTTTTGACTATTATAGAATACTATATGAGGACAGAGGAGGGGAAAACCAGAAAGAGATCAGAGAAACATTGAAAGACATGGAACTACCTAGGATTAGTGACGAAGAAAGGGAGGAACTAGACGCACCTATTACCCTGGATGAACTAGAGGAGGTGGTGAAACAGCTGCCCATCTGCAAGACCCCGGGCACGGACGGATTCCCGGGCGAGTTTTATAAGGTATATAGGGCAGAGGTACTCCCCCCTATGCTAGAGATGTTTAATGAGTCTTTTGAGAAGGGTCGGCTACCGGATACGCTTCGAGAAGCACTAATCGTACCGCTCCCCAAGCCCAACAAACCGGGGCATTGCTGCGGCTCGTATAGGCCGCTGTCAATGCTGAACCAGGACAGCAAGATCCTGACGGCGGTCCTAGCTAATAGGCTACGAAGGGTCATCAGTAAATTGATACACCCGGATCAGACAGGCTATGTCCCCAATAGAAATATAACTCACAACCACAGGCGACTCCACCGGGAGATTGAAGAGGGGAACAGAAGCGATGAAGAGATGGTGGTGGTGTCCCTAGATGCAGTCAAGGCTTTTGATTCGGTGAGGTGGCCATGGTTGCTGGCGGCCCTGGAAGAATACGGAATGGGGCCGGGTTATGTTAGGTGGGCGGAATTGTTGTACAGCGAACCACTGGCCAGAGTACGCACGGGATCAGTGATATCTAAGAGGTGGCAACTCAGTAGAGGCACCAGACAAGGGTGCCCCTGGTCCCCGATGTTATACATTCTAGCCCTGGAGCCCTTAGCAGTGTACCTCAGACAACAATATGACTTGGTTGGCATTGAAGTGGGGGGAGAGAAACACCTAATATCCTTATATGCTGATGATTTGTTACTGTATTTGAAATATCCGGAGGAAAATCTCCAGTACGTTTTAGAGGTCATGGAAAAGTATGCGGAACTGTCCGGCATAGCGGTAAACCCCCAAAAATCGAGCATGTTTCCATTGGGGAGCTACACAGGAGTCCCTCTGGAACGATTGCCAGTGTTGCCCGTGCCTTGGGCAGCTGATTCTTTCCGCTACCTCGGAATAGATGTATATCATACTGTGGAGGGGGAACACTTGCACAATACCGAGGTGGCTGTGAAGAAAATCCGCACAAATATGCAGTTTTGGGAGAAGCTGCCGCTGGCGATGATGGGGGAGGGGGCGATGCTCAAGATGGTGGTCCTGCCTAGGCTGTTGCACTTTTTCAGTAATATACCACACCTGATTCCCAAGAAGTTCTTTGCCAAACTTAACAGCATGTGTAGGGACTTCCTGTGGCACGGCACCCGCAATAGAGTGGCGCTATGGAAGCTACAGAACTTCCATGATAGAGGGGGCATCAAGCTGCCAAACTTTGAGGCCTATTATGTAGCCAGCCAATTGCAATATGTAACGAAATGGCTTTCTGATGAAGAAACTCCTGAATCTAGGCTGGTTGGGCAGGACTGCGCCCCGTTTTACATAAAAGAGATCATCTGGGTTCCTAGACTTGAACTGAATGAACGCCCGAGTATGCTGTTGCTTGGGTGGAAGATGTGGCACAGAGCATGCCAATTGATGGAGCGCCCGTACCCGTGTTCCCCACAGGTGCCGCTAGTTGCCTTAACTAAGGGAGACAGCCAGCTTAGGATGATAATCAGGACCTATTGGGAATCCGTTGGGCTGGCCACATTGGGAGATATATGGCAAGAAGGGGCTATTAAAGAATTTGAAGACCTAGGAGAAGAGACAGGGTTGCATGGGGGCCAATATGTTACGTATCTTAGGCTGGTGCAGACTATCCGTAAAACCTGGCCGGAGACTGTGCTGGCGGAAGAACCAGACGCTCTAATTGGAACGATATATGACATATCGGAGGGAGGGCACGAGATCTCTAGACTATACGAGGTGGTGATGACCCGGGTGGGGAAGGACTTGATGGACTTGAGGTTGGACTGGGAAGTGGAGGTGGGGGCGCAGTTGACCGATGGGATGTGGGAACGGGCCATGGGATACCATAAGAAAGTGTCCAGGAATGCTAGATTGCAGCAAATACAACTATACATTACGCATAGAGCCTATATGACCCCGAAAAGAATATCCAAGTTTGCGAACGCAGGAAGAAAAGCATGTCCGAAATGCGATGAGGAAGACGCAGATATGATACACATGTTCTGGTCTTGCCCAGTGATTGAGGCTTTTTGGGGGGAAGTGGCACGGAAACTAGCAGACAAAGGGGTCCCGCTACACATAGATACGGCCTGGGCCTGCCTGTTGGGAGGGTTTCCCAGACCACGGAACACTAAACATCTTGGGAAACTGAGGGACCTGGCGTATGTGCTTGCTAAAAGAAGGATAGCCATGAGCTGGAAGCAATGCCACAAGCCACGGATAGAGGTATGGTGGCGGGACTTGCAAAAATGGTCGGAGGCTGAAACGGTGGTATGGCAGGAGGCATGTAGCAATTGCGGGGAGGAAGATGTAGGTAACCTGGCGGCTTGGAGGATGTTAATTACAGGACTGTTTGGCACGGTAGTGGACCCTGCAGCTTCGGAAGGAAGCGATACCCAGCCACACGTAGTGGATACAGAACCGAAATGTTGATAAGCTCTTGAGCGCGGGGGGGGGATTGGGGTGCAGTAACGTGTGTTAATTGATGTTTACGAGTCTATTGTAATTAATGCTGCAAGTTTGGTTTGTATTGTTTATTCTCAAAATAAAATTAAAAAAAATAAAAAAAAAAAATATATTGGCCTCCGAGGGAAAAGACTCTCACAGAGCCTGTGTCCCAGATGAGACCCAAGAAGGTCAGGCTCTTCGTGGGTTGCAGCGAGGACTTCTTGAGATTGATAGTGAACCCCAGGTCATGCAGTGTGTTCATCAGTGCGGAGGCCGTATGCTGAACCGCTTCTGGAGAGGTAGCCCAGAGGAGCCAGTTGTCCAGGTATAGGTAGACGTGGTGGCCTTGAGCACGGCTGCCACTCAATTCATCAACCTGGTAAATACCCTGGGTGCCGAGTTGAGGCCGAAGGGTAGCACCTTGCATTGGAAATGGAAGCCCATGATCCTGAAGCGCAGTAAGGAACGATGTGGCTGCCAAATCGAGATGTGTAGATAAGCGTCCTTCAGATCCAGGGAGCACATCCTGCCTCCCCTGTCCAATGTTTCTACAATAAGAGCTGGCATAACCATCTTGAATTTTTGCAGAGGGAGGGAGAAATTGAGGGTGGAAAGGTCCAACACAACTCTCAGGCCAACCTGGTTCTTCTTCTGAATGGTGAAAATCCTGGAATGGAAGCCCGAGCCTCGCTGGGAGGTTGGCACTTCTTCCACAGCCTGGCTCTCGATGAGCGACCGGATCTCCGCCAGCAGAGTTGCTGTCTCAATCTGTGGGGGTTGGAGGGGAAGGGGGAAGGAGGGAGGAGGAGAGGAAGGTACCGGTAGGCGGTACCCCGTGGAGACTACGGAGAGGATCCAGGGGTCCGAAAAGTTCTGGTGCCAAAATTGCACGTGAAAGGCAAGCCTCCCCCCACCCCCACCGGAGACCCGTGGACCCGAAGGGGCGTGTCATGCCTTTTTTCCCTCTGAGGCTGTTGCGGAGGTGGGGGATTGGAAAAAACCCTCACCCCCCCCTCACACGTTTTTTGGTTTCCTCCGATGCAGACTCGGAGAACGGTCAAGTTGTCTGGACCTCTGTTCTTAGAAGCCTCGGAACCCGCCAAACGCCCACCCCCTGCGACTGGGTGTAGACCTTGGGCATGGCCTTCGTAAGAATAGATAAAAAGAACAGCTTGAAAACCGCAAAGTCTTTATCTAATCCCTCATCCGTGGTGGAGTGGAAGAGATCCCTGCCCTCGAAGGGAAGGTCCAATATGCATTCCTAGACATCGGGATTAAACTTAGTAGCCCGGAGCCAGGCCGTCCTTCTCACGTCCGTGGCAATGCAGATGGACCAGGCAGAGGTATCGATGTGGGCCACAGTGGTTTCCATCATGTCCTGGGCTACCAAACTGGATTCTCCTAGTCCCGCCTTGAAGCGTGCTTCGCTCTGTGCCAGAAGTTCTGGGAGGAAGTCTGCAATTTCCTGCCAGAGCCTTTGGGTAGTGGCTGCCAGCATGACATCTGCGTTGGCCTGCTGCAGGTGCAATGAGGCATGGAGTACAGCTTCTTCCCGTACGCCTCCAAGATCTTCTCCTCCTTGCCTAGCAGCGTCGAGTATGAGGTAGCCGAGGATGACAGGCTTGGAATAGAGTGACACCGCAACTATCACAGAGTGCGGTTGAGGATGCGCTGAAAGCAAGAGTGTGTCCCCCTCCATCTGCCTGTACTTGGCGTCGAGGCACCAATTATCAGGCTGTGCCGAGTGCAGCTTGAGCCACCCCTTCTTGGCCAGGGCAACTACGTCTTTCTGCATCAGGATCTAAGTTTTGGTAGGGGTCTTAGGGTGAGGACCTCTGCCAAGACCCCTCCTCGTGCTGCTCTAGCTCGGGCTGAGGAAGGCCCAAACCTGCAAGGCATTCATTGAAGGTCCTGGGTTAAAATGCCGTGTCGGGGTCCTCATCCGCCAGGCTCGCGGGGGATGGGGGATCCGGAGCTGGTGGAGGAGTGATGGGTGCCATGGGCTGTGCAGTGGGAGACCGAAGCCGGTGGCTGCTGCGGAGGCTGGTGTGGAACCGCCTGAACTGTGGGAGGCAGGGAAGCCAGAATCAGAGGAGCCGGCTGGGGCAGCAGCATTTGCGCTGGGGCCTGTGGCACCGGAGCCATCGGAGGAATGACTATGGGTGCCAGTGAATTGACCTGAAGGAGCATGTCCCTGATGGCATTCCGGAGGATGGCCCCCAACTGGGGAGTTCGCATCAGCCCTAGGCACCTTTCGAAGAACCTGTCTTCGGAGCTGTAGAGGTGGCAGGTGATATTGACGGAGTGGGCGAGGGCAGTTGGGGCCGGAACACACACTGCCTGGGGTGCAGGGGAAACCTGTCCTGCGCTGCTGAGGGATAAACTGTAGGCCACGCACCTGGTTGACACCAGTCCCACCTTGTGACTCTTTCCTCCACCCGCTCTGCAAAAGGGGGTATCGGATGAGCGGCCATATTGTCTGGCGCAGCAGTCATTTTGTCGAGCTCCATGCCATGAGCCGAAGTCGTGGTGCGTGGCTCGCTGGAACCAGCCCCGTCCAAGACGCTTGGTGTTGGAACAAAACGGCTATCCCGCACCTCAAGCCGTGACCTGGAAGGCATACTGCCCTCGGCAGAGCTGCTGGTAGTGCTGCGTGAAGGCACCCCTTCGGACATGATGCCGGTACTAGGGCGTTGCCCCTTGGTAGTAACCCCGGTAAAAGAACCTTGAGGTCCCTCAGCACTGACACTGGAAGGATCCGGAGACCCCTCGGCCGTGAGGCCGGTAGCTGGATTAGCCTTGGTACGTGTGCTGGTACTAGAACCCGACAGGTTCCTCCTGGCCGGGCGCTTCCTAGGGAAGGAGTCACCCTTACGGGGTGCGATGGTGAATAGAGGCCTTTCCTTTGCCCTCGAGCGATGTTTGACGAAGTCCTTTGGGTACTCCGGAGGGGACTTCCTGAAGAGCTCCCTCCACCTAGCTAGACTGTTCTTCAGTGCCTGTGGAGTCAATGCATCGCACGCAGAACAACCTTCCCAGCCATGGTCAGGGCCACGGCAGGAGAGGCAAAGGGCATGGGGTTATAGGGAAGAGCCCCTCGCAGATTGGACACCTGCTGAAGCCCACTGAAGTCGACATGCGCCGGGGAGGAGCGTGGCGTCGGAGGATCAAGTACCTATTGAAAAGAAAAAGACAAAGATAGAAGACTATCCGGGGAAGAGCGCATGGAATTACATGGCCGAAGCCAACCACAGGAGCGCTGATGAATTTGGCCTGGTCCCGTCAACACGGAAAAGGGGACTGAGGAGTGGCGCTGGTGGGCCGATTCAGGAGAGCGCGCCTGCTCCCAGGGCTGTGCCTCTAAATTTAAAGGGGAAGAATATTTTTTTCTGGTGAAAAAAGGTTCCGTCTCCCATCCCTCGTGAGGGACGCCCATACAGCATGGAGGAAAGGGGACTGGACGTAAGAGTACACCCGCTACAGCCCTCATCACTGGGTTGTAATGCCTCAATACAGCAGCCCAACTATTTAACATCATCGCCATAATTCATTGAGCATTGTTAGGGCGCGATTGCATTTTTTGGTTCTGGCTCCGTATGTTTATGGTCTCCTAAACTTGTTGCTGACTTGCTTGGTTTTGTAATTTTTCTTGTGTGGGCAGAGGGACTTCTACTGACGTCTCCCTGCCACTGCAACCCTTTGCCTACTGTTCTTTCATTAGTTGCCAATATGGTTACCAGGGCAGGGGAGCTTTTTAAGCAACTCATTTTGGTCCAGGGTGAGCCAATCACACGGACATGTGCTGTGTGGAAGGCTGGTGGTGTTCACTGTATCAGTAGTCCAATACACCTACCTCGTAGTCATTGGGGTACCAACCCATTTTCTAAGCCCGACTCCTGACATTTTCTTTTGGGCCATCCCTTTGCCTATGTGGACCATGGGGCACAGGTAAAACCAGAGATGTGGGCTCTTCTTGAGCACCAAGTGTGAGTTTAAAACCGTAGAGACTGGTTTAGTGTCCTCCAGGCTTTCCAATTTACATCCAATGTGGATGGGCTGCTACATTGGGTATTTATAGGGGAGGCCCGATTGGCTCGCTGTCAATATCTTTGTGTGCTGCCCAAATGAGTGATTGGGTTAATCTATAATCGGTGAAAGACCGTGTGCATTCCCTAGAGATTATTTAGGTGATCTCCTGAAAGACTGCTAGTTTGTTTACTGCCATTCTATTGGTACCTTTTTGTGGCCACACTGGCTGATATCCTGTCTCCTTTGTCCTTGCTCCCAGTTCCTTCTCTGCTGGTCGAATCCCATGGGCTACTCCCCTCATCCCCCCGCCCATCTACCCAGTCCTCTGTTGGCTGGACTTCTTGTTCCTTCTTGGGAGAGTTTCCTGGTCTTTGCTATGCTGCTTCGCTGTTAAATCCTTCTGGCACAAATGCCCTAAAGAGGGGAGTCTTCCTGGCTGGACTTGGAGTGGCTTAGTTGCGACTTACTTCAGATCCATTTTGGGACATCCTGGCTTGCCTTCGCCCCCACCGAGATTGCAGATTGCTGGCTTGCTGCCCCTTCATGTCCTCCAGAGCTGTCCTGGAACCTTGGCCAGGTTCCTCCGTCCTCCTGGCGCCTTTATTTTAGATGGGGGTGCTTCTCAGGCAAGATAACCTTAAATCTCCAGAGTAAGATCACACTGGACCCCCTACAAAGGTGGGAGGGCCAAGCAGGCACAGGAGAAGAGGTGGCCCTTCTCACCTCCATCATTGTCTGCTGCACTAAACAAGGTAGGCTAGGTGGCTTTCCAGGTCAATTCTTGGGTGCACAAGGACCTAGACAATATCCCTGACGTGAGGGTCTGGGAGGACTGGTTTCATTTTCCCCAGTAAACGTGGCTAGTACTTTTTCCAATAGACATGCTGTAGATGAGGGAAAGAGGCATGCAAACGTTTTGGGTTGAAGGTTGTGTAGGAGTGGTGACATTGGCAGATGAATTGATAATGAGATTGTTGGTCTTACAGAGATGGTTTCTCAGGTAACGTGTGGTCATTCAGTAATTCCCTGGAGTTTAGCAGGAATTCAGACTAAAGACGGAGGTCATTTTTAAGCCGCACTGGGCATATTCTGTATACTATTTGACAGTGAAATATCCAATTTCCTAAATTAAATATATGTACATCTCCATCAAGACATACACTATTTTCATAGACTGATCAGCAGATTCCACTTACCACATCCCTTTGACTATTACTTCATGAGCCATCATTAAAACACTAGTTACATTGCTGTAAAATCTTACATCTGTAATATTTTATCAGAATATGCACCCACAACCACCTATGCCTTCCACAAGCCTCTGAGATGCCACACACACATCTGTGACCCACATTGTTCCTCAAGTGTATCCACACTACCAATCACAGACCCCAGGAAAGGACCACAGTAAGGTTGCAAAGTACCTGATGGTCCCCTTGGTTGGTGGACACACTGGCCAACGCCCAGCTCTTCCTAAGGACAAGGTTCACTGACTGTGCATGCTGACTCGACCAATGCCTGATGGGACAACAAAGAGGGGAAAGTTGTGAGCAGCACAGTGGTGCACCTACACACAAGTAGGAAGACAATAGTTTGCTGGACTCAAGTAAAAGAGGCACCACACTGTAGGAGGTGCCTTATACATATGGGGACAAGATGCCTGGGGAAAAGACTAAGCAGGTGCTTCAATTCCCAAACTTGTCACAGCAGAGCAAGAGCTATGATCCCTTGAATTTCCCAGGGGTGGAGAAAAGGGCATGAAGAGTTTCTCACCAACTGTGGGTAAACGGTGCATGCCAGCTGGTCAGAGGAGTATCCCTGGAGTTGCAGGGTTCGCTTATGTTACACAAAGAGGGAAGTTCTTCCACTGTCAGTTTGGATGTGCTTCCATGGAAATACAATTGACGAAATGGGTCTTGGTAGTACCTGGTTGACAATGTGAAATTGATTTGCTGATGCAGAGTCTGTGCAAATGCTGCTGGAGATCAGGGATCTTTTCAGTTGCAGCCTGTTCTGTCCCTAGACAGAATGCTAATCAGTTTACTCCAGCAGAAAATATTCTTGTGTCTGGGAATATTGGCCAGCAGATATTAAGTCTCAATGTACCCCCTCCCACAAAGACCAAATATTTCTAGGAATAGAAGCAAAGGAGGTGAAAACAGCTTTAAATCATCAGATAGGAGGTTCCAAATGTTTTTGTGTGGTTAGGTGAGGAAGGAAACCCCCCCACTTAGGAAGAATGCCTCTTCAATCAACGTTTTACATCCTTTTCTGCAAATATCTCCTTGTTAACATCTATTACAGACGACCCTGAAACCATCTGATTCTGTCCGCTTCAGGTCAACCACCAATATGCTGTACAAGAGAATTTTTACAATTCATTTGAACCTTTTATTGAATTGAATGGACTGCTAAATCTGTATCCAGCTGGGTTCAGACCCAAAAGGGGTATGGAACCAGGGTAGTCTCCATTCTGGATGACAGGTGGGTAACGGTGACTTGGATACCCCCCACCCTCGTGTTTCTCAACTTTGCCTTATCACATTCGACTATAGAATCTTGATCGACAAACTGCCCATCAATGGTCTCTATGGTACTTCCTTGGAATGACATTTTTATCTCAAAACGTATCTTGGCTATTGTGTTCCTTTGAAATCTGTATGCCGATGTCTCACAGATCTTAATCAAACTCATTCACAAATGCTTCTACCCAATTTCAGGACAGCAAGGGTCAGTCAATAACTGGATGGGTACAAATAAATGTGAGCGGTCACACTGCTGAAAGCTGGCTACTTTCACCTCATCCTCTACCGGGTTCAGCCTCTGAGCTGCAATTGCACTCATCTGTAGATTGACACCTGCACTTACTCAGGCCTTCTTCAACGCCTCAAACAATTTCCTGAGGCATCATAATGCTGCACTTAACTGCGAATATGCTTGAAACACTGAGACCAGACCACATACCCACTGTGCATCCTTCATTGGCCCCCAGATTTCAGAAAATCGGCTTTAAGGCAATCTGTATGACCCATCGAACATTTTATGGCAACGGTTCTGCCTTTTCGCAAGGCATGACCCCTTGCTACAGTCATAGATTATGCACTGTGGTCCCCTCCTTCACCTTCCTTCAAATTCTACTTGCAAGGAGAATGTGCTGGGGTGGAGGTTATTACTCGGTTTAAGTCTCACGTCTGTGAATCTCCCCGACATTTTACATCAAGCCATTCATCACAAAAACATTCACAGAAGCTCTGAAGACTACTTTCCAAAATTACATATCACTGTCTGTAACAATCTCTAAACAAAAGTGACCTGTCTTGACTGCCCTCATTGTGTCCGAGTCATGAAGGTTTTTTTTTAAACACACCTTACCAGTGAAGTTGGTATGTTCTAACATGACCTAACAGGTACAGGAACCCGGCATCAGCATCCTTCACTTGCTTCAGCCTTTAGGTATTCCTAGTTCTGGGAGTTTTCAAGTTGCACTCTCTCAGTTCACTCTTCTTACACTGCCCCTTTGTTGATTTAGCTCCTTCTGAAATGCATTTCGTACTTTTGGTAATGCCCAATAACCCTGTGAATAACCCCAACAAAACAAAGGCTGAAGAAGTGTGAAAACCCCATCACATACCTGCATGCAGCGTGAGTGTATCATGAAATGAATGCCGACTTGCTGGCCAAACCTTTATAAACTGCAAATCAGGCTCTTTGTCAAATGTATAGGGTACAACATCATTGAGCCTGGCAGCAGCTATGCATCACTTGAATAATGGGAGGAGAAGCATGGTGAATGTGTGGTCTTGATGGTGAGTGGGGCCATTTCCAACATGGCATCCCATAAGGTAAGGGTCACTAATGAATTTAGCATGGGATTGTGGAGGTGTTGCAGTACGAGAAGTTCTTTCCGTATGGATTTAGGTGAGCTAGGGTTCGGTGGAAAAAAGGTTTGGTGAATCTATACATACAATACTACTAGGCTGCAAAATGTACACTCGCCATTCGTAATTGTCGAGTGTCAATTGGATTGGGGCGAGTAAGAAATGCATTGGCGGACAAGGCCCACCCAAAAAATTCCAAATGCCCGCATTGCTGGCTGCTCAGTGCTCACTTGCTCTCCGGCTAAGTCTGGCGCCGGCAGTGAATGTATGATGCATTACTCACCGTAATCGTATTTCTGATGCTTGTATCTGCTTAGATTCAGATGCTATGCATAGGCCGACATCTAGTGGAAGCTGCAGAGTATTACAGTTGTTGTTTTCGAAATTCGAAAAAGTACGTCGACAGGGTTCGCTATTAATACCATCCCTAGTGTGACGTCCACTGTACCCATGGTCCTTCACGCGTCGAGGTTCATCAGATTGTTTTGTTTCTGACATGAGGTAGCATGAAGTGTAGCGTGAGTACAGGTGTATCAAAGCAGATATCTATCTGATAAAGCTCATATAAACATCCATGCACCTTCTCTTCAAAGGGAGAAAGGGTGGGCGCATGTGAATCTAAGCAGGTACAAGCATCAGAAATACGATGACAGTGAGTAATGTATCCCTTCTGAGGCTTGTGGAGTCTGCTTAGATCACATGCTATGCGTAGATTAGCATGCAGTGTTAGGAGAAGGTGGTGGGTTGTAAGAAGGCCCAACGGCAAATAGATGTTTAAGAAACGCTTGTCCCACCTGTGTATCTGCTTTGGAATGAGTGTCAAGGCAGTAATGCCGAGTGAAAGTATGTACTGAGGTCCATGTAGCTGCTTGGCAATTGGTGTCTAGCGGGACATTCGCGATAAAGGCCAAAGTAACTCCTGTACCCCTTATGGAGTGAACTCTTGGAGTGAAAGGCAGGGTTTTGCTGGATAATGAGTAACAGAGCTGTATGCATCTGACTATCCGTCTGGAGATGGCATTTTTGGAAATGCGATCTGCTTCTCTGCCTGTTGCTATGGAGACAAACAGCTGGTCTGTTTGTCTAAGCGGTCTACTCTTGTTTACATAATAAAGGGCTGCCCTCCTTACATCTAGTGCATAGAGTTTTTTCTCAGCTGAGCTGGTTGGGTTCTGAAAGAAGGCCGGTAGCTCAATGGATTGGTTTACGTGAAATATGGAGATGAACTTAGGAGAAAACCTAGGGTATGTACGTAAAACCAATTTGTCCTTGTGGATGACAAAGAAAGGGTCTTGCACAGACAATGCTTAAAGTTCACTAACTCTTCTTATGGAAGTAAGAGCTACTAAGAAGGCAGTTTTATATGTGAGGTGTTTAAGACTTGCCTTGTGCATAGGGTCAAAAGGAGGTCCCATGAGCTTCGCAAGAACTACATTGAGATCCCAGCCTGACGGTGGGCTTGAAATCGGAGGGTGAAGTCTCTTTACTCCCTCCATGAATGCTTTGATGACGGGGTCTTTCCACCACAACATTTTACTCTGAGAGGTGGTGTAAGCTGATAAAGCCACCAGGTGAGCTTTATAGCGTTCAATACTAACCCTGAGTCTAACAAGTGGAGCATATAATGGAGAATGTGGAATGGGATACATTCTATGGGGTTTATCTGTTTGGGCTGGCACCAAAGAACAAATCTTTTCCACTTGTGGAAGTAACAGTGTCTGGTGTTTGGTTTGTGAGCCTCCTTGAGGATATCCATACACCTTTTATGGCAGGTTAAGATGTCCAAACTGACTTCAGGAGCCATGCTGCCAAGTTCACTGAGCGAGGTTGAGGGTGCCCTGATAATCCTGTGTGGAGTCAATAAGTTGTTTTGGCACGGGAGTTTGATGGGATCGCACATCGCCAGTTTGCGCAGACGTGGATGCCATGGTTGTCTCGCCCACATAGGAGCAATTAGGATGAGTGTCATCTGTTCTTTGTGAATCTTGATCACCACCTTGTTCATAAGAGGTGTTGGGGGATGAGGTGGGTGGGGGATAAAGCATAAGCAAATTTCACTGACCAGCGCATCCATACAGCGTTCCCCTTCGTGTCTGGTTGGGGGAACCTGGACGTGCAGTTGGGCATCGCTTGCTTTCACTTGTAGCAAACAAATCTAGCATGGGGTAACTCCACTGAGAGAAGATGTGGTCTACGACCTCTGTGTCTAGTTGCCACTCGTGTTCCTCTGGTAGCTGATCTCTGCTCAGCGATTCGGCTAGAGTGTCGAGTTCCCCTGGAACGTGTTAGGAACAACTTCTGGTTGAGTGCCCATTTCCAAATTCTTTGCACTAGCTTGGACAGATTTGGAGAATGTGTGCCTCCCTGTTTGTTGATGTAAAACATTGCCGTAATGCTGTTGGTGAGAATCTGTACCGACTGATTTGTTAGCAGTTCTTCGAATGCTTGAAGAGCTTTGAATAGTGCCAGAAGTTCCAGCAGATTGATGTGGTTCAGCGCTGTGGCATGAGACCACAGACCATGTGCTGTGTGATGAAGGTGATGAGCCCCCCCACCCGATGAGTGACGCGTCTGTCGTAACGATCCTTTGCACCGCTGGATCATGAAAGGGTTTCCCCTTCAACAGATTCTCTCTTGTCCACAAGCGAAGGTTTTGTACTAGTGTTGGCTGTTAGGCAATGTTTGAATGCAGTACCCTCTGGGAACACTACAAACAACTATGACTACAAGTATAGGCAACCCAACCTTTGGTATAAGCTTGTACTACACAGTTTTAGTAGCGTGTTGAGCAGCCAGGCCTATCTCAAGAGGGGAAATGTGAGCTGTAGTGGAGTTACACAAAGATTCACAGTTACAGGTATTCAAATAAACTCTTACACTCAAGGTTTCCTGCATAAAAAATGTATAATTTATCAGTCGGTTATAAAGCTTTCTTCAGAAGGGAGCAATAGAATAGTAACGCAAATATACTTCAATACTGTACACTCTGAGTTTCTGGATCAGACAAGGCCCTTTTGGGATGGCCCACAGACACAACCTACACCCAGGGTGACCTCAGTAACAAGGGTGCTGGGGACATTAATACCTTACTGTTGGCATACAGAAAACTCTTTAAAAAGTAAGTAAAAGGCAAATGTTATTACAACACAAGAAATACAAATGGTCATAAGCAGGGCAAATACTTTCAGATGGCTCTGAGAAGAGTCATTCAATTCAATAGGCTAAGCCAAAGTCAATGGGCCAAAGACTTTGTATAGGATGCAGCACTTCAGGTAAGTAAATGGAAAAGTCTTTGCTCAAGTTCTTAGGAGTCTTTGAGAACAAGAAGAATCAAAAGGTAGGGCCATAAGCTGATTAGACTTGTGAGTTGCAGAAGTTACAAGCACTTCCACAGTAATAGGTATGTTCTCTTAGGCTAGTTTTTACAGTACCTTAGTAAAGAAGAAAAAGATGCAGCTTAAGACTTCTGTTCCTGTACAGCTCTGCAGATCTCACTGTTCCTGGGCTTCAGTCGTGAGGACAAGAGGGAGGATGTTGGGGGACTCCTGCACTGCAACGGTCAAAGCTGGCAACCGGAAAACTTTAGTTTCAGTGGCTGTTTCGGCTTTTCAGCTCCTTGCGGTACAGCAAATAGCAATAAGCACAGTTCCTGGCTGTCAAGGTGGACTTTCCTCACATCTGAGGTCACGCACTCGACTGAGGGGGGTGGGGGGTGAGAGGGGGATGGGGGGGTCAGGTTTGGTCAGACCTGCTTCGTGGGAGTCCGGAGGATCTTCCAAAAGCTTTAGGCCAGCTTACAAGCAACACACACAATCTGGTGTCCCTCTCCCTGGCTCTACGGTTTCCTGCGGCAACTCTGAGGAAATTCAACCAACTTTGAAATGGGTGTCCAGGTGGTTTACTTGAATGGTCCTACCAGTCGTCCTTGGAAGGGCTTCTCTGTCGATGCGAACCTGGCGATTTGGACCTGCAGCAGGGCTTCACCAGGCAAACCAACGGTCCAGGAGTTGCAGCAGCCGTCTTCTTCAAGCTCTTCTTCGGTTCCTTCGTCCAGTGGTCGACTCTGCATTCCAAGCCAAGAGACTCGCCTTTTATTCAGTTCTCTCCCATTCATTCCAGCCTAGCTGCCACTCACCCAGCAGGGTGGCTGTCCTTGCTGGACAGTCAGCCACCCAATCACCACAGAGTGCATTTCGGTCTCCTAGAAGACTAGGTACAGGGAGTTTCGGGCACCTCCCTCACTTCCTGCCTACTCCAGACACTCTGGAGCCAGAGGCGGGTTTCACTCCTGAAGCCCGCCAAAGGCAAATGAACAAAGAGACCAAACCTGGTTTGGCGTGCAGTGAAAAGCTTGAGAAGGACCTTTCCACAAAGAAATGGTGAAAAAAGAAGACCGGGGCACCGTTTTAACAAAGGAGGCTCAGGCGCCATCTTGAAAAACATGGCTCCCGCGATTTAACGTTACCGGAGCTGCAAACAGTTTGCGGTCGGGGTAAATCATGGTAGTCCATTGTAAAACCACTGCCACTAGCCATTCTGAGAGGAAAGGGTAACATTTCACTGTTACATGATTAACTAGACATAGGGGATACTAAGTAACCCCTCCAGCACCCTATTGTAAGATAGGGTGTGCTGGGTCAACAAATTTACAGGACTAAGTAAAGTCAATTTCACTCCACTGTTCTGGGAAACAGTAGTTGATCCCAGAGAAGGTATTTAAACCTTGGGCAATCTGAAAGACTTCCTGTGGCACTGCACTGAAGGTGCTTTGTGATACAATTGTAAAAGATGATCCCTATGGAGTTGGTTAGACTCCATAACCAAAAAGAAACAGTGTATAAACTCACATCAAAATACATGAGACAGTGGGAAGAAAAAAATGCTCACACTCTCTCCAGGTAAAAAAATCAAGTCCTCAAAATCCAGCAAAGTTGCAGGAGGTCTCTAAGGCAGAGGCGTAGACAGGGTAGGGCCTTAGCGGGCATGCCCCAACCAAAATGTAAAAATGCCCATGAAGCAGCGCTGTGTGGGCATTTACAGATGTTAATGTCACTGTGGTGGGCCCAACTACATTAGCTTCAGGCCCCACCTTTTAGACAAGCCTGGCTACGCCTCTGCTCTAAGGTAGAGGGAATTAGCACATTTTTGAGAATTCTCCCTAACATTGGCGAAACGACCATTAGATCGTCCCACTGACCGCTTGCCTGAGACCATTGTTTCGCCAACCACTCCTGCATGGGGCGCATGCACAGACGTGCATGTGGGAACAGGAAAATGCAAGATGCCATCATGCCTAGCAAATGCATTGCTTTGCGTACGCTTATCTGGTGGCTGGCTTGATAATGCGGTATTTGCAGTAACATGTTTTGGACTCTTTCCTTTTAGGGAAAGACTAACCCTTCTTCCGTGTTTATCACAGCTCCTAGGAACTTTTTGGTTGTGCTCCACACAAGGCTTGTGTTAGGGAGAATTCTCTGTTTAGGCTGAATTTCCTAACCTAGTGAGTCCTCCAGCAGCTTTGCTGGATTTCTGGAGTTTGTTTTTTTTCTCCTGCCAAGAGTGAGACTCTTTTTTCTCCCACTCTTGGACACGATTTATGGTGTTTCTTTGACTGCTAATGTGTTTTGTGGGCTATGGGGTCCTTTACTCCATAGGGTTTTATGTGTTTTTACTATGTGTGTTACACAGCACACTCCGTGCAGTGACACAGGGGTGTCATAGTGACACCCCACCATAGACTCCATACCCTGGGACTGAATACTGTCTCCCAGGGCATGTAAAGTCACCATTGGCTTTACTAGTCCCAAATTATGAACAGAAACCAGTACAAACCATCATATTGTGGACGTACTGGTCGGGGCAATTCGATTGCCCCGGGGTCTGTTAGTCGAGGGGGCACGTCTCCGTTCCCCCTGATCGAGTTTTGGCTGGTGGCAGTGGATACTACTTTTTATATTCGACCGCGAATATATCCCTATGGGATTTTCCCATTGTTCGAGGCTACCAACTTTTATTATTTCATTCTCATAGCCTCGAACATACCGCCGGTTTATTTATTTAATATTAATTCGCCGGTTGGTATTTTTGGCCAGGACTCTTCTGTGTTCTCTTCTGTGACTCCAACCCGAGTCGAGCCCTTTGTTCCACTTTTGGCGGGCTTCTCCACAGAACCCTCCAAAAGTGGTGCCACTCTGTCTGGGTACCACAAGGGGTGTGGGAGGAGGTTTAGGCACACTGGACTGAGTTACCTTGGTAACTCAAGTTGCACTTTTGTGTGATTGGCCCAAGCGGTGAGCGGCCGGCTCACCACTTAGCATGTTTGATTGACAGCTAGGCTGAGTGAATGGGGGTGTGCTGCATAAAAGCAGGGCTTTGGGGACTGGAACTTCAGAAGTCGCCACAGGACCTGAGAATCCGACGAGGGAGAAGCTGAGCCGACCTGCTACGACGACACCACCGGTGAAGCCCTGCTGAGCCGACTCACCACTTCCCAACGACAGAGGAGATCTCCATGCTGGAGAGTCTTCTTCCCTTGACTGGTGGGCACAACCAGTTTACCTTCTTTTCTGGCATCCCAGGACGTCTCGTGGTCGAATTGCCCGTGCCAAGCACCCCGGCAACCGGATAGCCACTTACACTGGACCGCGAACAAAAGGACCGCTCATTTTAACTGAGAACTCCGCGGCTGGTTTCTTCCCTGGCAGTGCAACAGACTCCTGTCTTCCTCTCCGACGAGATCCTCTCTTCCCCCGGACGAAGCACCGACTTGCATCCGCTGCCAGGAACAACTGCCCCCGCTGGAGTATTCTCACCACTTTAAGGTACTGGGTCCGCCAGGCCCCCCTTTCTAAAGATTGCTACAAGGTAATAATAATCCCTTAACCTTCTGGACTGGGCTGGCCGCCTTGACCATCTAACTGGTCCCTTTCTTTTGGTCCAACTCTTTCTGAACCTTTTTGAGACTTTTGTGCACTTTTGAACCGTGTGACCTTGGACACATTTCGTTCTGATCCTCTTAAAAAGGATCCGGCTTCCTGCACTCTAACTTCACGGTTTGACTCTGCCTTCCTCTCTTGCTGTGTTCTGATGAAAGTGTTGGGATCTGTTTCAATTTATACTCTGCCTTTCTCTCCCTTTTAAAAACGAATTATTAGAGTGCCATCTGCGTTAAGCGCTCACCGCTGTCAGAAAATAAGTGGGGCTTTACTTAAGACTTGTCTAATATTCTTTTAAGGGAGTGTATATCTTTTAGTTACTGTGTTTTTCAACTGCTTAATATTAGTGCCTGTGTGTTTTATTAGATGTGGTTTTAAATAAATAATTATATCTCTTTTACACCAAGCTCTGGTCAGTGTTTGCTTGTTCTACTATGTTCTTTTGACCTATTGTGAATACTCTGTATACTGCCTAACTCTTCTTGAGGGAAGTCTGACTGCTCAGTCACAGCTACCAAGTGTGGTACAGACTGCTACCAAGTGGGTTTACTGCCAAACACCTGTAGTCTTAAAGCTTTTGCAGTGGTCCCAGAGGGAACTGCACAGGTTTCTGCAAACAGCTTGATTTTTTCTAGTTTATTGAGAAGCCCAATTGGAAGAGAAGGTGTATAGTTCTTTGAGTGTTTTGCCTGCATATTTGAGGTGTCTTCCCTGTAATCAGCCAGTCGTCCAGGTAACGGTACACTGGGATTGCCTCCCTGCGCAGGTGCGCTGCCACCACAGTCAGTACCTTTGTTAATACCCTGGGGGCAGATGCTATCCCGAAGGGCAGCACTTTGAATTGGTAGTGCTGGTTTGCTATCTTTTAACACAAGAATCTTCTGTGCGCTGGGAACAATGAAATATGAAAATAATCATCTTTCATATACATGTCGCCATGTAGTCCCCCCGCTTTAGCAGAGAGATTACTTCTTGTAGCGTTGTCATGCAGAACTTTTGTGGCGTGACATAGGTGTTTGCAGGGCGTAGGTCTAATACTGGGCGCATTGTAAGATCTTTTTTTGGCACATGGAAGTAGGTTGAATAAATACTTTTGTTACCTGGTCCGCCGGGATGAATTCTATGGCGTCCATGAGAAGCAGCGTTTCGATCTCCTCGAGAAGGATGGGTTGTTCTTCCTTCGAGTGTGTCTTTTGACACAGGGGATGGTTTTGGGGTTGCTGAAGAAGCTCCACGTAATAACCGCCTGCCACGGGCCAATAGAACCCACTTGTCTGAGGTGATTCCCTCCCATGTGTGGGTGAAGTGTGCAAAACGCCCTCCCACTGGAGAGACATGGGAGGGAACTTGAAGCAGGTGGTCATTGCTTGGGAGGCACTGGCCCCTCTGGAAACCCTGTGAGGCTTGACCCTGGTTGTTTCTGGTCGTTTCTCTAGGATGAGCCCTGACCTTGTCCGTAACCCGATGCCCTCTGAATTTTGTCCCTGAAATCTATAAAAATTGCTACCGCCTCTCTGGCCTGGTGGCTTATTCGTTAGCTGGCCCAGTGATTTTAAAGTGTTGTACTCCTCCTTAGCGGGTTTTAAGGCATCCTCTATGGCTTTCCCAAATAGGAAGTTGGGTTCCACCGGCATATTAAGGAGAGTTGCCTGAGTTTCCTGCATGAAACCAGACTGTCGTAGCCACGCGTGGCGCTTAATAATGGTACTTTCAGCGACAATCCTGTCCGCATTGTCTGTGGCATCTAAATTATTCTTTAAAATGCAGCTGGATATCGCCTTTCCATCTGGTGCTACTAGGGCCAGTTGCAACTGGAGGGGTTCAGGAGCTGAAGCTAGTAGTGTGATACCTCATCCCACTTATTGCAGTTGTAGCTTGCCAGTAGTGTTGTGTTATTCGCAATCCTTGTCTGAAAGGCTGCTGAAGTGGTCACTTTCCTTCCCATAGTGTACAGCCTTTTGATCTCGTTTTCTGGGGGTACCTCCGAAGAGGCTAAAGGTGTTCCAGCCGTCTCTCTAGTTGTAGTTACCACAAGAGAGTCTGGTTTCAGCTGTCCCCTGATGTAGAGAGAATCTGTGGGAGCAGGGCGGAAGAGCTTTTCGATACACAGATTGACAGCCCACACCTGATTTGGGGTTTCCAGAGAAGGTTGTTTTCTCCTCTGGATAGATTGCAAGATGGCAATAAATTGGGTGATTGCTTTCTTGTCTCCCAGTATATCCTCAACAAAGTCATTATCCAGCTGAGTCTCTCGAGTTTGTATCTGAAAGTGCTCAGCTGCTTTAAATGAGCATATCGTTCTGCAGTGGCTGATTGTCCATGGGTGAATCTGCCACTGGGGGGTCTACGTTGACGGGAGAGGGCATGTTCTACACATCTTCCTCATCGTCACCATAGTACTGTTCTCCTCCCTCCTGTATTGTGTCACTGTCTTCAGTGTCTGTATTTTGGTCATACAGATCAATGAGGAGCGGGTCCTGCTGGGGTGAGATAGGCAGGGTATCAGGACGTGACTTTTTAGGTGTGTGCTGAGAGGAAGAGGCGGCAGTAGTGGGCGGGTGGCCTGTAAGCTTTGGGCTGCTTCTGGGCTCTTCTCAAAGAAGTCCACCATAAATGACATTCTCCTCATGACTATCAATGTCCTTGCAGGTCCATTGAGCTGAGCCTGGTATCGACCTTGGATTTTGGGGAGATACTTGACCCTGAGGTGAGACTGGGGTTTAGGTAGTCCCTTGTTCTTCAAGGCAGCTGCCAAGGAGTCCCAAACCTCCCCCCTGGGAGCCAGAATCTTTTTCCCTTTGTGGTGTAGAAGACTTTACCCTATGGGGCGATGGATCTTACAAGAGTGTTTCTTGGTATCTTTACCCTTAAGGAGGCTTCCATGGACATGTTTTTTCACCAGGTGGGCTAATCCCGAATTCCTTTAGCCCTTAGCCATTTTCGACCAGGAGTGTTGAATTTCGGCAGTGGAGTGAACTGAAGTCTTGTCTTCTGAAGTTCGTCAGTGTGTTTAGACACGGCGTCTGTACTCTCTTTCGACTTTCGGGGCCCATCGTCTGGCGATTGGGACCTCGAGTGCCCAGAGGACAGGGATTCTATAGACCTCCCCAATGACGCCGCGTGTGGGCGTTTGGTTGATGGTTGCGTCGATTCTTGGCCCTTTGCTGTGTGTTTAGTGCTGAGAGCAGTGAGTGCTGTCGCCGCCGGGTGTCGTCCCCGTAACAGAGTCGCTGGTCTGTCTATTGGGGTCGGGGACTTGCACTTGGGAATCTAATGGTTCCCCTTCACCGCCCGAAAAGACTGTGATGCTGCCATCGCTGTAGGTACCCTCCACGTTCATGGCGCCTATGGCGTGATGGGACCAGTGTTTAGTCTTCGGGTCCTTGAGCATTTTAGGCTTGAAGAGCTTGCAGGCTTGACAATGGCCCTCGTCGTGATCCCGTGGTGCTTGTCTACCCAGGGGAATTTTTTGTTACAACTAGGGTAGAATTTGAAAGGAGTTCTATCCATAGTTAAATGAAATGGCAGTCAGGCGAGAAAAGTGAGTGTAAAGGGGTAAAAACATTCTCCAATGTCCACCCCCCAATCTACCTAACGTTTGTGCCGAGGCCCGGTGTGGCCTACCAGGTCCATCGATGGAAGTTCTTTATTCGACAGCCATCCTCTTCACTGCTGTCGAAGATATTAAAGAGAGTCGGTGATAGAAAGATAGAATGGCAACATCCTGAGAGTGGGAAGCATCTAAACAGTAATGCTTTGTGAATGTATGCAGTGATGACTAAATGCAGTGATGACTAAATGCAGTGATGACTAAATGCAGTGATGACTAAATGCAGTGATGACTAAGTTGCCGCATCACAGATATATTTAATATGTACGCCCCTTTGAAGGGCTGCAGAAGAGGCTATACCTCTGGTAGGGTCTTCAGGACCCGCCTAAACACCATGACAAATGACGTCTATCTCTTTGCTCCATATCGGAACCTATGTGTTACTTGTCTGTATATGTCTCTGTAAGCGCCCTGAGACCTTTGGGTGACTGCGCTATACAAAAAATCCTTTAGTTAGTTAGAATGAGTTCTCAAGCCTTCTGACAAGTCCCTGCCTACCAATTTGTAACATTCTGAGATGCCAAGAATAATCCACTTTGATAAAGTCCGTTTTGAAACAGCTTGACCCAATTTCCTTCCGGTGTAACAAATAAAGAGTTGGTCATACACTCTGAGTTTGGAGAACCTAGAAATATAAAAGATTAAAGCTCTTCTAGGGTCCAACCTATGGAGACTTTCTTCCTCTTTACCGGGATGTGGAGGGTGGTTCAACGCCGGCAGAATAATTTTCTGACTTAGATGGAAATCAGATACAACCTTAGGTAGAAAGGAGTGTTTTACCCTTAAAACAACCCTGTCTTTGTGGAATACAGTATAGGGTGGCCTAGAGGAAAGTGCTTGCAACTTGCTCACTCTACATGGAGATGTCAATGCAATCAACAATATGGTTACGAAGGTTCACAACCTCAATGGACATGTGTGCAAGGGTTCAAATGGGGCACACATTAAAAAGTTTAGAACAAGATTAAGATCCCAAACTGGGACCTGAAAAGAAGAAGGTGGGAACATGTTTGTGAACCCTTTCAGAAATGTAATCACAAAGGGAATTTTAAAGTAGGAGCATTCTTCTGAAGAGCGCTTGAAAATGGAGAGTGCGCTAGGTAACCCTTAATTGAGACTTGTGTGCCAACGATAAGAGGAAAGATAACACCTCTGGAGTTGAACATAGAAAAGGATTAACATTTTCCCTGCACGAGTCGCAAAACTTGTTCCAACGGCAACGGTACAGGGATTTTGTTGCTGGCTTTCTTGCCGAAAGCGACACCTCCATGACGTCATATGGGAGGTTCCAATCCTTATATCTCAGCCTTTCAGTGAAGTGTGAAGGTTGAGAGTGTGGACCTCTGGATGGAGAACCTGTCCCTCCCTTTGTGAGAGAAGATACTCTCTCTGCGGAAAGATGGACATATCTAGAAGGTCAGGGTATCACATTCTCCTGGACCAATCTGGGGCAATTAGAATCATGCGGTTTCCGAACCGTCTCAACCCCCTGATTACTTGAGGAATGACAGGGATCAGTGGAAACGTGTAAAGTAGTGGGAACTCCCAATCCACCACAAACGCGTCTCCTACAGCTCCTCTCCGAGGAAAGTTCCTTGAGCAATACCTTTCGCACTTCCAGTTGACACCGGTCGCAAACAAGTCTACTTGAGGGGTTCCCCAAAGGGCGAAGATCTCGAAGGACTTCCTGAGCTAGTTCCCACTCGTGGGACACTGCACTCTGCCTGATCAGAGCGTCCGCCGTCGTGTTTTCTTCCCCGCCTAGGTGAACTGCTGATAAGGAGATTCCTTCTTGAATTGCCCAGTACCAGAGCTGCATTGCCTCTTTGCACAGTGGTAGTGACCCTACACTTCCTCTTTTGTTGAGATAACACATGCCCACTGTGTTGTCCGTCATTATCAGGACATTCTTTCCTCTGACCGAGGGCAGGAAGGCCTTCAGCGCTGGTCTGATTGCCCTCAGCTTCAAAAGGTTGATGTGTAGTTTGGACTCCGATGGAGACCAATGACCGCTGACTGACAGATCGTTGGCATGGGCTCTCCACCCCATGGGTGAGGCGTCTGTCACTACTTTAATCTCCAGCCATGGTTGCCAAAAATGTTCTCCCTTCAGAATATTGTCCTCGCAGGCCCACCACAGAAGATCCTGTGCAACCCTGCTTGGAACCTGAAGTCGGTCCGTCATCTTTCCTGAGAACTGTGACCATTGAGTTCTTAAGGCTCATTGTAGGGACCTCATTCTCAGACGGGCTTCTGGCACCAGAAAAATGCAGGATGACATGAAGAAATCTAAGGCCGGATGATTCTGGGCAGTTTGGAATTTGGTAACCATCTGAGGAATGTCTTGAGCCCTCGCCTTGGGTAGTGAGCTCTTTCCCAAGGATGTATCTAATACAGCTCCGATGTACTGGAGCTGCTGAGAAGCGGTTATCTGTGACTTCTTGAAATTGAGGGAGAAGCCCAGTCTGTGAAGGGAGTGGCAGTTGACTGAGATGATCCAGGGCTTGTTCGGGAGAGCGCACCCTGATCAGCCAATCGTCCAGGTAGGGGTAGACGTGAATCCACCCTCTCATGAGATGCGTTGCCACTACCACCACCATCAGTTTGGTGAAGACCCTCGGGCGGAGGTCAACCCGAAGGGCATGACTCGGAACTGATAGTGCGAGCCACCATCAGCGAACCTTAGGTATTTCCTGTGCTTGAGATGGATTGGCACATGAAAATAAGCATCCTGAAGGTCCAATGACACCAACCAATCCTGAAGTTGGAGGGCCTGAAGGATCTGAGAAAGTGTGACCATCTGGAATTTGTCCTTCCTGAGGAACTTGTTCAAGTATTTCAAGTCCAAGATGGGTCTCAGTCCCCTGTCTTTCTTGGGGATCAAAAAATATGGGAATACCTTGTTCCTCTCTGCTACAGGCTCTGGTTCTATAGCACCATTCTCTAGCAGGGTTAAAGTTTCCTGCACAAGGAACACATTTGAAATCCTCAAAGAGGGTTTCCCCTGTGGATTGTTGCAAGGCTGCATTATAAATGGAAGGCAATAACCTTGGGCTATTGTCTCCAGAGCCCAAGCATCTGAAGTGATGGCTCGCCATTCTTTGAGATGGTGAGACAGTCTGCCCCCCACCAGTGATTCGTGACGCAAGCTCTCAAAGTGGTTTTGGAGCGGTTGCTGCAGCTGCTGATGTTTGTTGTATACTTTGAAGGTTACTTTGCCCTCTTTTTTAATGAGGGGGGGGGGCCTATGTCATGAGGGGTAACAATATAAGGTAAGGGAGGACACAGGCTACCCACCCGTCTGACACTTGCCCGGTGTGGATCCAGCATACGTATTTACAAATCACAACATGTGGTCTGTACACAAGAGATTACCCAATTTGCATGTAGCACATTTAGCAAATATTTATTTTCATATGGTTAAAAAATAGCATCATACCGCTAACATCATAGCCTCTGTCCTGCCGGTAGTTTCCGGGGATAGACAATATTTAAGGCATCTTACATAAACCTCATACATTGATTTTTTGCATTTAGTTTTTTGCACAGTGTGGGTTAGTACACAACAGGTGACTTAGAATGTGGTCATGACGACCTCACATCTATCTAGTCGACACTAAATGGTGTTTCTGGCACTTAGAGGGTGGCTGGTGTTCTAGTGCCGTCTTCAGGACTGTTGAGGTGGGCTGTCTATTGTCACTGAAGTGCCCCTTAGTGGAACATCAGTGTCACAGGCGGATTGAAGACCTTTCAAGTTCTTTGCTGCTGGCGCCTTCTGTGCACCCTCAATCATTGGATCCTATATGAATCTGGAGCGCAGACACTACCAGGTAAAGAGACAAGCAGACGCAGCTCCCTAGTGGACGACCAGATCTGATTCATATAGGATCCACACCGGGCAAGTGTCAGACAGGTGGGGTAGCCTGTGCAGCTGCTGATGGAAAGGAAGTTGGAGCTGGATTTGCACCTTTTCCTCGTCAACCACAAGAGTTTCTTATTTGGCCTCTTTGACTGGCCATTCCTCTCAGCTTTCCAAATGAGGAGTAGTAACGATAGGATCGCCCACTCCAAGGTTGTCCTGAAGAACGAAAAGGGTGAGGTTGCCTAAAGATTTGGCAGCCCCTTTTGAGGTCTGCAACCTTGCTACCAAAAAGGTGAGACCTGTCACACGGCATGTTTAGAAGACGGGCCTGCACATCTGGTATGAAATACGGCTTCATCAAACACGCAAATCTGCGCATAACCGTGCTTGTAGCCATAGACCTGCTTACACTGTTTGCCGTGTCTCATCCAGATTGAAGGGATTCCTGCATGGCTTGTTTGCCATCCTTAACGATAGCTAGGAAACATTCCCTTTCCTCCCCTTCTGGAATGTGCTCTGCCGCCATTGATATGCACTCCCACAGAGGAGTTGGCCATACTCCCAACTGAAAATACCTTGCGCGCCCATCCATCCACACGCTTGTCGTCCCTATCAGGAGAGATGGTAGGATACAATGCTTTATTAGATGTAGCTGTGGCTGCCTGGACCACCAGACTCTCGGGAGTGGGGTGTTTGGACAAATAGCCGGGGCACTAATGGAAGGGCAGTATTTTCTCGTGAGAGATTTATCCACCGCAGGGACAGAATCCGGGGATTCCCAATTTTTGGCCATCCTATTTTGTATGGCCACATGAAAGGGTAAGATTGGGTCAGTAGGTGGACCTTGGTCCAGAATATCAGTAAGGTCATCCTGGATGAATTGAGCTGGTGGTTTAGCCCAACCTAGGTATTCAACTACCTTTGACATCAGGTGCCGATACGAGGAATCAGCGTGTTCCCCCGGCTCTGGTACATCAAACTCAGTTTCAGGTGATGTGTCAGCAGCACTAGCATTGTGCAGCGTGTCAACCAGATCTCTCATCTTAGTCTCCTATGAGATTAAACAATCTGGGACATTAGGAGTTCCAAACTCAAGGCCAAAAGGAAGCTCCTCTTCCTCAGATCTCTCCTCTTCCTCAAAAATTGAAGTGAGGGATTTGAAGTACTCCTTTCTAGGCAAAGGAGTATAAGCTTTCTCAGGAACCACCAAAGGTGTAGGCTTAGATTTAGCCTCTTTGCCAGTTTTAACATGCTCAGAAGGCTTAGTTGAAGTCACAGTAATTTTTGGCGCCAATGATTTTGGTGTCGACGTCGACAAAGGCGTTGATGGCATTGATAGAATTGGCGCAGACCTCGATGATTCGACAGTCGTCTTCGAAGATTTGTTCTTCAAGGTATGTGGAGTCTTCGATGGCATCGATGACTTTGAGCGCCCGTCACGACTCGTATGACTTTTTCATCAGAGACCTTGAAGGTTCTTGATGGGTCTTTCTTCGATCACCCGGGCTCTAGTTTGCGCGAGTGTCGGAACTGGACCGCTTTCGTCCGACCTCCGAAGAAGGCGCGGATGGAGGCTTGCCAGTCTCGAAAATTTTGAGCATTTTCATACGAAATGCTTCCCACTCTGCAGAAGAAGAATGTTTTGTGGGGCATTTAAAGTTTCTGGGGGATTCGTCCAATGATGATGAAGAGGACGGCGACCAGTGGTGCCGTCTCTTCGATCATTTCGTCGAAGACGAGTGGCGGGAGCCACGATGAGATCTTGATCTCGTTGTCCTTTTCGCATCAAGGAGAACGCTCTCCAGACTCGGCGGACGAGGAACGATCAGATTTAGTTTTATGACCTACCTGCAATTTTCCCTTCCTTTTTCGCAGGGCTTTACTCGTCATTACCTCACATTTCGATCAGGAATCCGTGTCGTGGAAACACCATAGGCACGAGCGATGCGGATTCGTGATGAAAATTTTCAAATTGCTTTCTCTGCACTTTTTGAAACCCGAACACGGTGTAGTTGGGGTCGATGACGAAGACATGTCGTTGATTATATTTTTGATTTTGATGAACTGCGTAGTAAGTAAATACTAACGAGGCGCGCCGAGTCTCCAAAGCAAACACGGTTGCAGAAAAACGGAACTGAGGCCAACGGGCACTGCACATGCTACTTATACACCCGATGATGCCACCCTCGATGGAGGCCTTCGAGGGACATCGACTCAACGCCATCTACGCACGGTGCCCTCTGTCGAGATAATTTTTCCCGAAAGCAGCAAAAGCTGGACGAGATATTAAAGATAAGGAATACGTTGGAAGACACAATGCATTCGAAAGTATTATTGGCACGCCCTGTCGACGTCCCTTTCCGAATTTCAAAAACAACTGTAATACTCTGCAGCTTCCACTAGATGTTGGTCTATGCATCGCATGTGATCTAAGCAGAAACCACAAGCCTCAGAAATATATGTTTTTTGCCCCTCCATCCTGCGCTCTGCGTTGCTCGGCGATGAGGGAGGCGGTGCACTGACTTTTTAAAAAAAGTTGGAACGCTTTCCTGGCACGCACTTTTATCATAATCCAGCGAAGGCAAGGCACCCAGCTCCCTTTGCTGTTATGTGGATGATTGGAATTGTGCAAGGAGGGTTGAGAGATGCTCCGAGTAATTTGTGGCACTGCTGGCAGAACCTGGTGTGGGTTCACACTGGCACACCGATGGGCCCCCTATCCGCACCACTCATTGGGTGTTGTCTTTCACGGGCTGAGCTGCAGGTGCCGTTGCTGTTGATTGGAGTCCCATATTTGCGCTGATCGGCTCTTCAGACCCCTCTTGGAACGTTGTTGCCTTTCTGGGGTGTGCTGATCCTGGGAATGTGCGTCACTTTGTCTTCACTGATGTAGAATAAAGGTTGTGCTCAGGTTGGACCGTATCCCCCCATTATTGCTTTGGGAATGATGACAGCGAGTATGGCAAGGGGGAAGAGGAGTGGGGGCAGAGGTAAAGTTCGGTCCCTTTCCATTTGGCATGGTATTTTCTGTCAGAATTGCACTTGCTCCCCCCATTTAATGTGGAAGCGAGGCACTATTCTGATCTTGATTAATTGGGTAGAACTGACCATGGCGCTTCTTTGCTCTGATCCTGCAGGAATGGTTTTGCAGCCTTGGGCTCTCTTTTTTCTTTTCTTCCTTGTTTAGGGTTTTGTGCACCCGGGTTGGGTGTGCTTTGTGTGCAGCCAGGTTCAGTGCGTTTTTGTGCTTGCAGATTTGGTGTGCACGGTTTGCGTTTTTTTGTTTGCTCTGTTTGCTCTAATTTCAGAGCTCTGCATTTCCAGGTTCATTTGGGATATGTGACCCACATTCGATCTGGTCGATCACAAGACTCTCACCTCACACCTCACGCGTAAAGAAGCAGCTCTTTGGGTCACCTCCTTCCTCGAGGGAAGAGCCATGAAAGTCTTCTCGGACACAGCAAACGCCACACCAACCACAATCCATTGCAGAGTCCCTCAGGGATCCTGCACTGCACCCACACTATACAACCTGTTCACCAAGCCTCTCTTCAACAAGCTTGACTCACATGGTATCACGTATAAGAATAACGCGGACGATACACAAGTACTTCTAACTCTCTCAGGATCATACCACGAAGACGCCAAGGCACTCCACACGATATACTCCACCATCCAGGCCTGGATGGCGGTTAATGGCCTCTGCCTTAATGGGGACAAGACTGAAATCATGATACTAGGTCAACAGAGCACCCTAGGCAAATTAGATAAACTGTACGCCAAATTCTCCATTGACAACTCCATTATCCACATCTCCACAGGTGTCAAGACGCTGGGAGTATACCTAAACTCCTCACTATCCATGACCAGACAAGTCAGAGCAATCAAGTCCTCCTCTGCGCATACCACCAAACTAGTCAACACCATAAAACCATACCTCTCAAAACCAAACTGCCTGTCAATAGCCAAAGCAACCATTGGAGCCAAACTGGACTATTGCAATGCCCTCCTGGCAGGCACATCAGCAATAAACAGACTGCAAGTCACACAAAACAATGCTCTCTGGGCCGCTCTAAGCATCTCAAGAAGAAAAAGAAGAAGAATTGATAAGAGTTGTTCAAGGCCTAAATAAATAAAAACATGTATTTACATTCTGCCTAACTTGTTTTGTTAGGAGTGCTCTCTGTATGCTTAACCAAACTCTTCACCACTCTCACACTCTCCTAAGTCCAAGCCTTTTTTTCCTGTCAAAGTACCTTGATAGAGTTTGGCTAAACATTAGCATCTTTCCTTGTGCACCAGAACAGGCTGGTTCCTCAGAATTTGTCCACAGGGTTAATTCTAAAAATGTACCTTAACAGGGGGCAACAATGTTGACCAAATACTGTACAATAAAGCAGAACGGAATCCGTTTGTATTAGCTGAAACTACGGTCTTAAAAACTAGCCAATCTTCAAGCCTTTATATAGAACTATGCCTCAAAAAAGTAACTTTGACAGTGTCATATGCATAGGAATGATCGTTTTATGGGGATACTGCTACAGTTGGGTTCATCTGCAAGTTATCAGTTAAAGGAGCAGTATATTCTGAGCATTAAGAGCTTCTTAGTCCAAGCCACTACTAGAAGAATCTGTACAGAATGTGATCAGACGACAGTGGACAGGGCAACAGCATCACAGAACAAGTGATTTATGTCATCTCACAGGACTGTGTTTAGAAAGCATTGGACTGAAACCTGCATTGACGACTCTAATCCTTGTACCTACCAAGACAAACTGACAAAACAGCAAAACAAAATGTTCTTCCAGGTAGGTAACATCAGAATTAACCATTGAAGATTCAATCCTTGCACCACCACCAAAACTTGGCAGTTGCCAACATTGGCGTGCAATGGCTCAATGGACATGATGGATACAATAAGTTGGATCTTGTGCCTGGAAGAGATTAAAATCTTAACAATCACACCTTATTGACAACTGCTGGAAACCGCTCACTAAATCAGACCACCATTTTAAAGTGGCTGTGTCTAAAAAGAGCCATGGGCAAGCTGGTCGACAAACCACCATGTACATTTTACAAGTGCCCCTAACAGAGTAGAAAAATAAAAATGCTTGCCCTCCCTCGTTCAGGATCACAATCAATTAACACTCTGGAGTAAGTTACAGCTATCTCAGGGCAAACCCTGGCCCACAATTTTTAAAATAACTGACTTCTAGATTCTAAATAACCTAAATGGATGATGCAGAGCGAAGACTGTTCATGGAAGCTAGGTTGACCTGTCTGCCAAAAGGTCCAATTGGCACAGCACAATTATCACTCCTATGCAGTCCAACACAGCAGGAAATAGAGGCACGTCTACTCCTCACCGGCCCACTTTACCACTCTTGGAAAACATTCTCAATCATTAAATAAACATTCAGAAGCATTTCAAAGCCTTTGTGCTTTTGATGGGCAACTATTCTGCAACAAACACAGCTACAATCACATTTTTTAAGTATGTATGGAAACAAGTCTGGAAGGAGAGGAAAATACTGGAAAGGTAAATTGGCCAACATTTCTCTTTTATAGCCTAATCTCACCCTAATTAGAATCATCACAGACTTGTGAACTACAAACTTTACCATTGGCGTCATGGACTGTTTTTGGGGCCATGCAGCGCTGGTTCCCGATCACAGAAGTGAAAGGGAACAAACGTTGCAGGGATACAGCGAGTCAAAGGCACACAGCGAAGTGTACCATTGCAATTTAAGCATGGGTTTTAGGGGGGTGGGGGCCAAGTCAGAAATTTTCAGGGGAGAAAAGACCGAAAGTTATTTTCGGAAAAATAACATTGTCTTTTCTCCTTCGAACATTTCCGTCAGTCTTCTAACCCCAATCTGAATTTTCACTTTTGTGGCAATTCCATTTAACCATATAGACCCTCAGCTCTTTTGCTGGACTTGGGGCTTTTACATTTTAACTCCTGGGCGAGTGTGTTTTTTTCCACTCTCTCATGTGTTTTTTTCTGACTAGGACTTTTGTGTTTATTACTGTTTTATGGAGTCTGGTAAACTCCACAGGCATCTGATTTTGCATTGTGACACCCAGCCCCTTTTGTGCAGTGCCACCTCGGACTTGTCTTAATGTTTAACTATGTTTTCTTGGGTGAACTACTGTTCCCAAGAATAGTACGATGACCCCTATCTTACTTAGCTTTTCCTTTGTGGGTGCCGCACACACCACCCTATGTGGAGTGCTGGGTGGGCTACATAGTAACTCCTTTATCCCACTCCTCATGTAACATTCGGTTCCATGTCATTTCGCAGACCCCCTATTTTCCCCCGACTGGTTTTTTGCCGAAAAACGTCAACATTTTTTTAAAATTATTTTTGGGGGTCCCTCCTCCCCCAAACCCCATTTTTTATATTTACCTCCCCCCAACCCTTACCACACCCCTCCCCACAAAAAATGTCAGTGGTAATTTTCAGTAAAACTCCCATGACAAAACATCCATCGGAAAAACTGGTGTCTGCAAAAGGACGCAATACCGTAACGTTCCGTTCCACTAACTCACTTGAATGGCTGGTGGCAGTGGTTTCTTTTTACTACCTTGTGCCATGTATCTACAGGATGCAGTACAGCACTCCAGGGTGACCATCTTCCCAAAATGGCCCGTCTTCTTTTTGCCATTTCTTGTCAGTTAGTCCTTTGTGTGTTTTGCCTTTAACAGGGGTTCCTGAAGAGTGAGGGGCGAAAGGAAGGTGATCGTGTTAAAGCGTTTAGCCACCGCGTCCCATGTATTCCCTACAGGGATAATGGATTTGATTTCGCTACAGTGCATGTTCTGGGCTCTATCCTACCTGGGCACCCCGAGGACCTCCTTGAGTTGTGCCCCCAACACTGCCGTGTCCATTTCATTCCACCTTTTCTCTCAGTCGTCTTTGACCAGTCCCTGATGACCCTGACCTGTGATGTTTGATAGTAAGTTTTTAGGTCTGGCTCCCCCATGCCCTCTTTGTTTCTGGGTAATAACATCACCTTATTTGAGAGTCTAGGCTTCTTGCCTTCCCATATGAAGGAGCGCGAGTTTATGGGTAGCCTGGAAGTATGATGCAGGGATTTTTAAGGGGAGGGCCATAAAGTAGTATTGCAGTTTTGGTAATATGACAATTTTCAATACATTGATCCTTCCCATCTAGGAGATGGTCAGAGGGGTCCAGCTTTGTAGCATGTTTTTGATGGTCCCCAGTAGGGGAGGATAGCTTGCGGTGAATAGCTGGGGTAAAGTTTTAGTGATATGGATTCCTACGTATTTTATGGAATTAGAGGCCCATGAGTATTGGAAGCTGAATTTGAGTTTCTTTTCCCTTTCCAGTGGAACGGACAGGTTTAGTATTTCTGATTGATTTCTATTTACCTTTAGACCTACAACCTTTCCGAATTGGGCTAAAGTTTTGTCCATTGCGTTGAGGGATTTCTTAAGGTTCGATAGCGTTAATAGCATGTCGTCAGCGAACACTGCCACCTTAGGTTCCCTCCCTCTGAAGGGAATTCCCTCAATGTTCTTGTTACCTCTTATCCTGCTTAATAAGGGCTCTAGCTGAATGGCGTATAGGAGAGGGGGCAGCCCTGCTTTGTTCCTCTTCCTACAGCTATTGGGTCCGACAGGTCTCTATTAATTAGTAGACGTAGGGAGGGGTTGCAATAGTTGGCAGCTATTTCGGCCATAAAGGATCCCCCAAAGCCCATTTTGGTCATGGTGTGAAGTAGGAATTTGCACTTTACCCTGTCAAAGACTTTTCCTGCATCTAGAGCGACCAGTAGTGCAGGTGTGTGTGCTTTGGCTACTTTTTCAATTATGTGGGCTATTCTTTGGGTGTTGTCGTGCGTCTTTCTATTTTTTATGAAGCCTGACTGGTCGTGGTCTATCGGCTTGGGGAGGAGGTGTTCTAGGCAGTTTGCTAGGATTTTGGTGAAGATTTTAGCATCAGTGTTTGAGCGCTATCAGCCGAGAGGAGCCGCATGATGACGGATCCTTCCCTTGTTTTAGCAACAGTACGACCTTCGCCTCCTCTATCAATGCTGTGATCCCTCCCTCTGCCCAAGACTGTTGAAAAGCAAGGTTAGGCGGGGGGAGGGGGGCTTAGTTCCTCTTGGAATTGCTTGTAGAAATCAGTCGTGAAACCGTCCGGGCCTGGAGCTTTGTTGGGTGGGAGTTTAGCTTTTAGGTCCACCTCTAGGAGCCTTTGCTCCCTGTCCCTTCTGGCCTTAATTGCTATTATCTTTCCCTGTATCGTGGCTTTAAATGCGTCCCAGAGTGTGTGAGGGCTTATTTCCTGATTGCCGTTGGTCTGAAAGTAATTCTCTATTCCTGTACCTCCCCTTTCAGGGATTCGTCTTTAAAGATGTGAGTCGGGAATTTCCATTTCCATAGCCCCGCGGGAGATTGTTTCCTTTTTATTTTCAATGTGATACGAGCCTGGTCAGATATTGTTATTGCTCCCACCTCAATGTCCGCCACTTGCCCCAGCAGAGATTTTGAGATCCAAATGTAATCTATTCTTGATACTAACCTGTGTACATGCAAGTAAAATGTGTATTCCCTTGTGTCCCCCCTCTTCTCACTCCAGGCATCCACCAGTGACAGGTTGTCAATTTTTCATGCAGCTCTTTAGAGGGTTTATTTTGGGAGTGTGAGATTTTAGCGCTCCTGTTACGATCTGGGTCCCATGCTAGGTTGAAGTCGCCAGCGAGTATAAATTTTCCCCTTGGCAAAGCCCGCCAGTTTTTGTAGTGTCATTTGGATAAATTGGTCTTTCCTCGAGTTAGGGGCATATATGGTGTCCAGGGGGATAGTTTCACCCTTTCCCTGGAGGATTATGGCTATGTACCTCCCTTTGTGGTCTTTGTTGACGTCTAGCGTCTTGAGATCTGAACTGTTCCTTACTGCTATTAAGACAAACCCCGCCCCCTTTTTTGTCCCTTCATTTGATTGTTGGATTTGGCTATAGCCTCGCATTCGGATCTTATGTTTATCTATCTCCCGTATATGGGTCTCATGCAGGGTGATCAGGTCTGGTTTTTCTCTCAACAGGTAAAGTTCTAATGTTTTCCTTTTTATTGGCGAGTTAAGGCCTTTAATGTTTAGTGATAAAACTTTCAAACTATTTTACTTAGTCATTGTTTGGAGTTTTTCTGGCTGCTAATTTTGGTTTGTTTGGACCTGGGACTGGACCTGGTTCCCCCTCTGTTCCCTCCCTCCCATGCCCTCTCCTCCCGTTTCGTCTGGGACACTCCCCTCTCTTCCCCCTTAACACCTTGTCTCCCCTCCTCCCCTACTGGGTTGTGTTCAACCGGCCTCGAGCCCCTTCCTGAATCTCCTCATCGGGGGTTGAATACCCTTCATCTCCCCCGACCCATTCCTAGATGCCAGGTGATCCCCTGATGCCCAACTCCCCGGCCCCCACCGTGCGGGTCTAGTGTGTCCCCCTCATCGGAAGCTTATACGTTTTAGGTTTTTCCCCACAGAGCTGTGTTTAGGCGGATGGACTCCTTTCAGGGAAGTCGTGCACCCACTAGTTTCCTCCATCGATGGGCCCAGGCCACTCGGGCCCCTCTTTTTCCTCTTGTGTGGGCCATGCCCATGACTTTCTTTTTGAGTGGTCTTTCGACAGGCCCTTGGGTTCCTTGCTGGTTGGGTCGAGATCTATTCCCATGATGTTTGCTCACTCCTCAGTTGAAGTGACTTTCCTTTGCCTGCTGTCAACCTCAAACAAGAGGCCAAAAGGGAATGTCCATCTGTACTTGACTCCTCTTTTCATTAGCCCCTGCACAATTGGACGCATCATTCTCCCCTTGGTGAGCGTGACCCGAGAGAGGTCTTGGAATAGTTGGATTGCTGAGCCATGCTATACTGCAGCTGAGGATTCAGCCGTCGGTAGAAAAGCACAAAGGTAGGAAAATTAAACCACTGCCACCAGCAATTTAAAGTCATGAGGTTAGGAAAAGCGGCTACTAATTAACCCCCTCAACATTCCACATAAGATGGAGTGTGCTGGAGCAACATAGGAAAAAGGTAAGTAAAGTCAATTTCACCCAAGAGAATGTATTTAAACCTTAAGAAAAATCAAAAGGATTTCTCTGTGGCACTGCACTGAAGGTGCTGTGTGTCACCATACGAAAAGGTAGATGCCAATGGAGTTTGTCAGACTTCAAAAACAAAGAAACACAGAGTTCAAATCAGATCAAAAATACATGAGTGAGAAAAAGGTCTCACTCGCTCCAGGATAAAAATTAAAAGTCCTAAAGTTCAGCAAAAGAGCTGGGGGTCTCTAAGGTTGAAGGGAAATAGCACAGAAATGAGAATTCACCCCAACAGCAACTCCAGATGGAAGTAAATGAAACCCAAGTAACCGAGAAAGAATGAATGAACTTGAAGTGACAAGGAGGATTGATTAGATAGCAAATAAACCCCTTTCAAGTAAAACGATATTTGTTATGCACATAGGGGGGAAATACCACACCGGATGGTATATCTGGAAGGACAATTTGACAAAGAAGAGCAAGTTACTTACCCCTGGTAATGTTCTTTCGACTGTACCAGACTTTGAAAGAGCGTAAAGTGTAATGCCTAGAAATTCTACAAAGGGGTAGGCTGGGAAGGGCAACAAGAAATACATGGGAGGAATATCCAATCAAAAGCAAGTTACCATGGGTAGGTAACTTATTCTCCGAATGGATTGTGTCCTCCCACATATTCCTCATCTTTAGATAGATTCGCAAAGCAGTGTTAGGTTTTGGAGGAGGGAGTAAGAATTTTCAGGCTTAAGATTTGTCATGAATTGAATATAGGACAGCTTTTTCAAATCCTCCTTCCTGGCTAGAGGATGAATCCATACAGTAATGCTTTGTAAATGTGTGGCTCGTAGACCAAGTTGCTGCCGCACAAATGTCTTTTATAGGCACCCCTCTTTGCAGCGCAGAAGATGTCACCATGCCGCTTGTGGAATGAGCCCTCTGGCCTTCATGGTCCTTTCCAGCCAATCTGTAGCATTCTGTAATAGCAAGAATTATCCATCTAGACCAAGTTTGTTTTGTTTGTAACTGGAAGTGCCAGTTTATGTACAGTGTATCAAATGAAAAGCTGGTCATGCTGGCGTATTTTCACCATCTGTGAAACCTAGAGGCTCAAATCCCTCCTGGGATGAAGCCTATGTAGCCTTTCCTCTTCTTTGCCCGAAGGAGGAGGCGGATAGAATACTGGAAGGATTATTTTCTGGGATAAATGAAAATCTGATAAACTTTCTTTTTTGCAAAAAATGTTACACGGACCAGGTTGTCCTTGCGGTTAAATAATAGTAAATTGAGGCTTACTAGATTAGGCCTGCAACTCACTCACCCTCCGGGCTGATGTCAATGCAACTAACAGAATGTTTTTAAATGTTAGTAGCTTTAGTGAGCATGAATGTAGTGGCTCAAAGGAAGCACACATCAGAAACTTCAACACAAGATTAAGATCCCAAATCAGCACTTAAAAAGGTGTAGGAGGGAACATGTTAGTGAGCCGGTTAAGAAATTGTACAATCAAAGGCACAGTGAAATATACCTTTTCAGATGTGCGATTGAAGATTGAAAGCGCTGCCAAATAACCTTTCATTGTTCCAATCTGGAGCCCCAGATTTGCCAAGTGTAACAATGACACCATAGGTGTACTGCACAGAAAAGGACCCACATTATTTTGCCTGCACCAGATGCAGAATTCATTGCAACGGCACAAGGATGTTGTTGCTGGCCTACGGGCCGAAAGCAAAATCTCCATTACGTCATCCTGGAGGCCCCAATCCTTATATCTCAACCTCTCAGAAACCATGCGTGACGGTTAAGTGCCTTTACCTCTGGATGAAGAACCCGACTCTCCTCTCGCAAGAGAAGGTGTTCTCTTTGTGGAAGACGCATTGGAGTGCAGATGAACATGTCCAGAATGTCCGGGTACCACATCCTCCTGGCCCAATCCGGAGCAATTAGGATTATGTATTTCCCTTACTTTCTCAACCTCTTGATCACATGAGGAATGACTGGGAGGAAATGCATACAGGAGTGGAAACTCTTAGTACACTACGAACACGTCCCCTAGAGCTCCTCTTTGGGGAAATTCCCTGGAGCAGAACAGATTGCACTTCCGGTTGACACTGGCCGCAAACAGATCTACTTGAGGGGTTCCCTAAAGAGTGAAGATCTCTTGAAGGACTTCCTGAGCTAGTGCCCACTCGTAAGGGACTATGTTCTGCCGGCTCCGAGCATCTGCTGCTGTGTTCTCCTCTCTGGCTAGGTGAACTGCTGATAGAGCGATTCCTTCTTGAATTGCCCAGACCCAGATCTATATCGCTTCTCTGCACAGTGGTAGTGAGCCTAGACCAACTCCCTAGTCAAGTTAGTGCATGGCTCTGTGTTGTCCATCATTATCAGGACATTCTTTCCCCATACAGAGGGCAGAAAGGCCTTCAGCGCTAGTCTGATTGACCTCAACTTCAAAATGTTGATGGGTAGTTTGGATTCCGATGGAGACAACCGACTGCCGATTGTCAGATCGTTGGCATGGGCTCCCCACCCCTTGAGTGAGGCGTCCGTAAGTTGTGTTATGGCATCCAGTGATTTTATCAAAAATGTTTTTTTGATGGATTGTTTAACTAAAACAAATCCATTGAAAAAAAACTGATACATTTTTTATAAAATATATATATTATATATAGGGGAAGGGAGTAAGGGGTTAAAACTTGTGGGGAAAAGGGTTAAGGTGGGGTTAAAAACATAGGGTTTGGGGGGACTGCCAAAAGAAATAAACGTAGTGATTTTTAACATCCATCGACATTTTCTTTTTGGTAAAATCACAATGAACTACTGTTATCTCTGGACATGGTTGCCAAAAAGGTTCTCCCTTCAGAATGTTCTCCTCGCAGGACCACCCCAGGAGATCCTGTGCGACCCTGTTTGGAACCTGAAGCAGATCTGACATCTTACCCGAGAACTGAGACCACTGTGTCTTGAGGGCCCATTGGAGGCATCACATCCTCAGGCGAGCCTCTGGCACCAGGAAAATGCAGGATGCCATGAGGCCAAGCAACCTTAAAGGCCGGAAGACGCTGGGTACTCTGGAATTTGGTGACCATCTGCAGAATGTGCTCAGCCCTCACGTCGGGTGCTGAGGCTTTACCAAAAGATGCATCCAAGACTGCTCCTATGGATTGTAATTGAGGGAGAAGCCCAGTCTGCAGAAAGAGTGGCAGGTTATGCTGAGATGTTCCAGGGCATGCTTGCGAGAACAAGCCTTGATCAGCCAAACGTCAAGGTTGGGGTAGATGTGAATCCCCCCTCTCCCGAGACTTGCTGCCACGACTGCCATCAACTTGGTGAAAACCCTCGGGTGGAGGTCAGCCCGAATGGCAGAATTCGAAACAGATAATCGAAATCGCAAATGGTGACCCTCAGGTACTTTCTGTGCTGGATTGGCACATGAATGTAAGCATCTTGAAGGTCCAATGACACAATCCCATCACGGAGCTGGAGGGCCTGAAGGATAAGAGAAAGAGTAAACATTTTGAACTTATCCTTCCGGAGGAAATTATTCAAGCATCTCAACTCCAAAATGGGTCTCAATCCTCCGCCCTTCTGCAGGATTAGGAAATAAGGAGAGTACCACCCTTTGTTCCGCTCCGTTACAGGTACTGATTCTATAGCACCTGGATGGTCCCGAGGCCTTTTTAGAAAGGGGAGGCAGTAACCCTGGGCTACTGTTTCCAATGCCCACGAATCTGAAGTAATACCCGGCCATTCTTGCAAATGAGTGAGTCTGCCTCACACCGGTGTCTTGTGCGTTAAGGCCTCAGAGAGGTTTTGAGGTGGCTGAAGCAGCAGGTGATGGTAAAGGAGCTTGCTTGGGTGGACATTGCACCTCTCCCTCGATCACCACGAGGGAATCTTCTTTGGTTCCTTTGACTAGGCAGTCCTCCTGCTCTTCTAACTCAGGATTAGAAGCGAAAGGACTTACCCCTTCAAGATGATCCACTGGGGTGAGATGGTTGTAGCAGTCTGATGGCGGCACCAAGGGATTCTGCTGCCGCCTTTGAAGTCTGCAGCTTCTCCATGCTGTCGCCGACCTTGCGGCCAAACAGCTGGGTGCCATCAAAGGGCATGTGGAGGAGCCTGGACTGCACACCCAGTGCAAAACCTGAACTCCACCATGCAAACCAGCATATTACTGTACTTGCTCCCATGGCTCTGCTGATGCTATCGGCCGAGTCCAGTCCTGATTGCAGAGACTCACACAAACTCCTTACAGTCTCTTACAGTATTCCAGAAGCCATCTCTTTTTTCCCCATTCAGGATAATGGTCAGCCGCCATAGCTATACAGTGCCACAAGGTAAATATACATTTTGCTAAGGCGCAAGTGACATTCGCAGATGTGAGAGCCATGCTCCCGGCAGAAAATAATTTTCTTGCCCAAGCTTCAAAACGCTTATCATCCCTATCTGGTGGGATGGTTGGGTATGCAGCCAGTTTGGGAGTAGATGTCGCTGCCTGAACTACCAAGCTTTCTGGTGGTGGGTTCTGGTGTTGGGTGCTTTGACAAGAAGTCAGGGTCGCTGCTTGAAGGCCTGTACTACTTAGTGGGGTTCTTATTCACCACAGGACTTGATTAAGGAACCTCACAATTTGCCATTACCCTTTTTTCGAAGGGCGACATGAAATGGAAGAATGGGATTCTACTGTGGACCCTTGTCGATAATGTCTGTTAAATTGTCTGGCTCGAATGGTGGAGCAGGTGTGCCCAATCCCAGAAAGTCAATTACTCTGGTCATAAATTGCCTATAAGTCATCTGCATGGTCTGACTGGCCTGGCGTCCCAAAATCCAGTTCTGACGATGTGTCAATACCACAAGCAGATTGAAGATTCTCATGTAAGTCTTTTAACCTGGACTCTTCAGATATAAGAGCATCTGGGACGTTAGGAGTGCCATATTCCAGCCCAAATGGAGGAGTGTCCTAGTCCGATTGGCTCGGGCTTCTCATACATGGAGGATAATGATCTGGAAAAATCTTTCCTTGGCAAAGGCTTAGAAGACTTCAGTTTCTTTAAAAATTAGTGGAGGTTTTGTGCGCAAAAGTGCTGATGGAATCGACTGTTTCTTCGACAATAATGGCACTGACTATTTCGGCATGGATGGCGTCTACTATCTCAACGATAATGGCGTCGATGTCTTCGAGGATTTATGCATCGATCCTGGCGTCGATGGAGCCCACGAACGGCTTGACCCTCGACTCGATTGAGTCTTTGATAATTTTTCTTTCCTGTCAAGACCAACGGTTCTTGAGGGGTCTCTGGCCTGCGTTCCGGGATCGAGAGCGTGCAGGATTTAGCTTTAGCCCTTTCTTCGTCGGCTTTCAATGGCATGACAGAGGCATGGTTTTTTTCTTTCGTGGGGTTTGGGGCCTCCTTTTCGAAAATTTTTAGCATTTCCTGCCTGAATTCCTAACATTGGGCTAGTGTCGAGGATTTAGTTGAGCAGGATATCCTTCTCTCTGGAGAGGAATCGGATGATGAAGAAGTAGGTGACCTATAGTGCCTTTTCTTCGCCTTTCTCCGATGAGGACAAGGAATGGTACAATGCGCTCCTGGAGCGTGAACGCTTTTTCGATCTCTTCCTTCGAGGAGAGTCGCCTCTTGAATTGGACGAGCGTTTCTTTGATGGATTATTTGAGGGGGATTTAGTAGGGGCCTACCAACCGCTATTTCACTTTACGCTCTTTCAGAGCCTAACCAGACATGGACTGACAGGACTCGCAGTCCGCCGTCCTATGCTCCACGCCAAGGCACCACAGACACACTCGATGAGGATCTGTGAGGGACATCTTGGCGTCGCAGTTGTGACACTTTTTGAAACCAGTCATCGGGGTTGATGGTTTTGAAGACGAGGCCATTGTACTCGATGACACAGTTTCTTCTCACAAAAAAAAGTACTGTATGCAGAAGACCAGAAGTGAAGCCAATGGGCGCTGCGCATGCTATTTATACACAGACGATGACATCGACCCGGAGATGGAGGACATCGAGGGACATTGAGTCGACCGCATTGATGCACAGCGCCCTCTGCCGAATTAATTTTTTTCCGAAGCAGCTAAAGTGGGAAGGATATCTAAAGATGAGGAATACGTGGAAGCACACGATCCATTGAAAAGTGTAAATGCAACTCTGGAGGAAGGCAGAAGCACTGTGTGAACATAAGAAGACCTGGCAGGAGAATACATCAGGCAATCCCAAGTGAGTGAAAGCAAGAAAGCCTGGCAGAAGAATAGGCCAGACAAACAAGCCCGAGTACAACCAAGGAGGTCCTGCAAAGAAACATCAGGACTGAAGAAAGGATTGTGTTGATTAAAAGACAAAGAGGTTCTGAGAAGAAACATCAGAACTAACTGTTGTGTGTGTGTGTGTGTGTGAAACTTTGGTTAGCAAATAGAAATCCAGGAGAAGGGAACCAACCTCTGGAACAAGGATCTCTATCGTGGAAGAACTTGTGTTGGAGCCATTTATTCTTCTTTTGTGAACACTTTTCTAAACCTCCCATGGGTAAAGACACTTCCTGTTTCACCTTAGAGTTTAGTTTTAGTACGGGGGTCAGAATAGAACTTTGGACGTGATAAAGTATTGATTTTGACATCCTGACAAAGACAGATGCTTAGTTGTGGTTTAGGTAGTGAAATTCCTCTTAGAGCAGGGTCAGAGAGACCTTTTCCCAACCAGTTTTATTTTGAATAAAACTTTTTTTTTTATTGATTCAGTTGAATTAAATCAACTTTTCAATATACAAATATAAAACATTAAAAAGAAGGTAAACACTAGAACAAAAAATTACAACTTATTGAAATTGGGAAAGAAAACCAAAACTCTTTAACCAAACACATGGCTATCTTTTGTCTAAGTTTCATTCCTGACTCTTCACATATGATGTCAGGGTGCAATCGGGCTCAGTTGACACAAAATAGGGATCCCACACAAATAAATTAAGCTCTAGCTCCACAGTTATTACATCTGTTGAAGAGTAGACTAACACCTTGTCCACCAGTGGGACAAATACCCAAACAACCAGGTTCCAGTACTAGAACATTTATACCTGGGGAAAGATCTAGACAAGTTCTTTTTTCTACCATTGGGCTAGATACTTTAGAAAGAACATGAGAACCCAATTGCCATCAGGGCCAAAGAATAGGAGTAAGGCTTTTCCTCTTGACTTCAAGCAATTGTACCTACTAGGCCAAACGTGGAGGGGAATACTTTCAAGCGTTTCTTTCCCCATGAATGCCGAATTCCCAGTAGGGATCAAACGATCATCTCCCTAGCACTTAAGGTAAAAGTTCCTACCAACTCAGTTTTTCATCTTATGCCCCTGGGAGAGAGTCGACGGAAGAAGAGATTAAGAGTACTATCTCTCCTATCCAGGGGGAAGAGATCAAAATTGCCCTGTTGAATTTGTCTCATAGTCTGATACGCGTAAGAGGGGCGAGACAGTAGGCCTCTTAGTACATGAAAACCTCTGTGTACCTTGCCCCCACTGAATTCTAGGAAGGGAGATGGAAAGAATCCAGAGAAACAACCTGGTGGGAGGTGGGACCAAGAATAATTTTTTTTTGTGTGGCTCAAAGATGGAGTCGGAGATAAACTCTGGCTCTAGTAACAATTAGACCGTGTCAAAACGACTAGGGAAAGCGATAAAATACACCGATACCCCATTATCATGCAAGATCCCTCTCCCCTTGAAAACAGAAGTGTGTGACGCTCCCGAAATCATGGGCACTCTGTTGTCATCTTCAGAGAACAAGAGGTCTAAAACCTCAATGTCCTCCCACAGGGGTGACAACCTTATGGGATCTAGAGGAGATGGGAAAACCATTCTATGCCCCGAGAGAGTTAAGAGCCGAGTCATGTGAGGAATGTGGGTTCCCTGCAGGATACCGTCCACTAGAACTGGAAGGTTTCTCCTGTGGAAGTTTGGGACACCCCACAAAACATTGCACGTTCAATAACTGAAAAGCTTCACCTCACCAACAGAACAGAAATTCAAAAAGGAGCAAGTTACGTACCTGTAAATATTGTTCTCCAGCATGGGTCTGGCATGGATTCACATGCTCATTCCCCTTCGTCAGGCTGGGAATCCTCGGTAAAAGAAAAAAACAGTTTCACTTTCACTTACCAACTATATTTCTCCTCTAAACCAATTACTGTCCTCTGGGTCATACTGCCCCCAGCCAATGACAGTCCTTTCCCTAAGCCCCTCCTCTGGCAGCCATCTTCAGATTTGGTAAACACAAAGTGGCAGTATGACAAAGAAGAGCCGCAGCGAGGTCAGAGGGAGGGTTAGCATGTGAATCCATGCCAGACCCATGCTGGAGAACAATAGTTACAGGTAAGTAACTTGTTCCTTCTTCAGCATGGGGTCTGACATGGATTCACATGCTCATTAATAATGAATACATGGCAGTAGAACCGTACACAACCACGGGAGGTGGCAAAGCTCAACAGAAACAATGAACTCTTGCCCCTGGAACAGACTCACCTCAAGCAAATAGGTTGCGTAGCAATGTCGGCTGAGCTGGCGTGATTGGAGCACTAGGCCCCGCTCCGTCGTTGCCATCCTCCTCTTCCACATCCTTGTGGACTGTGTGAAAGGACTCCAGGTCCAAGTCGTCCATGGACGAAACTTCCATGGCCTGAGACACGGCATGGGGTTGGCTCGGGGCATCGTTGCCCCCCCTGCTCCCTTTTCCATTCTGAGGGGTCGGAGCCAGGCTCAGACGGCATCCTCTTCTCCAGCATGCCAGAAGACTTTGTCGAAGTCACTGCGGTAGTTTCTCACCTCGGAGGCAGGGACACCTTCTGCGTTGTGGGGGCTACCTTTACCGGGTCAGCCCCTTGTGCCTTTGTGAGACAAGCCGCTACCAGCTCCATCATCCACGAAGACCCCTACACAAACACGTTGCGTAGCCCGCACTTGGTGCAGGGCCTTAAGAGGGAACTTCCTTCTCCGTCATTGTAACGCTTACCTTGGAACTCTGCGGGAGCGTAATGCCTTCTCAGCTATAGGATCTGTTATCTGGGCTCTTATTCTGTGGAAACAACAATTATAACAACAAAACTACTGTAATTCCCATTTGCAAACAAAAACTGTGGTGCAGTGTACCTTTCAATAAACCCTCCCTTCTCACCTGGGTTTATGTTTTGTGGAGCTCACCAGCCTGTATTCTAAAGGGGCGCGTTGGGCTGAATAACTTTAACCTGAGTGGCTGTGGTGTTGGCAGATTCTTAACTAAATTAATTCCGATCCTCTTCTAAAGGTATCTTGGGTAAGTCGTTCGGTGAAAATAGAATTATGTACAGTTCATCAGATTCTGAGTTGCCCCTACGTTGGATAGATCTCCCTTACTAAAATTCTCCTTTATTTTTGCAGGCTCTTGGTTCCCAGAAACGGGCAGATGCTGCAGTATGGCTACAACTATACTCGGTTTGAGGAAACGTTAAAAAAACGTCAGTTTGTCGAAACGGAGTAATTACTGCCTTCAGAGACAAGCGCAGTAATTAAGTGAAGAAAAGCATTGCTGAGACTTCAGGTAAGCAGAAATGTTACTTCTTCTTTCTTGTCTTTTTACAAGTTCATTCATTCACTAAATACCTTTGTTTTTCTTCTACAAAAACTGTAGAAGAAAATACCTTTGGACGATGCAGAGACTGCTGAGGAAAACTTTTGGATGAAGGTTCTGCGACCGAGAACAAAGGCTGCTGAGAGAAAAAATGCTGCAGCTGCGACAGAACTTCTGACAGAAGATGCAGTGACTACGAAACTAACAGCAGACTGAGGAAAAGCTTCGCAAAAAACTTTGGTTAGGTAAGTCTTTACAATTATACTGCATTCTGTTTTTCTGTGGAAATTAATATCTTTTATCTCGTTTTTCTATTGACAGGTTCTGTTAGGAGATCGCTGGTAGCGTTACCTGCGGTCAGCGGAGAAGACGCGAAGTGAGCGCTCCAGCGGAGGCAGGGCTTAAGTAGCTCCCTCTGAAACAGGTGTAGCTTGCACTGCGAGTTAACTATGGAATTAGCGGCAGCCATGTTGAGTATAGGGGAAACAACTATGTAAGTGCAATAAGCCTATGGGTGCAGTGCTAAGAGTGAGGAAAATGCCTTTTGTGCCAGGCTTGAAGCCACTGTTTCCCAACTGATTGATATCAAGTTTTTTGCCTCCGTAGTGTTTCTGAAATGGATCTGTATTCCTTTGCTGGGATCATGACAGTCAAGGCCGGAAGTGTGGAGTAGGCATGATGGTGCTCTGGAAACTTCGATGATCCTCACCATCAGCAGATGGAGAGAAGTGCACTCAGGCTCTTTTGGAACAAAAATAGAAAGGTTTTCGGCGAAAAACAAGAAAATGTAGAAGTAGCTCACGGAGCAAAACTTGAGGACTCCCAAAACTGAAACGTGCGGTAAAAATCTGAACATGGCTGGCAGAGAAGGGGCTTAGGAAAAGGACTGTCATTGGCTGGGGGCAGTATGACCCAGAGGACAGCGATTGGTTTAGAGGAGCGATACAGTTTGCAAGTGAAAGTGAAACTTTTTCTTTTAATGAGGATTCCTGGCCCGATGACGGGGAATATTCATGAGCATGTGAATCCATGCCAGACCTTATGCTGGAGAAGATAGGTAAACTGAACAGTGGGTTTTCCTATGTGAGCATTATGTGTGCTCAGTCTAAGGAATTAACTCAGGGAAAGGATGAAAACAAAAGGGGAACAGAATTTTTTCTCTGTGCGGAGGAGAACACCACCCATAGAACTCCGGCCAACCCTAACAAGAAACAGGGTACCAACCCCTATCTGTTTAACGGCGGAAGGAACACCTGTAGGGTACCCGCCACTATACAAGGAACTCAAATCTGGGCAGAATTAGCAGAAACAAGGGTTGCTCCACCCACCCTCAGTTTCTGCCCAAAGGTTGGAGGGGAACTTTTTCAAAACTAGGTACAATGTATCCATGGCCACACTGAAGTTTACCCTGAGATTAAGATACCCTTAACCATTCTGGGAAAAGAAATTAAAATCACAGTGGGTTTGACAGGTGGCACAAATAAAATTAAGAACTACTAGGGCTGGGATCTCTCTCCCCCCCCTCTCTCTCCCCCACCTAAAAGAACCACCTAATCTACTAGTGGAAGAACCCATACCTTGTTTCCCTGGAGAAAAGAACACCCTAGGTAATGTCAGCAACCATTCCCATTCTTTTTCACCTTGCGAATTTTGGAAAGAATGGATTTTGCTAGAAGGTCCTATTCTGGGGTGGGGAACAAAAATTAAGGAAAAAGGCAATCCTCTGGAGGGAACCCAAAGACAAAATCTAATTAGAAACCTTTGGGTGGCAAGCTCGGTCTCAAGGGGAAGGGTATTTGATGAATCGGATGGAGTCATCACTGTTTTCCGGTGGTGACCTTCCCCAATGTGGCGAGGGGACAGCAGCCGCTACCTGATCCTGACCCTGGGGCGGCTACGTGAGGATCATATTTGGGGAGACAACCTGCGGGTGAGATTCGGTAGCCCCTATTTTCTCTTGAAAAAAACCCTCCCATATCCAACACCCTCATGGCCCTATTGTGATACATCCAGTCCTTCTCCCATGAAGACTATGGACATGACTCCCTCCAATTCCACTCATTAACTATTCAGAACTAATTCACCATTTAAGAATACTGGAAATGGTTATTTAGGTTTTCCAAGTCAATCTTCAGAAGTGAACTTCATAGCCCAATGACTAAAGTACTGGTACAAAGAAGCTGAACAGAACAGTGAAGATCAGTGAAAGCCAGAAGACCAACGTGTGCTCTAGTTTTTGTAGAAATATACCTATGCCTGGGAAAATTAAATTAAAAGGCAAGTGAAGCAGAGAATCGGTTAACCGCGGGAGGGATGGAAGACTGCAACAAGAGCCGGTGTGTCCACCCTGAGGCAGTCGGGACCCTGGGGCGTGTCTGCGGTAATGCCGAGTGGAAGTACATGAAACACAAGTAACCGAGAACGAACAAATGAACTTGATGTGCCAAGCGGGATTAGACAGCAAACAAACCACTTTCAAGTAAAAGGATATATGTTATGCACATATGGGGAAAACCCAAACAGGATGGAATACAGTTTGACAAAGAAAGTGTATATGCAACTCTGGGGAAAGGCAGAAGCACCATGTGAATATAGGAAGTCCTGGCAGACGAGTACACCGGGAAATCCCAAGTGAGTGAAAGCAAAAAAACCTGGCAGAATAATAGGCCAGTCAAACGAGCCCGAGTAAAACCAAGAGGTTCTGAGAAGAATCAGGACTAGAATGTGTATGTCAATTGTTGTGAGTCTCAAAAGGCACAAAGAACTGTTGTGTGTGAGACTTTGGAGAGCAAAGAGAAATTCAGGGGAAGGGAGCCACCTCCTGGAACGAGGATCTCCACCCTGGAAGAACTTTTGTGTTGGCGCCATTTATTCTTTTGTGAACAATTTTCTAAACCCCTCAGGGTCAGATTAGAACTTTGGACACAGGACAGTATTGATTTTGATATTTTTGACAATGACTGACCCTTAGTTTTGGTTTAGGTAGAGAAATTCCTCTTGGAGCAAGGTCAGAGAGTACTTTCCCAACCACTTTTTTCAATAAAAGTCTTTAACCGAAAACATGGCTAACTTGTGTCTTAGTTTCATTCCTGACTCTTCACAGAACACATAGAAAAGAGAGATGAAACCTAGGATGTGCCACCTACCCAAAAGCTTAAAGATGTTTAAGAAATAAAGTAATATTTAGCTGTATTGCAGAAGAGAAACTGTGATATCCAGTCCGTCAACGGAGCCAGCATCAAATTGAAGCACATGGATAGGACCAATGATCAAACAAGCATTAAAAGGAAATAGAAAACTAACAAAAAATCTCAAGGTAAGCACAAATGGGTGCTTAGCGTGATAGGCCAGCAATAGTTCACAAAGTGACAGATTCAAAACAGATCTGGTTAGAGAATGGCATAGGAGACCCATGAACAGGAATTGAAGTGTATTACTTTCTGTTCACAGAAATTTCTATAATATTCCATTAGGCAACCGACTTTAGAAAATTCATCTAACTTCTCCATCATTCTTTTAGGAGAAACAGGAGGAGAAAAATCTTTTCTAATTAAAGCATATTACATTCCATTAAGGAAAGCAAATTCAGTTTATGTTCTTCTGAAATATTGCAAATCAGCAGCATAGTGGACAGATGCAAGAACATAGTTATAAATGACATTTCCTCTTCACCCAGCTAAACAAACAACTTTCTAATCGGTAGTGTGAGAAACAACAATATGCTGCACTACGAAAAGGAAATTCACAGGTCCTTAAACACAGCTTTCCCCAGGAGGATCTAGATGAACAAATGCCTTATTTCTACTTCAAGAATGGAGTGCTTACGGTTCCGAATATGGTACTTATCACACTGTTCCGCATGCAGATCCGGGACCAGCAATTCAATGCTAAACTAGCTACTTCTCATCACAAACTGGCAGGACTTTGAGCAGGACAATGTGGCACGACATGAGAGAGGAACAAGGTGGTGCACAGAAGCGCTAAACCTCTATTTACAACGAGCAGAAGGAACATAAGATGGACAGGAACCAGGGCAGATATGAAAACATTTATGTCGTCAGAGCTACATTTGTTCATGAATTCTCCTGCAAATAAACTGCCATTAGAAGAAATTGGAAAGAAGCAATATTTATGGAACACACGTGCATGCCTGCTAGGGTTTCCGCTTTATTAGCAGTTGTGGCTAAATATAATACAGACATGTTAGCTACTGATAAACCAAAGCAGCTTCAATATTACACTATGCTCATATTTTGTGAAGACACAATATAAATGCATTATATTAACGAAAGACACCTAAAGGAACCAGAGACATTCAGTAGAAAAGTGTCTCTTTGTGAGCTCCACTGAAGTGTACACTTGGTGCATGGTTCTTGCCCATATTTTCCATGGTATAACCATGCTAAACAGCTTGGGCATTCACTAGCACTGTTAAATCACAATTAAACTTGAGTTTAAAAAATCCAATGCGCATAAAGCCTTATGGACTCCTAATATGAAAGAAAAGCTCTATATACTTTGCAAGTATGAACAAGGGTCCACCCACATGGAGATAAAGCATGCCAGCATCACTATAAAACAAGGGAGGCATGAACAATAAGGCATCTTAAAGAGTGATTAGTGTACTCGACATTGCCACAAAGACCTTCACACAAATCATCTCCAAAAATCTGAAAGAGTAACTTAAAGATGAAAACAAATTTGACCTGTTCAGGGAGGATCTCACAATCGGCTGTTGGCTAAGTTTGCAGTCTGCAGAGTAAAGCACTGTAAAATCTCCTAACAGATACCTCTCAGGAACAAGCATGAGCCATCCAGAGTCACTCTGTAAAAGAACCTTGTCACAGAACTAAATACAACATGAAAAACAATGATCGAGGGCCACAAGAAGACAGGGGAAAAGTCTATCTAGATGGCCAAGTGATTGGTGCAGTGGTTTTGAGCTAGTGGTGCAGTGGTTTTGAGCTAAGAATGCCACATGGACAAGAAAATAAAACGAGAGAGAGCAGGAAGCAGTAGCTTCTGCTTTAATAAAAAAAAAAATAGGAATCAACATGAACATACCACGAGATAATAGAGCAAACTGAAGCCTCTTAGTCTAAGGATGAATCTGTTTCCAGTGCAAATAAAGAAGCCCATGAGGGAGAGTTTAGTCAGTGCTAAAGATGGCTGCCTCTTCCATCGACTGCGGGACTGCAACTGCCATCTGTAGTTCTCTGTGCCTTCTAGGGGGGCTCTCGATGTCTCTAGTATCACAGACTTTGTCTGATACTGGGTACTGGGCGCTTGGCATCAGAACAATTGATTCCCAAGAGCGCTGACAACAGTGAGCAGTGATGGTGACTTTCATTAAGCCCTCAAACCCTGTGTGGATGTGCGTTGTCAAGGTGGATCATTTGGGGAAAGACTGCCTGGGTCTGAGGGATGTCTGACCAAAGAACTGTTTAGTCCCATGCTCTATGATCAGGAAAATAGAGAAGGGTGTAGGTTAACACCACCACATGGAATGGATATATACAAAATCTTTAACAAGATTATGGCAGATTATAGCAACCCTCCAGTCACAGTGTAGACCGCCGTCTGTTCAATGGAGGCCCACTTTGAAGTGCTAGAGAGTTGACTAAAAAAGGTACAAAGCAGGAGGTGCAATCTCTGGGCTTAACGCTGGATTCGCTGACTGAGAGGGGTAACTAAGAATGAGGCTCAGATCCTGGATAAAGTAATTAGGGGAAAAAATACAGGCATCAATGCTTATACTGGATAAAAGACTTATGGCTGAAAATCAAAGGAGAGACGCTAATGTCAGATTTTTGACAATTCCAGCAGTGTTTATGCAACAAGATACCACCTTTTTTTTACATTAAAATGGGTGACTGTGATGATGGCAGAGACTTCCAGAAGGGTTTTTTTTAAGATTGGAGGCAGTCAACTTCACCAGCGGAACAAATGTGGAACGGTATACTAAGGTGGCAGTCCTGAGAAATCCAGACTCACAGGAGACACTGCTACAAAACACTGGCCAGGAGTGGCTTGCTGTAAACGAATGGCAAATGGATGTCATCTTCCCTACAAGACCAATGGCTCAATGCAAAAAATGACTGGGTTATTTGAAAGATTGCCAGACAGGCCAGTGTTGGCCATTGTATGGTTACCAGCCACACTGAAATTAATTTCATTATCAAGCCAAAAGATATGCTTCTGTGGAACCCGAGGTGGCCAAAACCTTTATGCAGAAAGTAGTGGATGGTTTAAGGGTGAAAAGGCTGGGAGGGTATTCTCCTGGTTGATACCGGGAAAACAGATCAAGCGCAACACATTCCCCTTAGGAACAGGGCGATGACATGTGCCATGACTTCAATAGCCCAGTCTGGCCAACACAGCTCTTCACCCTCCATAGCACCAGGTCAGCAAATTGAGTACCACAAGTGGGTCATAATAGTGACACTGGTTATTACAGGCTTTAAAAGCTGTAGATGTTCCTGCATGAATTGTAATATAATTCTCCAAAGTATTATTATGTGCAGTTGGTATTATATCTTTTTCCTATTTTGAATGTTGTGTCTTAGTCCAGAGGATTATTAGGATTTATGGGGTCTACTCTGTGGGCTGTTATCTGTCTTTCAATATCCCAGCTGCTAAAGAATCTATGGAGATTGTAGGTAGTTTCCATTCAAGATATTGTCATTGCGACAGATGCAAAACATGTTGGTGCTAAAGAGTACTTATGGTGTTCTTAATGTATTAATTTTGTTATGGAAAGCAGGAACTGATGTAGAATGTTTCTATTCAGACTCCAATCTTCTCCCTGAAGACTAATCCCAGTTATTATTCTTCCCCTCATTCGGTCCCATTTAAAAAAACAGTGAGAAATATTTCATCAATTGAATCTCCCCTTCTTATTTTAAATGGGTCTTTGTTGCAACGCAAAACATCCGATTGGTAATAAAAATCAAAGATCCTGAGGGTCAAGGGGAATGAGGAGAGCAGACAAGTGCACACGATAGCTTAATTTCTAGTGGGCTTCAGTCGACTGCTACTTGCCAGGCATTCCTTGGACACCATAGCGACCACTGAAAATGGATAGGTCCATTTGGTGTACTTTCTGAAGCGACACTAGATCCAGGATATCTGTAACGGAACACTGCAGTGGGGTGACATCAGATGTTTCCGACGCCCCCCCTTCCCTATGGAGTTTATTGCATGAGAACCTACTGCTGCGGATGGTAGTGGGGGCACTGATGAGTGTGGGGTTAAGGGGTGCAGACATTGGGGAGAAGAGCTGGAGGAAGTCACCAGCGGCAAAGGGAAACCCAACGCAAACGCAAGCTGTTCCCGTAGCTCTGGCTGTCCTTAATCTGAAGTCCGCCTGCTGCTCCAGAGTGAAGAACGATCTGCTAGATGAGAGCAACATGGGGGACGCTGGAGACTCGTAGATGGATAGTCATACTGACTTCTGACAAGGACATTATTGTAATTTATGTTTATTTTGTGTAGCACACACTGAAAACCCATAGGTCTCTAGCCACCAATGCAGCAGCGAAGAGAGGATAGATCACAAGATCTTAGTTGCTGATATGGCGGAGAAGGATTGGACAGCAGTTTACACACTGAGAGCAAACAGCCTGCTAAAGGGTAATGCTGCAACAGCAGTAAAGGTTTGGGTGCCACCCTACAGAGAGCAAGAGAGCACAGACCACAGACCACAAACCATCAAGAACCTCTTACATATGGGAAACAGAATGCTGCAAGAGACAGACAGGTGATATAAAGATGGAGGGTGAGAGAGGTGGAATTGAGAGAGAGGCCCTAAAGAGCATCAATTTTGGGGCATTCCAGGATGTGCATGGGAAGACTGTTACAGAGGCTGGGGTTGATGGATAAGGTGCCTCCTTATGCCCCCCCACCCGACCTTTGCAGCTACCCTTCAGGAAATCAGAGTGCTGTTGTGAGCGAAACCCATGGTCTGGCAAAAATGCTATCCCTCGATTCTGTAGTACACAGCTTTGGTGCCCCTTTGGCAATAAAGCTAAAAGTGTCTGACCTGCTTTCAAGATGTACATACGTACCATTCTCACTGTACCTTGTTTCTGCCAGGTGTGAATGTTATGCAGATAACAATGGTCAATGCTTAATTTCTTATTGACATTACAGGGATGTTTTACCTGCTACATTTACAATGATAATCCTCTTACCTTTAGCACCATGCCTGACAACTTTCACAGGCTATTAGCCATGGGTGCTTACAGTTTTGCGGACAGTACTCATGAGCAGTGACATGGTTCTAACTAAGTATATCAGCTAGCTAAAATTCTATATAGCTAGTCTAAACTACTCATGAGAACTCATGAGTGATCCTTGACAAGAATATTCGGCTGCTTACCTGTTCCGAATAATCATTTCCATCCACGTCATCGCTGTTAGAATGACCACCAGGGCTTTGTACATCTATCCCATGGCTCTCCAGGATTGCTGCTTCTTCGAAAAAAGCAAATAGGTCCCTAAATTATCTGATACAGTAATATAAAGGTTGCATGTCTTGAAAAATATTGCTGTATCCTGCACTCATTGTTGTCATATCCTTATAATAGCCACTGACTGCAAGACAACTAGGAACACGCAAATAAACACCATATAGCTGACAAAAGAAGTTAGCAGCAATAAAAGGGACACTTAGTATTTTATCTCATCAAAGTTTCACAACATCTTTGCATATCCCAGTTTAAATTTATTTTTTTTAAAATCTCTTTACAAGAGATTGGCCATTTTCTCTAGACTGTCTTAGCTCGACTTCTGCCCAACCAACCCCGCTTTCAAGTGACTGGGATGCCAGCTTTCCCTGTCAATTTAAGATTACTCTATTTGCACGTCTAAAGAAAAAGAATGGCCCGAGATAAAAGGCCCTAAGAGGAGAGCTATGCTGCAAACACTACCTACAGGGGCAGAATGATACACACCGAAGCAGCCTTCTAAGCAGAACACAACCCAGGCTGCTCGCTCCTCTTAGCGGATACAAAGCAAAATCATCTCTGGTTAGAAATCTAAACTCTGGGTTGCACTAAAGACACTCCACCATATCTAACACTTTATGCTTCCTACAACAATTTTCAGATATCATTATTTGGTATGACAACTGCTGAAAACCACTGCAACAAATGTCATTTTAATGCTACAGGTATAAGGACTTCAAAATAAAACTAGAAGAACTGCAATGAAACACAATCCTACAAAACGTTAAAAAAAAAAAAAAAGGGAACCATAAAAATGAAACCTATTTCAATTACATCTGCGAGCAGAAGAACATCCAGCACAACATTCTGGCAATATTTGTTCGAGCGAGTACCTTTTTCCTTTCAAATCAGGTCAAAATCCAAATGTTAATAAATGTGGAGTGTCACAATGAACAAATGGATGAGAGTTCCACGTCCAGGGTGCAGTTACAGAAAAGTCTTGAGAAGATGTAATAATTCTCTAACATCTGAGAACACTTAACTGTAGGACATCTGGGTAGTTGCGTGTAGAATCTCAAATGACCAGTTTATAGGATGGGAGTTGGGCTGCTTCTATTACAGAGCATGGCCAAAATACAGAGTCGTAACACTGAGAAAATAAAAACCTCAACACAAATGGATGCATAATGGACACATACACACTCTGCCAGACTGCCAAAGGCCATATTAAACTAGGTAACTATAGAGAGGGACTGAAAGCCAAACACATATACAATCAGAGAAAGCGAGATGAACAAAGACACTAAAAGACACAAAGAAGCAGCTACAGAACCAAGAGAAAAAACTGATGAGTAAACAAGAGCGGCTGACACATACAGAATGACAGAATGTGGAACAGGTACCTACATAAGAGACAAACAAGATAGACCTACACTTCTAGAGAAAGGAAAGACTAAAAGCTAACCCTGTGGCACTGTGAGATTACAAGAATAAAGAAAACCAACAGCCAAACAGACACAGCTACAGACAGAACGAAAGGAGAGACACCAAGGAAAATAAACAAACTGAACAATACAGAAAGAGATTGGGAGAGAGACAGAGACCTTTAGAGATAGACTGATAGAGCCAGAGGCAGGAGAGGGGAGACTGAAAAATACCAAAATGACAGAGGGACTGTGAAATATATGAAGAGGACACAGACACAAACCAGGCAGTATAGCGTCCTTTCATCGACACCTGTTATTATTATGACAGGAGTATTGTTGCGGGGGAGAGAAAGCGAGGGGGAGGAAAAGAGGGTGAGGAAAAGGGGAGGGATTAATGGGAAGAGGGGAGGAGAGAGGACGAGAGGGGGACAGAGGGAGTGGGAAAGGGGGGGGAAGTGAATGTATGTAGGAGCGGGAGAACACACACACACATGATTGATAGGCAAGTACAATAACAACAAAAGACAGATATGGGAACAAAAACCAGCACAAAAACACTGAATGATCTGGGCATAGAGTTACAAATAGGGAAACACAAAGAAAGGTAGCAAAAGGAGTACTTTTCTGTCATTGTTTATTTTTGCTAGACTCCACTTTAGAAAAAGAAATTCCACAGTGGGTGCGAATAACTTAGCGAGGCTGTACATTATCTTGCAGGAGAGCTTGCAAAAATGCATAGCTGAAATGTACATCTGTCTCCCTATTACCACATTACAGTAGGTGTTGAGACAAATTGATCTGTTACAACAATGTGCTGAATCCCATCTTTGAACTAAAATATGTGAAAACTGGGAGATCGAAAAAAACTACACAGTATGTAATATTCTTAAATTCATGGAAGCCTGCAAATCCATAAATGGTTTGGGAGAAACAGTGATTGATGGCGGAAGGAAAGTAAGGATAAAATGTTGAGTGATTAGTCCCCCTCTCAACGCCGGCTTTTTCGAGATTTCAAAGACGGTGGCTGCATTCAGTCAAAAAAGCAAAAAGATGTTGTGAACCTGTGAGGAGATGCAATCTAAAAAGCAACCCACTGTGCACATTATACATTGTTAACCCCCCCCAACCCCCACCCCAATCAATTAGTGATGGTGTCAAACTAGCATGGATGATCATTAATGGTGCTCTGAAGATAGGGGGGGGGGATGGAGAAGACAATAGGAGTCCTTAAGCAATACAAAAGGTAATCATGGATGTCCCCGGTGGTGTCTTTACTCTGGAAAGACCATTAACGTGGCAATAATAATAAACTGTATTTAATTCATGAAAGATAGTGGAGTATGAGATTTGACAAAAACACAGAACTCTAAATATGAGTACATAAAATCCACTGCTTTAGTTACATTACTGACAGATGTGTCGGCCTTAAGGTGTCACTGTAATTTACATAATATGCATGTTACGCCTGCATGATGCTATAAATTACAACTGTATACGGTAGTCACAGTGGATCAGGCCCAACATGTTTCGTTACACTTACCTCCTAGTTGTAAATATGTATCAGTAACTGTTTATGTCTTACACACATGCTGCAAATGTGACACCTTTTTGCGTCATTAAAACAACCTATTTAGGAGCAAGTTAGTTATGTAGAGAAGTATCGAAAAAGCTTGTGAATAGCAATGCAAGTTACTACTATGTGGCTATTCACCAACATTTGCATTGCCCACCTCTGGATGCGTGTGTAGTGTACGAAGTCACACGTATGGTATGCAATTGTAAGAACATGTGTTCTAGAAAAATGTGTGCGACTCAGCCCCTTGGTTTTGAAGGTAATTCACCCTGCACATGTCAAGTAATGGCTACATATTTATTTATTTACTACATTTGTTACACGCCCAGACCCTGGGCATACGTGGCCACTCTAAATGACGAGGCTGTTTTCTGACATGAACTTCTACCCAAGTCATTCAAATGGTTTCACTTTTTCAGTAGGCATAATACAAATATTCTTATTAAGGACTCTACTGGCAAGAGAGCACAAAGTAGCAATCAGTGAAAACAGAGCAGAATGACAAAAACAGTGCCACGCCTGCAGCAGTGTAGCTGCATAAAGCGAATGCGTGAACTGCTCCAAGCAACGCAGATAAAAGCCCTCCTTTCCTTCTGATCTTCTCACCCAAATCATCAAACCTGCAGCACCCCTGTCCCCACCACCCCCCACCATCATCATCATAGCAGCACACCATGCCAGTCTCATTACAAGTGCGCGCAAATTCGACTGTATTTCTCCAACAATGTGCTCACCTCACTGGCTCCCTCTCACATCTAGGATCATATTCAAAACTGCAAGCATCTACAAAGAAGTCTCAAATGGAACGCCAACATACTTGGCGACTAAACGCCACACAGTTGGAGGCTACCGTACCTCACGTAGCAAAACGATCTAAAGGTTGGAGTCACAGCTAGCCCGCAACGAGAAGACTTAGAAGCAGTCCTACTCATCTCCTGCCCGACCATCTGGAACTCAATCAAGGTAGAGGCTCGAAATGCCCCTACCATCCGTCAGTTCCGCAAAACATTACAAACGTAATACCTGCCGGAGGAATGAAAATCCTTCTCCATCTCCACCACCAGTACTGTGTTACTGTATGAAATGCCAAGTCCAATTCTGGCACAATCCTGATGTAAAGCGCTCTGCTGCTCTTGAGCCAGTTTTGCGCTTTAAGCAATAAAAAATTAATTTAAATTAAATTAAAATCCAACTGTACAATCCTAAATGTTAGGGGGCAGGTTGGCAAAATGGGAAATGGGTTTTATGAAAGGGAACTCGGCATTGTGGGATATTAGAAAACTGGATTTGCAGACCTCATTGTTAAACAAGGCTGCCAGTGGAAGAAACCAGGGAAATGTGGCACGTCCAAGAATGGCACAAGTTCATGTGAACTGCCAGATTGAAAATGCCATTAGAGCAATGTATAAATGTAATACCAGGCCTCGCTCGTACCTTTCAATGTGAAATGTGTACCCATGGTAATACTATGCACCAGGAAATAGCTCATCTGTCCTTCAAGAGAAATGTTAACTATTGTCACAAACCGTGTGAGACATACTACAGAAATGTTGTGCATCTCTTCCTTACTAGACTTCCTATCCTGCAGAACCGAGGTTAGACTGCCAACTCAATTCTTATATGCTTTGTCATACTCTGCTCTATACAAAAGGTTATCATTTGAGCTATATAGTGTCGTATGTGCTTTTCTGCCCTTTAGTCTTGTCTTGGCCCAGCCAATTGGCTTCTATGGAATGTAAACCTGCCATACTTAGTGACAGTGTCTTATCTAGCTCAACTGGTCATCTGTTGAACTTTCTTATGGGTGCCAATGGACCGGCTATTATCCTCTCTAATTAGCCTTGAAAGTGATACAGCAGACACTCTCAACCCCAGTTGCATCAACAATGACATGTCAGCCAACTGGTGCTGAAATAGTGCCCTACTAAATTGCTGGATTTAATCAATTCAGCCTGATTTCTGCCCAAGCTCTGGATTAGCTACACTGCTTAATTTGTAGTGAAGCTATTCATACATTAGAAAAAGTGAGGTCATGTTCTCAAATACATTACCAATATTGGCTCTTCTCTTGATCTCCTTTCTTCTGTTGGCAAACCAGTTGTAAACTTTGAGGGAGGTGACGCGCTCCAAGTCTGAAAGTTTTTTCCCTGTAGATAAAAACACAAATGATAAATATAACCAACGTGGAAGAAAACAGACATTAATTGTACATTGTGTTATTACATGCTGATCAACTTATTGGCCAGAAAGCGTAACTACATGTCTACCCCGCTGAGATTGCAAGTGCCTGCTCTGTTTTGTTGTCGAAGGACAATGATTGACAGAGCATGCCAAACTACACCACCACCAGATAATCATTTATATATAAATTACATGCATTCTTGCCACTCTTTTTACAAGTACGAACATTATCAAAATTCCCATGCATCAGTAGAAATGTTCTGACACCATGCCCAAGCTTTCTTTGTAATCACTGCCCAAACCCGCAAGGAACGCATGTATTTGGGTATTTGATGCAGTGTAGCCATAACTTCAAGGTCCAGCAGAGAACATCTTGCGAATAGGGAGTCATCAATAGAGAGTTAACAGATTGTTAATCGTGCAATGAAACGGGAAGGCCGCATGATGGGACCAGACAGAAATACTTACTTTAAACAACTGCTCTAGAAACATTATATCAGAACCTTCACATTAGGGTATTAAGACTCATTTACATTCATCAATACTAAGTTAAATCAAATGTATTAGTGCAAAACAAGCTATCAAGTTTATTACCCGTTTAGTGCACAACATGGTCAGTTCTATGGCAGAATCTTAGCCACGTTTTGCTGGGACTTGCTCAAGTCTCGTCTATGACCGAGACGGTCTTTCCACCCTTCCAAACTTCCCTGCCCAGCCTCTTGTACGGATGCCCAGAGGCCCCGATTCCTCAATCACTTAAATCTAGGCATGCAAGTAATTGGGATCTGATAACATCTCAGCCTCTTTCACACATACAATCTATGAAGGGCTTCCACGTGTTCAGATATTTTGTGACTCTAGTAAGCATTGTGACAGTGATTGTTCATCACTGCCATATACCCCCGTGTTGCTCACCACATCTATATTAAAAGGCGTTTACTTTCGAATCTGTGCCCAGGAGAGTCTTGCAGCATTCAGCATGAGACTCCAGACATCGGCTAGTGACCATTGTTATCATTGTTGCCAAGTAAGATTATTGGGGGGTCGAGAGGGATACTTGTAATATCCCTCATCTTCGCCAGAAAATCTTTCAAAAATATTTACCTTTCGTGGAGCGCCACAAAACATAAACAATGCCCTATTTTCTTAACAGCCCCTTCATCAATGAGGTGGGACTGTAGGGAAGATGTTATGTAGTTGCTGGAGGGTAAAACGCAATCTGTAGCATATTTTGTACAAACTCTCCTTTATGGCTGAGCACCGAGATAACTTGCTAGGTCTTTCTAAGATGTAATATGAAGTTTCCAGGGGATTTATCTTGTGTCACATCTTTTCTCCAACTTCGCATGTACCCCCAGGTCTGCAAGGTCGTCTTCCATATTACTAAAAGGATTGGTCTTTTAGATATAGTGAGGATACACTGTTTTTTTTTTTTTTTTTTGGGATATCAACCATCTGTGTCGTGCGCTGAGAGAAGGGTGGCAGCTATTCAGTCTAGTAACGAAGTAGAACTACCCTACTCCGGTGGATAATAGAAAGTGTTTGGGGCTCAAGTGAACCCTACTCCACCTAAAGTATAGCGCCAAAGGTCAATCAAGACTCACACTCAGTGATTGTGAGAAAATAATATATTCAAAATGCCCTTTCTGAGACACGTGTTTCGGTGACAGACTCACCTTTTTCAATCAGAGCTGAAGGAGGTAACCATAGTTATAGAACAAATTCCAGTTTACAATAGTGCACAATTTAGGTAAGGTAATCATGACAAATATTAAATAAAACAGTTCAAACAAAAAAGTGCACAAGTTACAAGTGGTGCAGAATCAATGTGGCATAGAGTGTATCACAGAGAAACAAGGAAGGGGGACGGGGAGGATTGGTATGGGTAAGAGAAATAAAAAGATGACGACAAAAGTAAAAAGAGAAAATATAATGCATTAGTTGGCATCGATAGTCTCGTTACGTGATTTGATATATAGTTCTGGTAATAGATACTACCTCATTAGTAGGAGTACATTCTTACCTAGTGGGTGTCAGTATTAGTCAATTTTACAATTAGTTGATTGCCTTGTTCATGGGATAAATCCCGCCTGTTGAATCGATGAATGTATTATGTGGTAAGTATTACAGGTAGGTACATACAGTACTGCATATTTGGTGCCATGGTAAGAATTTACTCCTACTAATTCCGGTACTACCCCAATTGTAGCCGCCTGTCTTTTTCAATATTCCGTCAAAATAGTAATTTAGGGAGTATCTTTTTTTTATATTCAATTTGTTTTATTCAGCAGGTAAACAGAAAATAACTTCAGAATACAGATCCAATCAAACATTTCTAGGGACTTGACCACAGCTCAAATAATAACAGAGAGGCATCATCCAAATATTCAATCTACAAACTTGTTCAAGGTGCACCCATACCTCAAAGTCATCACAACTCTCGTGCTCCAAGATGAAAATTAAGATAACAGGCCAAGTTGAAACCATAAAAAAAGAGAAAAAGTTGCCAAGAAAAACACAGCAAAACTCCTGAACATTTTTTTTTTTGCTTGCATTTTCTTCCCCCTTTTCCCACCAGGAACACCCCCTCCCCTCCAGGGAACCAATCACTCATAAAAAACAAGTTTACCAAGTCCTCAAACAGAAACATAACCATTATGTATCATATCAATACATTCTGAATGCTCTATTGCTTTGTACAAAGTCATGGCTCTCGAAATGTATATTTGTCACATACACACTTTTAGACAGCATAACAGACAAGGGCCGTACACGAGAGAGACATGGTTACACAGAACAATAAGATTTACAAATATCAAATCTCGCCTTGGGAGGACCCCACTGGGGATAACAGCTTCTGGCGTTCATAATAAGACAAAAACGGGAGCCATTCCGTTTCCCTTCCATTATGTAAGTCAGATAAAGTCGCTGTCAGGCTCTCCAAGTCAAAAATTGTGTGCCTTACGCAGCCATTCCTTATGCGTACGAGGGTGAGGCCGCTTCCAATATATCCTTGTACATGCTCTGACGGCCAAAACAGATTGCCCACTATATGGGTTGTTTGGTATATGTCTCTCCATCCTCTGACAATCCAAAGAGGAGTAACAAGGGAGTCAAGGGCCTCTCTAAACCATCTACAGCCTTCACCCAAGCCAGCACTTCCTTCCAGAAAGTCTGCATCGCCGGACACTCCCACCAGTCATGCCAGTAAGTGGCAACACTGCCACACCCCCGCCAAGATAAAGGGCTAGCGCCTGGAAACATCTTGGAGAGCCTTTCTGGTGAGAACTGCCATCGCTGCAATAACCTGTACCCATACAACTTATATTGCATGACTATTGAAGTTGACCACAGGGTTCGACATGTATGGCCAGGGAAGGGAATGCCATGTGCCCAATGTTATATGGCCCGCAGTGGGTGTTCTCCGCCGGCTTCCATTAAGGAGATTTATAATTTGTACGCTTCATCCCCTCTCCTAGTGAGACCCCGCAGCACTTTTGCTGGACTTCAAGACCTTTTCTTTCAATCCTGAATGGGTGGAGCTTTTTTCCACTCATTCATTCTTGTGGGCTCTGTCTTTTGGAACTCTATTCTACCTGTACTATGGAGTAAGTCTGCTCCATAACTCTTTAAAGCACCTGTGTTTTTATAACTGCAGCACACAGCTCTTTACGGGCAGTGTTGCTGGGGACCCTTAGGAACCCCCTTTAAGATTATTTTTCTATATCCTTGAGTAAACTATAGTTCTTAAGGATAGACAGATACTTAGTGTCTCTCCCAAAACCCTATAGTCTGAGAGATTGGCTCACACCATCTGTAGTGGAGTGCCAATGGGATACTTAGTATCCCCCTTCTCTCTGCTCCTGTGACTTTTTAGTCACATAGACAATCACTAGATATGGCTAGTGGGAGTGGGCGTGTTCTACCAACTATTGTGTATTTTTTAAAACCGCAGCCTAAATCCATAGCCCCGGTAGTGCACCATAGGGGCACCCAAGTGCCAACTTGGGGCCTCCCTTATTTTTTCGCCATTACTAGTGTGGTTGTTCTTCATTAGCCCTTTTACCATTCTGGGAAGGGGGAGGTCTGTGTGTGTGTGGTTTGCCTTTGGCGGGAACCAGTAGGTATCTCCGCCTAGGCTCCAGTGTGTCTGGGCAGGAAGGAAGTGTGGAAGGAACCTTCCACACCCCCTGTCCTTTGTCTGCCAGAGTGCCTTAATAGATCCAGCGCCCACAGGGATTCCGGCAGTCCTGATTGGACAGCCAATTGCCCTTTTCTGTAAAAATGCTGAGAGATTGCAGAGGAGTGTGTGCTGGAACTGTATAAAAGGTAAGGGTTCTGGAGTTTAAAGCAAGTCGACCACAAGAAACAAATTACCAGAGAAGAAGACGACCAGAGACACCTGCAGACCCTTTGCTCTTGCTGACCTGCAGACCCTTTGCTCTTGCTGTCCTGACCTCATTTTCTACGCGACAGAGGAGCTCCGAAGAGGACTTCTTCCCTTTGGCTGGTGGGAACAACCAGTCTCAAGCTTTGAGACAAGCCATTTCCCGAGGTCCAGGGCTGCAACATTGTGGAGAAGAAAGCACAAACACTTTCTTCAAACCTTAGGTACTGTGGGGCAAAGGGTGGTATTGCTTACCTGATTGGAGTGCAAATAGAGGCATCCAGGGCAACCCCCTCTTACCTCTGACCCAAGCCGCTGCTTGAGTGTCCTTCTCGAGTCCGTTTTGAGGTCTCCTTTGTTAGTTGCTAACTTGCTGCTTCCATAACTTTAGACACTGGAAGAAATCCACAAGAACTCTTTGTATTTGGCAGTTTGTCAAGGCTTCAAGCCCTCTACGAACTGCCTTTAGCTAGGGTTGTGTTTCTGGACTTAAAAGACTGGCCAGGCGAAGATACCATCTCTAGAACCTTGAACTAAGCTCATGTTGCACTAACCACTTATTTTCCTCCCTTTAAGTGACTTTTCTATATGTGTTTGCAGAGGAAATACATTACTGTATAACCCGTTGAAACCTGCATGAGTGCGCAATAACCGATGTGGGATGAATTGACCCAGTCCGCTGTGCTGTGCTATGCGGCATCACCCTGCCAGTTATGGGGAAAGAAACAGCAACAATGGCGGCAAAACCCTTGTGCGTGCCAAAAACCTACAAAAACCTACCAAAACCGTGTACTTCAGCACACAAAAAGAGGGATGCACAACCTGGCACCCATGGTGCATGTGCAGTGGAATGGAGCACACCCTGCAGAAATGTGTCAGTGAGTTCCATAACCAGCAAATGGAGAGAGAGGCAGCACTTTGCAAATGAAACCCAAAAATGTGCCTACAAATGACATTTGCTTTGTTGCCAAAAACTCCAAAATGCCTATAACACAATACTTTCAACATTCACAATCTTGCCTGGTGTTAAAATGTATGTGTCAATTGAAACATTGTGAAACATACAAAGTCTGAAAACTGATAGCCTCTATTCCATGGGTGCACAACATACGGCCCACGGGCCAGTTGCGGCCCGCTATGCTCTTTTGTCCGGCCCGCGAGGCACAAAGACTTTCCTAATGGAGGGCGGCCCGCAAGCAACATCGGCCGCCCTCCATTAGGAAAGTCTTTGTTGTCTTCCGGGCCGGACAAAACACTGGCCCTCATTGGCTCAGCACACACGTACCACTTCGCTCCCACGAGCCACGTAGTGCGTGTGTGCTGCACCAATGGAGGGCCAGCACTACGGCTGGCGTGGCCAGTAAGGCTTGATGCCGGAAGGCATTTCAGCCTTGCTGGCCACGCCAGCCGTAGTACGATTCCACCTACCTCGCCAGCGTTCCAGTTTACCTGCCTTCCAGCACGTCTCCGGTAAGTGGTCTTTGTGTTTGTGTGTAGGGTCTGTTCTGCTGTATGTTTGTGTTGTGTATGTTGAGATGGGAGGGGGTGGGGGACGTGTCGGATGTGTATGAATGTGTGTTTTTGAGTGTGTTGTGTATGTTGAGATGGGGGGGTGAGGGGGCATGTCGGATGTGTATGAATGTGTGTTTTTGAGTGTTTGTGTTGTGTATGTTGAGATGGGGGTGTGGGGGGCATGTCGGATGTGTATGAATGTTTGTTTTTGAGTGTTTGTGTTGTGTATGTTGAGATGGGGGGCGTGTCGGATGTGTATGAATGTTTGTTTTTGAGTGTTTGTGTTGTGTATGTTGAGATGGGGAGGTGGAGGGGGGTGTCGGATGTGTATGAATGTTTGTTTTTGAGTGTTTGTGTTGTGTATGTTGAGATGGGGAAGTGGGGGGGCGTGTCGGATGTGTATGAATGTGTGTTTTTGAATGTTTGTGTTGTGTATGTTGAGATGCTTGTATGGGTGCATGCTTCAGAGTTTGTGTGCTGATTTCGGGGGTGTGGAGTTTGTGTCTGTATGGGTGCATGTTTGAGTGTGTCTGTGCTGAGTTGGGGTGTGGGGGGGTTCGTGTCTGTATGGGTGCATTTTTGAGAGTGTGCTGATTTGGGGGGTGGTGGGTTCGGGTCTGTATGGGTGCATGTTTGAGAGTGTGTGTGCTGAGTTGGGGGGTGGGGGGTTCGGGTGTGCATGAATGTTTGTTTATGTATGTTTGTGTTGTGTATGTTGTGATGCATGTATGGGTGCATGCTTCAGAGTTTGTGTGCTGAGTTGGGGGGTTTGGGTCTGTATGGGTGCATGTTTGAGAGTGTTTGTGCTGAGTTGGGGGTGGGGGGTTCGGGTCTGTATGGGTGCATGTTTGAGTGTGTGCTGATTTGGGGGGTTCGGGTCTGTATGGGTGCATGCTTGAGTGTGTTTGGGGCATAGTGTTTGGTTGGGGGTGAGGGGGCCATGGGGCATAGTGTTTTGTTGGGGTGAGGGGGCCATGGGGCATAGTGTTTGCTTGGGGGGTGAGGGACAGGGGGCCTAGTGTTTGGTTGGGGGTGGGGGCCATGGGGCATAGTGTTTGGTTGGGGGTGAGGGGGCCAAGTGTTTGGTTGGGGGTGAGGGAGCCATGGGGCATCGTGTTTGGTTGGGGGTGGGAGCCATGGGGCATAGTGTTTGGTTGGGGGTGAGAGGGCCATGGGGCATAGTGTTTGCTTGGGGGTGAGGGGGCCATGGGGCATAGCGTTTGCTTGGGGGGTGAGGGACAGGGGGCATAGTGTTTGCTGGGGGGTGAGGGACAGGGGGCATAGTATTTGCTTGGGGGTGGGAGCCATGGGGCATAGTGTTTGGTTGGGGGTGAGGGGGCCATGGGGCATAGCGTTTGCTTGGGGGGTGAGGAACAGGGGGCATAGCGTTTGCTTGGGGGTGGGAGCCATGGGGCATAGTGTTTGGTTGGGGTGAGGGGGCCATGGGGCATAGTGTTTGCTTGGGGGGTGAGGGACAGGGGGCTTAGTGTTTGGTTGGGGGTGGGGGCCATGGGGCATAGTGTTTGGTTGGGGGTGAGGGGGCCAAGTGTTTGGTTGGGGGTGAGGGAGCCATGGGGCATAGTGTTTGGTTGGGGGTGAGGGAGCCATGGGACATAGTGTTTGATTGGGGGTGAGGGGGCCATGGGGCATAGTGTTTGGTTGGGGGTGAGGGGCCCATGGGGCATAGTGTTTGCTTGGGGGTTGAGGGAGCCATAGGGCATATTGTTTGGTTGGGGTGGTGAGGGGGCTATGGGGAATAGTGTTTGGTTGGGGGTGGGAGCCATGGGGCATAGTGTTTGGTTGGGGGTGGGAGCCATGGGGCATAGTGTTTGGTTGGTGGTGAGTGACAGGGGGCATAGTGTTTGCTTGGGGGGTGAGGGACAGGGGGCATAGTGTTTGGTTGGGGGTGGGGGCCAATGGGCATAGTGTTTGGTTGGGGGTTGAGGGAGCCATGGGGCATAGTGTTTGGTTGGGGGTTGAGGGAGCCATGGGGCATAGTGTTTGGTTGGGGGTGGTGAGGGGGCCATGGGGCAGAGTGTTTGGTTGGGGGTGGTGAGGGGGCCATGGGGCAGAGTGTTTGGTTGGGGGTGGGAGCCATGGGGCATAGTGTTGCACTCCAAGAGTGAACCCAATAATAAAGCTAAAACAGGCACAATTAGGAGATGTACATCCTTTGCTTTTTGAGGGAACCTGACTCAACGAAGGCCATACTCCTCTTGGGCAACCCAAACAGCAAACTATAGCAGTCCAAAATAACAGAATGTCCAATCAAGGGTCAATAAAATATATATAATTTAATTAAACAGACGATATACAATAACTACATTGAAATAAATGATAATAATGGAAAATGTGTAGTACAAAATGTACGTTTGAAATGCAATAGAAATCGTTACCCCTCAAAAACCTATTCTTTTTCCATGTGTTTAATACAAATTGGGAGTTGAAAAAGCCTCCTGGCATGTCCCGCCTACCGCCCCGCCCACTTTTACTTTTCGGCCCACTATAGCCCTCATGTAAGGTACTTTCGGCCCTCTGTCAAAATCAGTTGTGCACCCCTGCTCTATGCCAAAATCTGGGTGCAGTACCCGGGGCTGCCTGAATGACAGCTGTCAGAGGAGACTGATGAAACTTTAAAAGTGAGCTAGAATTCAAAAGCCTGCTGGATTAGCAAACAGAAAAAGGATTGTTGCCAAAAAGGAATAAAGATTTTAATTCCACAGATTTTAAGACCAAGAAAAATATGTATTTGTATGTGATGCAACAAATGTGGCTTTTGCTAGGTTTAAAAGTTAATCAGCTTGGCTGAAGCTGCAAAAAACTGGAAAAGCAGGTTTTCTCCCAGAAGGGGGGCCTTCCTCTCAGCAGAAATACACACGGGGAGGTGTTAATTGCAGGTTAGAGCAGAATCTTGTCTGCAGAAGGCAAAGGAACAATGACAAAGTTGCAGCCCAGGAATAGGAGGTGTGAAGGCAGTCGTAAACTCTCTGGAAGGAACAAGCCAGGAGGGGGATGTCTTCGACTGCAGGGAGACAAAAAGAGGCGGAGCCAAGCGACCATCTGTTGCTAAATATGAACAAAGAACACATCTTAAAAGACTTATTACTTGCTATTCAAAATGGTGAAAAATATAAAAATGAAAGTTGTTAATTTAATTTCTGGCTGCACGTGTGAAGAGGCGGCAGAACTGTGTGACATGTTCTGGAAAGGAATGGCAAGATATGTGATTTTATGCAAACTGTATTGCTGTTAGAATTGTGAAAATGTACACGCCTATTCCTATGTCAAACACGCACATTTGTGGAAAGTTGCATAACATTTGGAAACTGTGCATAGCGAAAAGGACAAAATTCTGTAGAAAGTTAAAACAAGATCCTACAGCTGTGAGATTTTGATGAAAAGATGCTACACAAAATATGGCATCTTTGTGTGTGATTTATATAAAAGGTGACTAATGTAGAAATGTGTGTTTAGTGTAAAATCCGATTTTGAGACCAGTGGCTAAAGGGAGGTCTCTGAGGACTGTAAAGCAAATCATAAAATGTGACATCAGCCGGCCTTGATCCAATCACTCCAAATGCAAAGCGGAGATGAAGTGTTGACCATATCCCAGCTCAAAGGGGCAGCTTAGCTAAGCCGGCCCACACACCCCCTTTAGGATGTCAGTTTAGAGCATAAATAGAGACAGCTGACAGCACATAAAGACAGACAGATCCACTCACTTTCCTGATGCTGGCGGAGCGCCCTGCTGCTGAAATCTACATCTTCCTTGTTCCAGGCTCCAGAAACTTGGCAAAGCAAAGGCCTATGCATAGCTGAACTATTTTCAGCTAGGCCTCAAATTCTAGAATAGAAGCCCAAAAGCCTAGCGGAAGCATCATAATACAACTGGGCGTGCTGTTAATGCTTGCCTGCTGAATTGAAATATCCTCAGAACCAAGAAGGGCAGATCCCGTCCAGTCCTGTGCCGTGCTGTGACCAGAGAGCCTTGCTGACCTTGTCCAGTCCGATGTGCCCACCTGTCCGTCCCTGATAGATCCGATTCAATGGTCCAGAATCCTGACGGTCCAAAATCTTAAATCCATTTTGTCTTGTGAGTATTAACAGGAAGCTAGAAACTGTTGATTCCTGTGCATTATCTTGTCCCCTCCTAACCTCTGAACTATCCTTACTTCCATAATCAGTAACATTGTCTGAATCCGTAGTGAAGTCTTATTCTGTCTATCTGTAAAAGCATCCTTTTTCCTAGTCATCTTTGTCAACTTTGATCTATTAAATTCATTCGAGTGACCAGCCTAGCGCTCCAAGGTGGACAGCGAGGAACCAGGACTGAGTCGCGAATCACTCCGGACTCTTACCTGTGCCGTCCTGGTGGCTTAGCTTGAATGCTTTAGTCCATAGTCAATAATTTTTCTGATTTTAAAACTGAAGCCTCTTTCCATTCTCACGCCTATCTCGTAAAAACAACCTTTACTAAAACCTCTATGACTCCCTCCGTTTTTGTGATGGAAATGAAATTTCCACTCCTACTTGTAGCTAACATCTGTAGAACCCAAAACCGCATTTCAAAACAGTGAGATTCTCCTGTTGTCACGAATATCGCACATGGAAAAGTCTGCAGCAAATTCCCATTTTGAGAAATCTTTACACGTGTGAAATAGCTTCCATTTGTTTCCGACCTGGACTAAGATTTCAATTGTTTTCTTTGGACTAAATCATTGCTAGTGATTGTGTGCAACTGTTCAAAGCGGCTCCCGTAAGAATTTAGAATAAATTAAGCATTTTACCACACATTTAGAGTTCTTGCTCAGCCACTTTAAAAGTCATTCTGACAATTGAAAAGCCCACTTTGTTTTTCTCTTTCTGTGTAAGGGGGAAGTGAGACACTGTTGGATCTGTACTATTCCTGAATACCTGCTCTCTCCTTCCATCTCTTTGCATTGCCTATTGGGAGTTGAGGGGTGTTGCAGGGGGAACCTCTAACCATAGTGCTATCTGATCTGAACCAACACAAAAGTATTATTTTCTGTGTTGCATTTGTTTTGCTCATTACTTATTTCTAGTGTATTAAAGATATTATTCTGTGTTCTGTCACCCCACTGGTTATTGTTGTTTACCTATTAAAATATATATTGTGATTTTGATCTTAAATAAATAATACCTTTTACAAACCAGCCTGATTCCTGGTCCAGCGTGATCCGGGGTATTCTTAAAGTAAGGGGTGTGATACGAGTGGTACATCTTTCAAATCATTGAATCCATATATCAAATACATTTTTTCATTGCACTGTACACTAGGCCGAGAGCAGAGGGTATTGCCTGATTGAAATCCTTAACATCGATAATACGATAACATTGTCTTTTCCCTTTCTAACGTTGCTACAAATGTAACGGTGAACAAACTCAAAAGTGAAAGTGCCCTTTGAAGTGTATTATCTAGTACTAGCTGGGGTACCCGGCGCTGCCCGTGTTCTGATTGAGTGGCGTCTCCTGTGCCCTGTAGGATGTTGCTCTTGTGGGCAAGTTTTGCTTCAGTTTGCTCTGGCATCTTATTTGCCCTGGAGAAAGTTGCTTTAGTCCTCTGGTAGGCAAGTGGTGCTGCTGTTTGTTGTTGGGTTTCAGAAGCTCTTGATATTGATTTTCGCTTTACATCAGATGGAGCTTTTCCAAGTGATGTTTGTTTTTTGTGTGGCATGTTTCAGTCACTTAATGGCTTCGGCACATTTGAGAACATTTCCAAGAAAGATTGATTGGCTGTGCTCTCATCTCATGAATGAACTTAAGTAAACTGTAACCTTGCCATTTCCCATATTTGGAGTGGTGTGATTAAAACATTTTTTTATACCCTTTCAAGATGCTTTAATAAACACTTTTAACTGTATACAGTAGTAATACATTTCAAAGGAATAACCAACACATTGAACATTTTGCCTCATTCTAGTACCTACTGTAGTGAATCGGGCTGAGCATCAGTAAACAACGGTGTCTACGGAGTGAATTTTGTGCATCCAAACAGACTACAATCTTCCCCCAGAGGTAGCAGTGAGTTCAATGGTGTCGATTTGTATAGCCGGACAAACATACACACATACATACATGCATACATACATTCAGCTTTATATATAAAGATTCCTAAGTGTTCTATCGTAAACATCTGAAGTATTTAAAGTGATTCTGGTGTAAATATAAACCTTTTACATAAATATTTGTGCAAGTGCTTCTTTTTTGTGCCTGTCCACTATAGCAAACTATAAGGCAGAAGCTCTTAGGTCTCTTACTGTTGATAAATTGAAAAAAATGTGTAAGGGTAAATGTCTTCGTATAAAAGGAAAAAAAAAGCTTGTTGGATTACCAAACTGTAAGTAGGCCTGTAACTCCTGCTTCCAGAACAGATCTAGAAGAGAATGATGGTCAAAGTTTATCCCTTAGCCCTCGACTTCCAGATAATGAGGTAGAAGATGTGGATGAAAGTGTGAATATTAAGCCACCTGCCAATCCTTTGACCTCCACCATACCTGTATCTAACATGTCAGCTTGGCTGGTTCTAGAATTAGAAAACATGAAAATGCAGCTTGAATTCAGGAAACTGGAAACTGGAAATACAGTCTGACATGCAAGACAACTAAATGAGGAAAGAACTGCAACTCAGGGGAAAAGAAATGCAGCATGAACTAGAGATGAAAAAGTTGTCTCTTGATTCTACTTCTGTTTCAGAGTCCTCTTTGCCAGACCACGCCAGAAGCAGGACCCCTCGTCTCCCCAAAGATTTGGTGAGTTTTGTGAGAAACCTGAAGGTGTCTCACTTACTAGTCCCCGGGGATCTGTCATCCAGGTGGCAGGACATGGTTATCGCTATTTGATCCAGTTCCTGGGAGTGGACCAGTGGTGGAGGATCACCTGGATGAGGAGTCTTCGGGGAGTGGAAGTGGGACACTGAAGGTTGAGAACTGGTACCCACTTCCTTGTAACACCTTTCCCCCATCCTACCTTGTAGGATATTTAGAAGCTCTACACCCCCATTCCCGTTTTCCAACACAAACCCTTTCTTACACTGTGATAGACAACGGACTAACACCAGAGCTGTTTTTCTGACATGTCCCAACACACGGGTCAGGCAGAGTCAGGCATTTGACCACCACGCACACCTGACAGCCCTTTACCTTTCCCACAGTGATAAAACTCGGAGCACGAGAGCACACTACGAGCAAGGCTCCACGCACGAGGAAACCGCTACAACGAACCAGCAGTTCAAGCGGAGGAGAAAGGCGGTGAGACCTGAAAGGACGACAAGGAGGGACTTGCCCTTTTCAACTCAGATGTGCGAAGCCTCCGAAAGAGAAATCGTAAGACCGTGATTTACAGCTGGGCGTGGCGAGTAACAGAGGTCAACGGTGCACGGGGGCATCAAACTTTGATAGCACAGGCGGGAAGGCACGCTGGCTACCGTGGTACTGCCCTTGGCTCCAGAAGCAACACAAGCCAACGGGTTCAGCACAACCAGTGAGTCAGAGGACGCTGATAGCAAACCGAACAGTGTTGAGCCCAAAGTTGCAAGTGGCAACATTATATGAAGTAAAAAACTTGAGAACAAAGAACTTGAATATGATTGAACTTTTGGGAAAGCCCAAAGAAGAGCCAGCTGCAGAGTGGTCAGGCACCGCAGGAGTGCTCATTTGAAGGACTCTCTCTGCCCCCTTTTGTATTGAAACTGCAAGTACCAGAATGCCCTCGGAAAGGGCGGCGTGAGGTGTCAGAGTGGTCCTACAAGGGTCACGTCAAATCCCTTGCACACTCGAAAGTCTGACCCATTGCCGAAAGAAAGCTAGGGGAAGAGAAACCTCGCTTTCTCATGAACATTGTGTTAAAAAATGTTAAATTGACAAAAGTGAATCAGAATGAAGGATGACTGCGAATCGGGTTGAGGTATGATACACCAGAGAACGTTTTTGTTAAGATTAAGAATGAAAGGACGTAGTGTACCCGACAGAGGGAGGCCCATGTATTGTAAGCTAAGGCAAGTGTGAACCCGACTGAGGAATGCCGAATGAAAGCTAGGGGAAGGGAAGCCTCGCTTTCTGAGGACATAAAGCAAAGCATGAACGGTTATAAACTCATGAACTGTGTTAAAGAAAGGCATAGTGACCCCAGCCAAGGGAGGACCAGGTTATAAAGCGGATACGAGCCCGGCTGAGGGAGATCCTAGGGGCGAAGAGCAATCGCCCAAGGATCAAGACGACCGAAGGAATTTTTATTTATTTGTTTGTTGTTTTTAGCCAGCAGGCCTTCTAAGGCAAGAGACGTTGTGGAAAAGAGACGTGGCCCCTGAAGGCTCTATTATCGTTGAATGGAATTGCGAGCCTTGTGCTGGAGAGGCCCAGGTGTGTGCTGTGCTCAGAAGTTCTAACTTGTCCTGTTCTTGAAACCTGGGGAAGCCAGACCCCAGTCATACCATTTTAACTTATCATTTTGTGAACACTTTTCTTTTCTGGTGAACATTATCCCTGTTATGCTCACCTGGACTCTGCAGAGGCTGTTGGGGCACGGTTGCAGCCCTCCCGGAACTTGAATCACCACCTTCAGGCCTCTTCCTCAGTAGAAAAGCTGTGAGCGGTGGTATGTGGTGATAGTGCTCCTGCGTTGAGATAAGAGTGTGTGAGTGCACCAATCTGTGATTGTTGTACCTCTCGAACCCTTCACCCCAAAGTACGGTTTCTTTGGGCATACGCCGGCCCATAAAGCTCACCTGTGAATTATGGAAGATAAGCTCTCCGTCCTGCTACTTCTGGCAGGGGCGCGTCAAATGGGATCTAGTTCCTTCACTGATCCCTGATAGGGATTAGTCCAGTCAGGCTGCGACTATGCTTCTCCTTATGACTGGTAAGTCTTTCTTGAGCTCTTGTGATGCTGTTCATTCTGTTTAATGTCTTTATATGTTGCTCCTATTTATGCCCGCAATAATGTCTCTCTTCTGTTGTCTTCCCTTAGATGGAAATGCAGCCTCAATGCAGCTGTGAGACGCGAGATGCGGCCGGATGGAAGATGGATGCTACCGCAATGTTCGACAGCAGGTATGTGATGGTTAAAGGAAAAGCGCGAAGTATGGCGAAGCACAACCTTAAACTGACTTTTTTCGATGTCTAACCTTGTATTCTGTTTTTCCTTGCAGGCGCTGAAGTCGACGATGGAGTGTGTCGTGCTGCGGTGCCAAGATGAAGCTTTTGGCCATCCGGAAAGTGTAAAGATGAATACTTGGTTCGCCGAAGAGATGTACAGGTAAGAATAGCTTCCCCCAGTTGGTAAGTAAGCTGTCAGGAAGCAGGATGTCCAGGAAGCAGGCTCTTCAAAGGTAAGTCTGACCTCAGGCAACGGTGAGCGTTACGCTGCTTGCAAATGCAGGATAACGCAAAGCATCTGTCTTGAGGGTAGGGGCGGCTTATATAGCTGAGATCGTGGGCACGCCTATTAGGGCAGGCTTACCAGCCACACCCTGCCACTCCTAGAGAGTGAGCATGTGCAAAGGCAATCCATTAGCAGCCACATCCAAGAATACACTTGGGGCTGCTTAATGGATGGAATGTTCAAGGTTAATGCATCCTGCTTAATGGAAGGAATGTTCAAGGTTAATGCATCTGAAGTGCTATGTCCATAATAAAAGCTTTTTGGTGTTAAATGGATGTTTTTGTTTACTTTTGTTCATGAGGCTGGCGCCAAAGGCGCCAGTACAGTGTCCATACAGGTCTCCTGTGCATGCGACCCTTGCATGTCTGTGCCCCTGACTTCATGAACATGACAATCCCACACTCTTTTTTAACCTGGTGGTAAGAATTGGCAATCTTTTTTTTTATTGTATCAGCCCTTTTTGTTTGACAAGACGCTAGTAGGAATGACTTATTATTTGATGGTTGTAGCTTGCTCCCATCTTAGCTTTAGATTAGGTGTGTTTCTTACCCATGCATACAGTTTAATAAACTTACTAAGTTTATGAATGCTCCGACCTTTGGAATGTTACTTGGAAATAATCTTGGTTTTGGATCCTTGAAGTTGATGACTACGATTTCCTACAGCAACCGTCACTTAAAGTGTTTGTAGTACAATCGTTAGATTTATGTTGAACATAATGTTTATATTATTTTAAATTGAAGTACAAGAAACTGTGCATTTTTAGAAAGATTTGAGAAAAACTTGTGTACGGTTGCATGACAACCAAATATGCAAGTATACAAAAATTAATAAAACACTAAAAAAATAAACACCCTTGAACTGTGATCACTTGTGTCTGTCGTTACTGTTGCCACCATGCGTTCCTTACAGTTTGTATGATGTGACAACTGATATTCATGATTGGCTCAGTACATTTGGGTTTACATGCAAAGTACAAGGTATTTGTGAAAGTGAGTTTGTTCTATGTGTAATTTCTAGGCTCCCCCAGAATGGCTGTGATGTTGTTGAATGATGTTGATAGACAAGATTACCAGTTGGTAAAAACTGCTCTCATAGCCATGTCTGGGGAGACTCCTTACCAATACTTAAAAAGGTTTAGGGACCACATGAAGAGAGATGGTAACTTGTGGGCCACTTGGGTGTTTGAAAGCCTGAAAAACTTTGATGGGTGGATTAAGGGCTACAATGTGAGCTCTTACGAAGGCATGTGGTGTCTCTTCATGCTGGAAAGTATTTTTGATGCCTGTTCCCCAGAGCTGAGACAGCACCTTGCTGACTAAGAAACTGGGCCCCAAGAAGCTAGCAGTGGTTGCTGACTTATGGGTGGCAGATATGGCTACTCACAAGGATTCTGGGCTTGTCACAAGAAAGAGGGGAAAAAGCATAAAAAGGATGAGAAGGATCATTCCAAAAATCCACCACCAAGAAGGCCACAAACATAACAAGTGTGTATATCCCCCCTAAACAACCTTATAGGTCTAGTGAAACCTCTGGGCAAAACCAGAGGGAAGTTATCAGAAACCCCCATTCCAAAATACATTTGGGGAAATGTGTGGTTTGTGGCTCTGGTGGCCATGTGAAAGGCAATCCCAGATGTAAGGGTAAACCTTCAGGGAACCCCTCTGACAGCTTAGCATTCACACATGATGTGGTTATTCCAATGACAGGGGCTAGCTTTCACCCCCAAGCTGAAGAAGCCATTGGTTTTCAGGCTAGAGTGTATTTCGTATCTCTGGGACTGTCGGAACAACAGAACATTGAGGTCTATAATTCCATTCCTGATAATACTGAAGAAGATTATAAAGACAGTGGGCCTCATTACGAGTCCGGCGGTAACCGAGCCGGAAAATCCAGCAGCAGATTACCGCCGGACTCGTATTACCATTCCGCATCCGTGATTCCCGGAATTACTGGGTCATTACGACCCCGGTGACCCGGGAATTCCGGAGGCGGAATTCTGTAAGACTCCATGGGAGTGGGGAAGTGGAAACACCAGCACCATGTTGTAATGGTGCCGGTGTTCCCATGCCGCCTGCAGGCGGGTGGTGTTAAACCTGCCAGGTCAGACCTGGCGGGAGTGACACCTCCCCCCTGCAGAACTCGAAATCAGCCGGTCCGGAAAGAACGGTGGTGGCGGATTTACCACCACCGTTCTTTCCGGACCGGCTAACTCGTAATGAGACCCAGTGTATTTGTGAATGGTCAGGATACCCCTGCCATTAGAGACACTGGTGCCAGTATAAATGTGGTAGATGAAGGTTTCTTTCAACCCGAGGAAGTTGCTAAGGCTCGCAAAAGGCTTACCAAGTTAGCAGGAGGCCAAGTCCAAATGTGCCCAGTATTGCCAGCTATAGTTAAGTGTAATGAGATGACAGTAAACATTCCTGTAAGTGTTCAGTCAGAGGTACCAGGAAGAGCACTGTTGGACAATGATTTGAAGGCCTTCGGTGTAGTCTCCAGCACACCTAAACCCCCTCTAAGAAGAGAAGGGTGTTGACAAGGAAAGCCAGAGAGGCCACCTTAAAAGATCTTCCGACTGAGGGGAAACCCAGTGTCTCCCAAGGAAAGAAGGACCCCAAGCCCAGCCCAAAACTTCCATAAAGAAAAAGGTTCCTGTAGAAAAACTAGAAGTCACCCCTGTGACCCCACCACCAGCTGAGGCTGAGTTGGTGCAAGAGGAATCTCCTGAAGAACCTTCTACTGATGAGTGAGAGGAGGAGGAGATTCAACCCTGTCTAGAAGATCTGGATCCAAGAGACCATCCTGAGCTGCAGACTTTGCTTGAAGAAGGTGGACCCTCAAGGACAGACTTCAGTAGGGGACAAAGAGAGGACCCCTCTCTAGAAAGACTGCATAAGCAGGCAGCTTCCCAGAGTGAAGGGCAAACCCCTGGGAAGCACAGACTGTACTGGAAGATGGACTTCTATAGGGTGAGCCTATGGAGACTATTCCAGGAGACCTCAGGAGACTGGTGGTTCCCCAGGAATTAAAACCACATTCCTACAGTTAGCACATGAAGTCCCCCTGGCTGGTCACCTAAGCTCGAAGAGGACCAAGGGTTGTATTTCATTGTACTTTTACTGGCCCAAGATGGGGGCAGAAACAGAACAACAGTGTAGCAGTTGTCACACCTGCCAGTTATCTGGTAAGAGTGGAGCCAAGAATGTGGCAAACTTAGTGCCTCTCCCAGTTATGGGAGTCCCTTTTCAGAGGGTGGGGGTTGACATTGTTGGTCCCCTAGACCCTCCAACATCTTCAGGCAACCGATTTATATTGGTTTTGGTGGACCATGCCACCAGGTAACGGGAAGCAATTCCAATGAGGACTGTTACTGCTCAGGCAGTAGCTAAGGCCCTACCTGGTATTTTTACCAGAGTAAGATTTCCTAAGGAGGTTGTATTCGACAGGGGATTACTTTTATGTCCCACTATATGCAGCCAACCTGTGGGGTCACCTACAAGTTCTCAACTGCCTACCACCCTCAGACAAACGGATTGATAGAGGGGTTTAATGGAACCATGAAGAGCATGATTGGAGCTTTAGAAGAACCCCTTAGAAGAAACTGCCATGCCTTCCATTTGCCTACAGAGAGTGCCTCAAGTGGGATTGAATTAGCCCCTTTGAGTTACTTTATGGTCATCCTGTCAGAGGCCCTTTGGCACGGATTAAGAAGGGTCTGGAGAGTGGTCCTTCCCTCAATCCAGTACAGATTACTAACTATGTGCTTGGCCTCAGACCAAGGATGGCACGTATGATGACAGAGGCCAGTGAGAATTTGAAAGCTGGTCAAGCTCTGGTTAAGCAATGGCACTAGGAGAAGGCAAACATGGTGGAGTTTACTCCGGACCAACAAGTTCTTATTATGGTCCCAGTGAGACAGAGGGTCTTACAGTACAAATGGACAGGACCCTTCAAAGTTGTGGGAAAACTTGGAGAGGCCAATTATTTGGTAGACTTGAGCAACCCCAAGGAGGCCCCCAGGGTCTTTCATGACAACCGTCTGAAGGCTAATGTTTCCAGACCAAAGATAGGTGCTTTGCTCTTAGCTTATGATCAAGAAAAAGAGGAGAGTAAGCCTCTCCCAGAACTAATTAGGGGACATCCTTCAGATGGGTCAGTAGAAGGAGTAAAACTCTCTACTAATCTGACAATGCAGCAACAGGAGGAGTGCAAAGCTTTGTTGACTCACGTTGCCCCCCCCCCGTTCTCACTTACACCAGGCTTGACCCTTGGGTCCAGCATGACATGGACACTGGTGATAGTGTACCTGATAAAAGCAGGGGCTACAGGATGTCAGATAATGTGAGGAATCACATCAAACAAGAGATCAATAAAATGCTCGACCTTGGTGATTGAACATTCCACAAGTCCATGGGCTAGCCCAGTTGTGTTAGTACCAAAGGCAAGAACTAAGGAACTTAGATTCTGTGTGGACTATAGAGCATTAAATGCAGTCACCAAGACCGACGGCCATCCCTTGCCAAAGACAGATGAACTAGTGGATAAGCTGGGCTCAGTGAAATTCCAAAGTACTTTTGACCTGAGTGGTTATTAGCAGATTGGTTATGAATGACCAGTCCAAGGAGAAGACAGCATTGTCAACTCCATAAGGCTTGTACCAGTTTAAGGCCATGCCCTTTGGCTTACAAAATGCACCTGCCACATTCCAAAGAATGGTTAACCATGTTCTCAATGGGTTAGAGAACATCTGCATGGTATACTTGGAGAATATAGCAGTGTTCAGCCCTTCCAGGGAAGAACATCTTGACCATCTGTGACATGTGTTGCAGGCCCTTCAACAGGCCAATCTGACCATCAAAGCACGTACATGCCAAGTTGGTCAGAGTAAAGTGGTCTGCCTTGGTCACGAGGTAGGCAGAGGTGAGATCAAGCCATTACCCAGCAAAGTGCAGGCTGTACAAGACTGGGCCACTCCCAGCCCTCCAGATAAGGTGCGTATGGGGCTTTTTTTTTTTTACGCACAGAAATCTTGTCAATACAATCCTTTTAATTCTTCCTTGGGTACCACTTACACAGGCTATTTTTCTGGCAACACCCCCATAAATCATGGAGCTCACTGGTGACAGACTGGTTAGCAGCAGCTTGCAAATCCACTTTACTTTAGTAAATCGACAGTTCCTTGAAAGAAGCAACTGGGATGAGTCCTGGTCTGTTTAATTTTTTTTAACACTCTCCTCTGTTAATGATTCCATCAAGGTAATACTTTGTGTAATTTAAAGGGGAATTTGTGTTTTGTTCACTTTGTTCAACTGCCAGCATTTTATAGGCTACAGTGTTATTAAAGCATGCTTTTCACTTTGCTTTAGGACACAAGTAGTATTGTGTAAAATGTAAATTGTCTTAAACAAGGGCTGCATTTCTGCTTAATTGGCTTTAATAGAGGCAGCACAGTTCCAGCAGCATAGGCATTTCAAACTTTGTTTTCTTTTCATCACAGAAGCACACCAATTACATAGCTAGGCATGAGGTCTGAACTGACCACCCACCGCAAGCAGGTATAATGGATACAGGTAGAAGCGGTGCTGTATATATTTTCAGTGACACCGATTGTACCTGTACCTCTCAAAAGGACTGCTGTATATTCAGGCAAAGTAGACTCATTTATCAACGGAGCTGCTATACACATGTCATTGCACAATGCCAAATCTTCACAGCAGGGCTGATTGCATCATGCCAACATTTCTTAGCTGGACTGCTATGTTTTGGGACAGTACCTATATTTCTTAACAGAGCTGCTGTTAAGAAAGCACAAACATGAGCTGGCATTGTCTGCAGCGAGCTAAAGTACAGAGCAAAAACAGTGTCTGAGCTCTTCGCACCAACCTCTGACAGTATGAGAAGATGGCATTGCTGTCAAATCCCTTCTACTCGATCGTGTGCTTTTCAAAACTTCTGCTTCAATTTATCAAAATGACTACTAAATGTTCAGTGATTCAAAAGACACACATCTCATCTGGGATGCTCTACTTGTAATGGCTCATAACACACACCTCATTGGGACTGCTATGCCTGTGATGGCTCAGAAGTAGAACATGCACATCCCATGAGGACCACTATACTTGTAATGGCTCAGAACAGACATCTCATTTGGGCTGCTATACTTGTAATTGGCTCAAAAGAAGAACATCCCATGAGGACTGCTATACTTGTAATGGCTCAGAATACACACCTTATCGAAGCTGCTATACCCATTATGGCTCAGAACACACATCTCATATGGGCTATTGTACTTGTAATGGCATACAGTGTTGGTAAAGCATCTGCATTCAAGCAATTGCTGCATCTGGTCAGACAGACCTCTAACTCTAATTCCCAGCCTAATGGCAAAAAGATGGTTTGCACACATCTAAAAAGGAGCACCCAATGGTAAGCTGCACTAGATTTTTAAATAAAAAAGGCAGTTTCAGCTTTTTGGATATTCATTTGTGCTATGTTAAAAGACAAACCGAAAAACAGGAGAGGAAGAGCAACTTTGAACCCAAGCAATACAGAAGACCAAAGGTGTGGTGGGGAGAGGGGGAGAAGGGACAGAGAACATACTAGACAATCCAAAACAGGAATTCGAGCAACAAGAAGAGAGAGCAATGAGCTACATGATAGGGCAACAAAAAGTGAGATGGGAAGCGTTAATAATAGGACAAACACACAATAGGAGTGAGGGATAGAAGGAGAGCAAAAGAGACATTTGGAGACAGTAAAATAAAACACAGAAAATGAAAAAACAGATATAGCCAGAGTAATGACATGAGAGAGGAAGAGGGGTTATATCAACCGATACAGCAAGATATAGGAGGGGAAAAAACAACAATAGAATGCAGAGATGGGAGAGGCAGAGTGACAGAGAAACAGACTGAAAAATGTGGCCTAATAACACTTAAGTGCTCATTTGAAGGACTCTCTCTGCCCCCTTTTGTATTGAAACTGCAAGTACCAGAATGCCCTCGGAAAGGGCGGCGTGAGGTGTCAGAGTGGTCCTACAAGGGTCACGTCAAATCCCTTGCACACTCGAAAGTCTGACCCATTGCCGAAAGAAAGCTAGGGGAAGAGAAACCTCGCTTTCTCATGAACATTGTGTTAAAAAATGTTAAATTGACAAAAGTGAATCAGAATGAAGGATGACTGCGAATCGGGTTGAGGTATGATACACCAGAGAACGTTTTTGTTAAGATTAAGAATGAAAGGACGTAGTGTACCCGACAGAGGGAGGCCCATGTATTGTAAGCTAAGGCAAGTGTGAACCCGACTGAGGAATGCCGAATGAAAGCTAGGGGAAGGGAAGCCTCGCTTTCTGAGGACATAAAGCAAAGCATGAACGGTTATAAACTCATGAACTGTGTTAAAGAAAGGCATAGTGACCCCAGCCAAGGGAGGACCAGGTTATAAAGCGGATACGAGCCCGGCTGAGGGAGATCCTAGGGGCGAAGAGCAATCGCCCAAGGATCAAGACGACCGAAGGAATTTTTATTTATTTGTTTGTTGTTTTTAGCCAGCAGGCCTTCTAAGGCAAGAGACGTTGTGGAAAAGAGACGTGGCCCCTGAAGGCTCTATTATCGTTGAATGGAATTGCGAGCCTTGTGCTGGAGAGGCCCAGGTGTGTGCTGTGCTCAGAAGTTCCAACTTGTCCTGTTCTTGAAACCTGGGGAAGCGAGACCCCAGTCATACCATTTTAACTTATCATTTTGTGAACACTTTTCTTTTCTGGTGAACATTATCCCTGTTATGCTCACCTGGACTCTGCAGAGGCTGTTGGGGCACGGTTGCAGCCCTCCCGGAACTTGAATCACCACCTTCAGGCCTCTTCCTCAGTAGAAAAGCTGTGAGCGGTGGTATGTGGTGATAGTGCTCCTGCGTTGAGATAAGAGTGTGTGAGTGCACCAATCTGTGATTGTTGTACCTCTCGAACCCTTCACCCCAAAGTACGGTTTCTTTGGGCATACGCCGGCCCATAAAGCTCACCTGTGAATTATGGAAGATAAGCTCTCCGTCCTGCTACTTCTGGCAGGGGCGCGTCAAATGGGATCTAGTTCCTTCACTGATCCCTGATAGGGATTAGTCCAGTCAGGCTGCGACTATGCTTCTCCTTATGACTGGTAAGTCTTTCTTGAGCTCTTGTGATGTTGTTCATTCTGTTTAATGTCTTTATATGTTGCTCCTATTTATGCCCGCAATAATGTCTCTCTTCTGTTGTCTTCCCTTAGATGGAAATGCAGCCTCAATGCAGCTGTGAGACGCGAGATGCGGCCGGATGGAAGATGGATGCTACCGCAATGTTCGACAGCAGGTATGTGATGGTTAAAGGAAAAGCGCGAAGTATGGCGAAGCACAACCTTAAACTGACTTTTTTCGATGTCTAACCTTGTATTCTGTTTTTCCTTGCAGGCGCTGAAGTCGACGATGGAGTGTGTCGTGCTGCGGTGCCAAGATGAAGCTTTTGGCCATCCGGAAAGTGTAAAGATGAATACTTGGTTCGCCGAAGAGATGTACAGGTAAGAATAGCTTCCCCCAGTTGGTAAGTAAGCTGTCAGGAAGCAGGATGTCCAGGAAGCAGGCTCTTCAAAGGTAAGTCTGACCTCAGGCAACGGTGAGCGTTACGCTGCTTGCAAATGCAGGATAACGCAAAGCATCTGTCTTGAGGATAGGGGCGGCTTATATAGCTGAGATCGTGGGCACGCCTATTAGGGCAGGCTTACCAGCCACACCCTGCCACTCCTAGAGAGTGAGCATGTGCAAAGGCAATCCATTAGCAGCCACATCCAAGAATACACTTGGGGCTGCTTAATGGATGGAATGTTCAAGGTTAATGCATCCTGCTTAATGGAAGGAATGTTCAAGGTTAATGCATCTGAAGTGCTATGTCCATAATAAAAGCTTTTTGGTGTTAAATGGATGTTTTTGTTTACTTTTGTTCATGAGGCTGGCGCCAAAGGCGCCAGTACAGTGTCCATACAGGTCTCCTGTGCATGCGACCCTTGCATGTCTGTGCCCCTGACTTCATGAACATGACAATCCCACACTCTTTTTTAACCTGGTGGTAAGAATTGGCAATCTTTTTTTTTATTGTATCAGCCCTTTTTGTTTGACAAGACGCTAGTAGGAATGACTTATTATTTGATGGTTGTAGCTTGCTCCCATCTTAGCTTTAGATTAGGTGTGTTTCTTACCCATGCATACAGTTTAATAAACTTACTAAGTTTATGAATGCTCCGACCTTTGGAATGTTACTTGGAAATAATCTTGGTTTTGGATCCTTGAAGTTGATGACTACGATTTCCTACAGCAACCGTCACTTAAAGTGTTTGTAGTACAATCGTTAGATTTATGTTGAACATAATGTTTATATTATTTTAAATTGAAGTACAAGAAACTGTGCATTTTTAGAAAGATTTGAGAAAAACTTGTGTACGGTTGCATGACAACCAAATATGCAAGTATACAAAAATTAATAAAACACTAAAAAAATAAACACCCTTGAACTGTGATCACTTGTGTCTGTCGTTACTGTTGCCACCATGCGTTCCTTACAGTTTGTATGATGTGACAACTGATATTCATGATTGGCTCAGTACATTTGGGTTTACATGCAAAGTACAAGGTATTTGTGAAAGTGAGTTTGTTCTATGTGTAATTTCTAGGCTCCCCCAGAATGGCTGTGATGTTGTTGAATGATGTTGATAGACAAGATTACCAGTTGGTAAAAACTGCTCTCATAGCCATGTCTGGGGAGACTCCTTACCAATACTTAAAAAGGTTTAGGGACCACATGAAGAGAGATGGTAACTTGTGGGCCACTTGGGTGTTTGAAAGCCTGAAAAACTTTGATGGGTGGATTAAGGGCTACAATGTGAGCTCTTACGAAGGCATGTGGTGTCTCTTCATGCTGGAAAGTATTTTTGATGCCTGTTCCCCAGAGCTGAGACAGCACCTTGCTGACTAAGAAACTGGGCCCCAAGAAGCTAGCAGTGGTTGCTGACTTATGGGTGGCAGATATGGCTACTCACAAGGATTCTGGGCTTGTCACAAGAAAGAGGGGAAAAAGCATAAAAAGGATGAGAAGGATCATTCCAAAAATCCACCACCAAGAAGGCCACAAACATAACAAGTGTGTATATCCCCCCTAAACAACCTTATAGGTCTAGTGAAACCTCTGGGCAAAACCAGAGGGAAGTTATCAGAAACCCCCATTCCAAAATACATTTGGGGAAATGTGTGGTTTGTGGCTCTGGTGGCCATGTGAAAGGCAATCCCAGATGTAAGGGTAAACCTTCAGGGAACCCCTCTGACAGCTTAGCATTCACACATGATGTGGTTATTCCAATGACAGGGGCTAGCTTTCACCCCCAAGCTGAAGAAGCCATTGGTTTTCAGGCTAGAGTGTATTTCGTATCTCTGGGACTGTCGGAACAACAGAACATTGAGGTCTATAATTCCATTCCTGATAATACTGAAGAAGATTATAAAGACAGTGGGCCTCATTACGAGTCCGGCGGTAACCGAGCCGGAAAATCCAGCAGCAGATTACCGCCGGACTCGTATTACCATTCCGCATCCGTGATTCCCGGAATTACTGGGTCATTACGACCCCGGTGACCCGGGAATTCCGGAGGCGGAATTCTGTAAGACTCCATGGGAGTGGGGAAGTGGAAACACCAGCACCATGTTGTAATGGTGCCGGTGTTCCCATGCCGCCTGCAGGCGGGTGGTGTTAAACCTGCCAGGTCAGACCTGGCGGGAGTGACACCTCCCCCCTGCAGAACTCGAAATCAGCCGGTCCGGAAAGAACGGTGGTGGCGGATTTACCACCACCGTTCTTTCCGGACCGGCTAACTCGTAATGAGACCCAGTGTATTTGTGAATGGTCAGGATACCCCTGCCATTAGAGACACTGGTGCCAGTATAAATGTGGTAGATGAAGGTTTCTTTCAACCCGAGGAAGTTGCTAAGGCTCGCAAAAGGCTTACCAAGTTAGCAGGAGGCCAAGTCCAAATGTGCCCAGTATTGCCAGCTATAGTTAAGTGTAATGAGATGACAGTAAACATTCCTGTAAGTGTTCAGTCAGAGGTACCAGGAAGAGCACTGTTGGACAATGATTTGAAGGCCTTCGGTGTAGTCTCCAGCACACCTAAACCCCCTCTAAGAAGAGAAGGGTGTTGACAAGGAAAGCCAGAGAGGCCACCTTAAAAGATCTTCCGACTGAGGGGAAACCCAGTGTCTCCCAAGGAAAGAAGGACCCCAAGCCCAGCCCAAAACTTCCATAAAGAAAAAGGTTCCTGTAGAAAAACTAGAAGTCACCCCTGTGACCCCACCACCAGCTGAGGCTGAGTTGGTGCAAGAGGAATCTCCTGAAGAACCTTCTACTGATGAGTGAGAGGAGGAGGAGATTCAACCCTGTCTAGAAGATCTGGATCCAAGAGACCATCCTGAGCTGCAGACTTTGCTTGAAGAAGGTGGACCCTCAAGGACAGACTTCAGTAGGGGACAAAGAGAGGACCCCTCTCTAGAAAGACTGCATAAGCAGGCAGCTTCCCAGAGTGAAGGGCAAACCCCTGGGAAGCACAGACTGTACTGGAAGATGGACTTCTATAGGGTGAGCCTATGGAGACTATTCCAGGAGACCTCAGGAGACTGGTGGTTCCCCAGGAATTAAAACCACATTCCTACAGTTAGCACATGAAGTCCCCCTGGCTGGTCACCTAAGCTCGAAGAGGACCAAGGGTTGTATTTCATTGTACTTTTACTGGCCCAAGATGGGGGCAGAAACAGAACAACAGTGTAGCAGTTGTCACACCTGCCAGTTATCTGGTAAGAGTGGAGCCAAGAATGTGGCAAACTTAGTGCCTCTCCCAGTTATGGGAGTCCCTTTTCAGAGGGTGGGGGTTGACATTGTTGGTCCCCTAGACCCTCCAACATCTTCAGGCAACCGATTTATATTGGTTTTGGTGGACCATGCCACCAGGTAACGGGAAGCAATTCCAATGAGGACTGTTACTGCTCAGGCAGTAGCTAAGGCCCTACCTGGTATTTTTACCAGAGTAAGATTTCCTAAGGAGGTTGTATTCGACAGGGGATTACTTTTATGTCCCACTATATGCAGCCAACCTGTGGGGTCACCTACAAGTTCTCAACTGCCTACCACCCTCAGACAAACGGATTGATAGAGGGGTTTAATGGAACCATGAAGAGCATGATTGGAGCTTTAGAAGAACCCCTTAGAAGAAACTGCCATGCCTTCCATTTGCCTACAGAGAGTGCCTCAAGTGGGATTGAATTAGCCCCTTTGAGTTACTTTATGGTCATCCTGTCAGAGGCCCTTTGGCACGGATTAAGAAGGGTCTGGAGAGTGGTCCTTCCCTCAATCCAGTACAGATTACTAACTATGTGCTTGGCCTCAGACCAAGGATGGCACGTATGATGACAGAGGCCAGTGAGAATTTGAAAGCTGGTCAAGCTCTGGTTAAGCAATGGCACTAGGAGAAGGCAAACATGGTGGAGTTTACTCCGGACCAACAAGTTCTTATTATGGTCCCAGTGAGACAGAGGGTCTTACAGTACAAATGGACAGGACCCTTCAAAGTTGTGGGAAAACTTGGAGAGGCCAATTATTTGGTAGACTTGAGCAACCCCAAGGAGGCCCCCAGGGTCTTTCATGACAACCGTCTGAAGGCTAATGTTTCCAGACCAAAGATAGGTGCTTTGCTCTTAGCTTATGATCAAGAAAAAGAGGAGAGTAAGCCTCTCCCAGAACTAATTAGGGGACATCCTTCAGATGGGTCAGAAGAAGGAGTAAAACTCTCTACTAATCTGACAATGCAGCAACAGGAGGAGTGCAAAGCTTTGTTGACTCACGTTGCCCCCCCCCCGTTCTCACTTACACCAGGCTTGACCCTTGGGTCCAGCATGACATGGACACTGGTGATAGTGTACCTGATAAAAGCAGGGGCTACAGGATGTCAGATAATGTGAGGAATCACATCAAACAAGAGATCAATAAAATGCTCGACCTTGGTGATTGAACATTCCACAAGTCCATGGGCTAGCCCAGTTGTGTTAGTACCAAAGGCAAGAACTAAGGAACTTAGATTCTGTGTGGACTATAGAGCATTAAATGCAGTCACCAAGACCGACGGCCATCCCTTGCCAAAGACAGATGAACTAGTGGATAAGCTGGGCTCAGTGAAATTCCAAAGTACTTTTGACCTGAGTGGTTATTAGCAGATTGGTTATGAATGACCAGTCCAAGGAGAAGACAGCATTGTCAACTCCATAAGGCTTGTACCAGTTTAAGGCCATGCCCTTTGGCTTACAAAATGCACCTGCCACATTCCAAAGAATGGTTAACCATGTTCTCAATGGGTTAGAGAACATCTGCATGGCATACTTGGAGAATATAGCAGTGTTCAGCCCTTCCAGGGAAGAACATCTTGACCATCTGTGACATGTGTTGCAGGCCCTTCAACAGGCCAATCTGACCATCAAAGCACGTACATGCCAAGTTGGTCAGAGTAAAGTGGTCTGCCTTGGTCACGAGGTAGGCAGAGGTGAGATCAAGCCATTACCCAGCAAAGTGCAGGCTGTACAAGACTGGGCCACTCCCAGCCCTCCAGATAAGGTGCGTATGGGGCTTTTTTTTTTTTACGCACAGAAATCTTGTCAATACAATCCTTTTAATTCTTCCTTGGGTACCACTTACACAGGCTATTTTTCTGGCAACACCCCCATAAATCATGGAGCTCACTGGTGACAGACTGGTTAGCAGCAGCTTGCAAATCCACTTTACTTTAGTAAATCGACAGTTCCTTGAAAGAAGCAACTGGGATGAGTCCTGGTCTGTTTAATTTTTTTTAACACTCTCCTCTGTTAATGATTCCATCAAGGTAATACTTTGTGTAATTTAAAGGGGAATTTGTGTTTTGTTCACTTTGTTCAACTGCCAGCATTTTATAGGCTACAGTGTTATTAAAGCATGCTTTTCACTTTGCTTTAGGACACAAGTAGTATTGTGTAAAATGTAAATTGTCTTAAACAAGGGCTGCATTTCTGCTTAATTGGCTTTAATAGAGGCAGCACAGTTCCAGCAGCATAGGCATTTCAAACTTTGTTTTCTTTTCATCACAGAAGCACACCAATTACATAGCTAGGCATGAGGTCTGAACTGACCACCCACCGCAAGCAGGTATAATGGATACAGGTAGAAGCGGTGCTGTATATATTTTCAGTGACACCGATTGTACCTGTACCTCTCAAAAGGACTGCTGTATATTCAGGCAAAGTAGACTCATTTATCAACGGAGCTGCTATACACATGTCATTGCACAATGCCAAATCTTCACAGCAGGGCTGATTGCATCATGCCAACATTTCTTAGCTGGACTGCTATGTTTTGGGACAGTACCTATATTTCTTAACAGAGCTGCTGTTAAGAAAGCACAAACATGAGCTGGCATTGTCTGCAGCGAGCTAAAGTACAGAGCAAAAACAGTGTCTGAGCTCTTCGCACCAACCTCTGACAGTATGAGAAGATGGCATTGCTGTCAAATACTTCAATCCCTTCTACTCGATCGTGTGCTTTTCAAAACTTCTGCTTCAATTTATCAAAATGACTACTAAATGTTCAGTGATTCAAAAGACACACATCTCATCTGGGATGCTCTACTTGTAATGGCTCATAACACACACCTCATTGGGACTGCTATGCCTGTGATGGCTCAGAAGTAGAACATGCACATCCCATGAGGACCACTATACTTGTAATGGCTCAGAACAGACATCTCATTTGGGCTGCTATACTTGTAATTGGCTCAAAAGAAGAACATCCCATGAGGACTGCTATACTTGTAATGGCTCAGAATACACACCTTATCGAAGCTGCTATACCCATTATGGCTCAGAACACACATCTCATATGGGCTATTGTACTTGTAATGGCATACAGTGTTGGTAAAGCATCTGCATTCAAGCAATTGCTGCATCTGGTCAGACAGACCTCTAACTCTAATTCCCAGCCTAATGGCAAAAAGATGGTTTGCACACATCTAAAAAGGAGCACCCAATGGTAAGCTGCACTAGATTTTTAAATAAAAAAGGCAGTTTCAGCTTTTTGGATATTCATTTGTGCTATGTTAAAAGACAAACCGAAAAACAGGAGAGGAAGAGCAACTTTGAACCCAAGCAATACAGAAGACCAAAGGTGTGGTGGGGAGAGGGGGAGAAGGGACAGAGAACATACTAGACAATCCAAAACAGGAATTCGAGCAACAAGAAGAGAGAGCAATGAGCTACATGATAGGGCAACAAAAAGTGAGATGGGAAGCGTTAATAATAGGACAAACACACAATAGGAGTGAGGGATAGAAGGAGAGCAAAAGAGACATTTGGAGACAGTAAAATAAAACACAGAAAATGAAAAAACAGATATAGCCAGAGTAATGACATGAGAGAGGAAGAGGGGTTATATCAACCGATACAGCAAGATATAGGAGGGGAAAAAACAACAATAGAATGCAGAGATGGGAGAGGCAGAGTGACAGAGAAACAGACTGAAAAATGTGGCCTAATAACACTTAAGGGTGAGAGGCAGAGTGCTAGAAAGTGAGAGACAGGGGAAACAAAGTAGCAAAGGGAAGGAGAGATGGAGCAATAACATGGAGTGGTTGTCAGGCAGGTAGTGCCAGGAAGCAACAGTAGGCCGGAAAAGCAGAGAAGTGATGCCGGTAGAGTGAGGGACTTGATTTATGATGCAACTAGCTGGCATCTGTAGTAACTCTTAACAGAGTTTGTGCCCAAGTATTATCAAGATGAAGCTGGTTAGTATACATCTACAAGGTTCTTGTGTGGGTAAAATGTTTTCCACAGGTGCAATACATTATTTAGAACCACTTTGAAACACAGCTATTTTGTCACTTATGTTTTCGAACAAAGTTTGAATTTTACACACAAATTGGAGAGACACTTTTTACTCTCTTGCGAAGGAGGAAAATCATTTTTACTCTCTTGAAATTGGATTTACTCACTCACTCACTCACTCACTCCAAAATCCTATCTGGAGCACTGAATAGGCCGCTATCGTAAAGGTCTGCAGTTTTGTGGGTACTGTGGGATCTCTGCCCGTCAAGTCGGTACGGTCCACAGACAGATCCATAACGTCATTAAAATCGCTAACCAAAATCCACAGGTCGGGTTGGTGAGATAACAAGAGGTTCTGAATGATGTCCAGAATCTATAAGGACAACAGGCTGGGGGGACGATGAGGGTATAGACCACCAGGGTACCAATAGTGGATCCCCACAGTTATCCCTCAATCGGGGTACCTTCGGAGGGAGATGATTCAGAGAGGTAACCGATTATGAATAAGGACCAGCACCCCCTAGGAACTCCTTGAGAAACAGGCATGTGTTGCACTTTTGTAATTAATTCACCTGAAGAACGCGCAGTCCGAGCCCGCCAGATGTGTTTCAAGGAGGAGAGCCACATCTAGGGAATACCTATTAAGAAACTGCAAAACCAAACCCTGTTTAATCCGGGAATACAGTCCGTTAACATTCCAGGACATTATTGTATGTCTCTTGTGTGTGTTAGCGGCCCCCATCTATGTCCCACAAAAACATACATCTCTGTGGATTAACAAACCATTCCGCTCAGCTGCTGAGCACCTTCCCATGCGACACCCACTCAACGATATTAGCATTGAAAAAACATTGCCACCTCCGCACCCCCATTAGTCTCTGCTCCCTACCCCCTCCTGCCAGATAACTCAAGCCCCCAGATGACCCCGAGATTGAGAGCCATTTGCAAGGATCATCCTTGGGCATGGTGATACAGGTAAACACACCTTCCGGATTCAGCGATCCAAGCCCTCTCCGGCTTGAGCCCGGGTCTTCACATCGTTTTGCCAACACCTGTGTTACATAACAAACATCAATAACCCAAACCCCACCATCCCCATACTTCACCCCAACAAGAAGTATCCATCACCCAAACATGTGACTCAGTATTCACCTCTCAATCCAAACACGGAACAGAGCTTAGGCCAATGACTTCCCTGGTTCAGTCCGAGAAGGAGAGAATAGATAGAGGACAGGTGGAGAAAGAGAAAAAGAAATAAAGAACCAAGATAAGGGGTGTGAAAGATTTAGAGGTTAGAAGAGGGCCATTTTCTCCATCAAGGCTCGAGTGTTGCGTGCCAGCAAATCATGTTCAAGACCCATGCCTTCAGACATGCAACGGGTCACATGGGAGTCTCGGAGGTTCAAGCAGTATTCCAGGAGGATTGTGAGGCATCCATGGCAGGTGGGGAGAGTGTAGGCGACGAGACATGGGGGTCTCCGGACAGTTGTGAGTGGTCAGACTGCTCCTCCAAAGTCCGGCCTCACCTGCGTCCCCCAGGGTTTCTGCCAAGATGAATGTCCGCCCACGCCATCTGAGGATCTGCACACGTCTTGACTGTTCGGTGTGGCGGACCTTAAGTAGAGCAGGAAAGAAAAGGGCAAATTTGACCCCACCTAGCATGGAGGCGGCTCTTGATTGCATCAAAGGACTGTCGGGCCTCCTGGACCTCCTTGGTGTAATCTGGAAAGAAGGAGATTTTAGTGCTGTTGTACGTCATGGGACCCTTTGCCCGGGCCATTTGCAGCAGAGCATCCCTGGCCCGATAGTTAAGGAGCCTGGCAATCACTGTACGGGGTGGGCCCCCCGGAGTCGATGGCCCCGTCAGGACCTGGTGCGCCTGCTCAATGGAGAAACATTTTGAGAGGGACTTGGGTTTCATAAAACCCATTAGCCAGGATTTCAGGAAGAGCTCCATACAGGGACCCTCAGATTTTTCAGGCAGGCCAACTATGCAGAGGTTGTTCTGGTGTGACCGCCCCTCGCTATCCTCATCTCGGTCTTCAAGGGCCCTCATTTTTTTTAGTAGCTGTGGATAGGTGGCGATCCAGTGCTGGAAGGGCGTCCTCTGAATCTGAGATTTGGCATCCCGTCCCACCCACTCTGGACGTCAACCTATGCAAGTCGTGGTGGAGAAGTGAAATATCGGAGCTCAGCCTGTTGATCTTCCCCTCCATGGAATTCCTGGAATCTGCAATAGCGCTCATGACGTCCGCCAGCGATAGGGCAGCCGGGGGGTTCACAGTGCTTGGTGCGCTGGCTTCCATGGGGGAGGCACTGTGGCCACCACAGCAGCAACTGTATATTGGTCCATCCTGTTTTGGGTGCTCGCCTTCGTCATTTTGTCCTTGAAAATAAGGAGTACTGGCAGGCGTACATAGTGACTGTGCACCCAAGGTTGGTGTCCTCCCCGCAGCTGAAATGCGGTAAACCTAAACAACCAGATTTATAGTTCAGCAGGCACGTAGTACATGGGGCTCAGGGCTGACAGTGTGGCCCGCACCCAAAAAGAAGCGCCATACAGTACTCCAACCTGCACTGTACACCCAAGGGGGTAGCAAAGGAATGTTATCCAACGTTCCGATTTTGTTGTCACTGCTTTCTGCCCCCCACCACCCAAAGGTCCACCAAGAGATGTCACTCAGCTCTCAACAGTGAGGGATCCGTGTAGCCCTGGGCAACGGGCCGGAATGCAACTGCAGGGAACAGCGAGGCAGGATCAGGCTCAAGAGCATTAGCTGTGTGAGACCGGAGGAGAGTCACAGGGGCGCAGACCGCCAGCGGGAGAGGCGATCCAAGTCGGCGCTCAGACGAGCCACACTACCAGCCCCTGTTGCTGGTGCCAAGGACTCACCCGCTATCTGCCTCCAGGCTCCCCTGTCCACAGCAACCAGTTCCCGCAGGCCAGTCCGGCACTGGGGCCCACGTCTCCGGGACAGCCCACGCCACGCAGGGTCCTCCCATGACGCACAGCTCAGCCGCAAGTCATGTCTGTCCCAACGGGGACCGCCAACCAGCAACCCACACCCTGCAGATGGTCTTCAGCATGAGTCGCTCCTGCCAGCACCGGGTCCGCTCCGGGTTGCACAACAGTCACAAGGGCACCACAGAGCTCCTAGTCTCCAAGGCCATGGGAGCAAACAGCGGAATCTGTGGACAATTCCAACCAAACGAACAGCAGCAGGCTGCGGGATCCGCTTTGCAGGATGGCGGTTAGAAGGCCCTCAAGGTCCCTCTGGATTAATTGGAAGAAACGCCATCCTTGCTACCTACAACAGAAACCAAGATGGTGCCTTTATGGGTCCCTTTGCAGGGAGCCTGTGTGCAGGTCTAGACTTTCTCAAGATGGTGGCGGCCCCCTTCCCCATTCCTATATTATTCCGCAGAGAAACGGGTAGGTGCATCGCTACTTAGCTGGGCTCTGCTCTGTAATTACCTAAGGTTTGCCTCGGCTTAATTACTACCTTTGCTTTTCCTTGCGAATCCTTCTCCTTCTGAATTTCCGATTCACTTCTCTTCCCGATCCCTTTCTGTCTACCGTTCCGTTTCTATATTTTCCTATCTGTGCTCTCTGCTTTTTTCATCCCTTTCCTCAGCCTCATTCCTTCTTGTTGTTTCAGGTTTCTGTAATTCTCTCTATCCTTACCCTTTTGCCTTCCATCGTCTTTTGTCATCCTTCCTCCTCGGTTCCGCAGCCTATTTACTTTCACGGCTGCAGCCCACCTTGATCCACGGTGCCGCTGCATCTTCAGCCATGGCACGCCGTTACTGCTGCTTCCTATTATCGTCCCGGCGTCAGTCTTCCACACTCCTCTGCAACGTTTCTGCTTACGATCCCAGCAACAGCTATTCCAGACGTGCCGTCCAAGGTTGAGTTCAGCCATTTCTCTTACCTCACTCATTACTGTGTCCAAGCTTCAAGCAACCTTCTATACTTCTATATGCTTATCCGACTCCAGCCACTTCAGGAATACGGCTGTCACAGGACTTCCTACTCTACAGAAAAAGACATCTAGTTGCCACGCTTCAAACTACGACCACCTCTCTGTGGATTTCCGGGTTTTCTTCCCCACAAGGGTTTCCCGAGGGTGCCGCCCGCGGGGTGCACAGAGCCCAGTGACTGGCCCCTGAGCATCTTGTGGGAGACATTCATATCTCAACCCTGCAACATGATTACAACCCTTGCAGAAGGATTACATTTAACGAAAACAACCAACGCAAGTACATTTCTCGTTGTTACCTAGAGACTGTGATAATGGCAGGATTTAGTGGCCCAAATAGCAAAATATTGCAGGTTCTTTTAGGCCCTAGCACAGCTCCTTAACACACATCTACATCATGTGCTGGCTCAACAGCGCCCCCTTTAGTATCAACCTTGACAAGTGAATAAAGTCGCTAAGACAAGAAAGGAATGCACACAACCAGAAAAACATGAAAGACCGGTTTGTGTAAAGGAAAGATTGAAGCCACAACAGTATCTCATGATCGAAGGTTGTGCGCATGCTGATGAGGCGCGAAAGAAAGTAAACTAGTAGTGACTTTAAAAGTTACCGATAACTGAAGCCAGTGAGACAGAGAAGCAGAGTGGTCCGGTGAAAAGAAATGGCCCATTCGAAAGTCTCCGCAAAATGTTTCATGTCTTGTTATAAAGCGACAAAGCGACCAAACTATGAAATGCACAATGGTCAAGATGTATCCTGTCGAAAGGGGAAGTTAAAAGGTGATTGCTTTAAGAGAATGATTTCTTTGAACTTTTCTGAGTGTGTTATGGAACTATCAAGACGAAGAGACACTGGGGCAAATAAGGGAAAACTGAATTCAAAGTCGAAGTGGTCCTGCGCAGGTCCATGGAGAAGGTGTCGCACATTCGAAAGCCTTCCTCATCAGTGAAAGGTCTGAGCCCGACTGAGGGAGACCGGGCACAGGAAATAAGTTAGTGGTAGGGAACCTCTAACGAATGTGAATGAAGGAACAAGTTACTTACCTGTAACTGTTGTTCTCCAGCATGGGTCTGGCATGGATTCACATGCTCATGAATATTCCCCGTCGTCAGGCTGGGAATCCTCGGTAAAGAAAAAACCAGTATCAGTTTCGTTTCTGATCTGTCTTTCGTAGTAATAACCAATCACTGGTCTCTGCGTCATACTGACCACAGCCAATGACTGCCCTCTACCTAAGCACCGCCTCTGGCAGCCATCTTCAGATTTGGAAGCACGTGAAGTGGCAGTATGACCAAGTGAAGAGCCGCAGAGGGGTAGGCGGGAGGGTTCGCATGTGAATCCATGCCAGACCCATGCTGGAGAACAACAGTTACAGGTAAGTAACTTGTTCCTTCTCCAGCATGGGGTCTGGCATGGATTCACATGCTCATGAATAAAGAATACATAGCAGTACACACATGCACAACCACAGGAGGTGGCAAAGTCTCAACATTAAGCAGTACATCAAACTCAACATTAAGCATCTTACCTCCTCACCAGGCTCACCTCAGGCGAACAGGTTGCGCAGCACTGCTTGGCCGACCCTGGACTCCTCCCTGGAATCCCGATCGACGCAGTAGAATTTCGTGAAGGTGTGCGTCGACCTCCACGTAGCAGCCCTGCATATGTCCAGCAGGGGCACACCAGAAAGGAACGCCGTGGTAGCTGCGATCGCTCTGGTGGAATGGGCTCTCGGACGGCCAGGCAGCGGTCGGTTTGCCAACCGATGACAGTACATGATACAGCCGGAGAGCCATCTGGAAATGGAAGCCTTCGAGAGAGCCTTCCCCTGATTGACAGGTCCAAAGTTCACAAAGAGTTGTGACGTCTTCCGAAAACAATTTGTGCGGTCCACGTAGAACTTCAGCGCTCTAGCCACATCCAGCGAGTGCAAAGTCCTCTCAGCCGGCGACGAAGGCGACAGGAAGAACACAGGCAACACCAAGGGTTCGTTGAGATGGAAGTCCGACGGTACCTTGGGCATGAAGGAGGGGTGCGTCCTGAGCACTACCCTCGTGTCGTGAAAAGTCAAGTACGGGGCCTTGCAGGAAAGGGCCTGGATCTCTCCCACCCGTTGTGCGGAGGTGATGGCCACAAGAAAAGCTGTTTTCCACGATAGAAACTTCAACGGGGCCGAGTGCAGAGGCTCGAACGGAGGTCCCATGAGCTTGGTCAGCACCACGTTGAGCTCCCACGCCGGGGCCGGAGCCTTCACCGGCGGGAACGATCTGAACAGTCCCTTCATGAACTCTTTCACCAGACGATGAGACCACAAGGACGTCCGGCCCGTGGTTCTGGTGTATCGGGAGATCGCAGCAAGATGAATCTTGATGGACGCGTGTGCCAGTCCAGCTTTGGCCAGCGTCAGCAGGTACGGCAGTACCTGGGGAGCCGTAATCCGTAGAGGGTTAATCTTCTGTGCGTGGCACCAGACAGAGAACCTCTTCCATTTGTGTCCGTAGCATTTAAGAGTCGAGGACGCCCTGGCCTTTGCAAGAACCTCTCTGCAGTCGGCCGGTATGTCGTATCCTCCAAACTCTAGCGCTGCAGGAGCCAGGCCTGCAAGTTCAGCGATTTCGGGTCGTGGTGGAGGATGGCGCCTCCTTCCCTGGAGAGTAGATCCGCGTCCACCGGCAGCTTGATTGGCGGGGACGCTGACAAGTCCAGAAGGTCCGGGAACCATATCTGCCTCGGCCACGCAGGTGCGACGAGGATCATCCTGCACCGTGACCTCTTGAGCTGGTTGCCGAGCCGGATTAGCAGTGGCAAAGGAGGGAACGCGTAGAGGAACAGGCCCTCCCAGGGGAACGAGAAAGCATCGCCCATGCTCCTCGCCTGGGGAAACCTGCTGGCGAACCTCCGGCACTTGGAGTTCGTCGCCGTCGCGAACAGGTCGATCTGGGGTGTGCCCCACCGTCGGAAGAGGCGATCCACTAGATCCTGCCGTAGTTCCCACTCGTGGCACGAGCGCAGCTCCCTGCTGAGTGAGTCGGCGATGGTGTTTTTTATCCCTGCCAGATGAAACGGCACCAGAAACATCCTTTGGGCGACGGCCCAATGCCACAGGTCCTGCGCCTCCTTGGACAGTGCTGGGGACCTGGTTCCGCCCTGTTTCCTGATGTAAAACATGGTGGTGGTGTTGTCGGTGAAGATCCTCACCACCTTGCCCTTGAGGGACGGAAGGAAGGACCTGAGGGCCCAGAACACTGCACGGAGCTCCAGGACGTTGATATGGAGGGACTTCTCCGTCGGGAGCCAAAGGCCTCTCGCGTGCAGATTTTCGGTGTGCGCTCCCCATTTTTCCAGGGAGGCATCCGTGGTCACTGTCTCCTGGTGGTCTGGGGTCTGGAAGTCCATGCCCGCCGTCAGATGCGCAGGGTTGCCCCACCACCGGACCGCTCGGCGGAAACTCTCGTCGAGTGTGATCCTCTCCTCGAAGCCGCCCGTCGTTTGGATCCAGCGCGCGTCCAGGAACTCCTGCAACGGGCGCATCCGGAGCCTGCACATGGGAATGAGGTAGATGCAAGAAGACATCATTCCGAGGAGGGACTTGATGGACCTCACCTTGGCCGCGTCGGAAACCAACATCCGCTGTACCTTGCCCAGGATGGACCTGGTCCTTTCCTCCGACGGGGAGGCCAGAAGGGACACTGTGTCGAGCTTCGCTCCCAGAAACAGTGCGTTTTGCGCGGGTACCAGGTGGGACTTGGCGTAGTTCACGGAGAATCCCAGGTCCGTGAGAAGTTGGACGGTCCTTGCCGTGTGCTCCACGGCGAGCTCCCTCGTCTTGGCTCGGATGAGCCAGTCGTCCAGGTAGGGGTAGACGTGGATCCCCTCGCGGCGCAGCTGCGCCGCCACCGGTGCAAGGCACTTGGTGAATACCCTGGGTGCCGACCGTAGTCCGAAGGGGAGGGCTTTGAACTGGTAGTGACGCCCTTGGACCACAAACCTGAGGAATTTTCGGTGCCCCTTTAGGATGGGAATATGGAAGTAGGCATCCTCCAAATCCAACGACGACAGGAAGTCTCCTTCCTCCAGCTGACCCAGGACGTGCTGGAGGGTGACCATCCGGAACTTCTGCGCCTTGATGAACTTGTTCAGACGTCGCAGGTCTAGGATGGGGCGCCATCCTCCCGTCTTCTTCTTCACGAGGAAGTATCTCGAGTAAACTCCGGAGCCCCGAAGCCTCTTTGGGACGAGTTCGATGGCGCCCTTCCTGAGCATCGCCTTTACCTCCAGGAGAAGCTGAGGGACGTGAAGCTCTTTCCTGGCCACGGGGGGGACGCGCGGGCACCTTCTTTGAAACTCGAGCGCGTGGCCCCGGGCTAAGGCGTCCAGCACCCAACGGTCGGTGGAGATGGACTCCCACACGCTGACGAAGCTCGCCAGCCGGCCTCCCACCGGGGTGCTTCGGTGGGGGCCGACCCCACGGCCGGTTCAATCCTGTTTCGACGAGGCTTTGCCGCCTTGACCTCCTTGGCGACGACGGCGGGGTCCGCCAGACTTGCCTCGTCCTCTGTAGGCCTCCTGAGACGACGAGCGGGCCGCTTGACGGTAGGTGGAGAAACCGCCGCCGGAACCTTTGGAGGCGCCCTTGCCTCCGCTGCTCCGAAAGGGCGTCCGTCGTTGCTGCAGAACCCCAAGGGCCCGGGCCGTCTCAGTGTCCGCTTTAATAGCCTGAAGGGAATCGTCCACTGTTTTCCCAAACAGGTTGTTCCCATCGAACGGCATGTCCAGGACTCTGGTCTGTACGTCTTGACGGAAGTCCGTAGCCTTGAGCCATCCACGTCGCCTAAGGCACACGCCGTTGCCCAACTGGCGAAACCCAGTGTCGACGATGTCCGTCGCAATAGTGATGGCGTGGTCCGATGCCACCTCACCTTCCTGTAGGATCTCCAGGGCATCCGCCCTCTTGTCGTCCGGTAGGAAGTCCAGCAGGGGAGCCAGTTTGTACCATAGCTCCCTGTCGTAGCGGGCCACGATAGCCAAGGCGTTGGCCGCTTTAATCGTCGTCGCTGCAGACGAGATGACCCTGCGTCCCATAGCGTCCAATTTCTTTCCCTCGCCGTCCGGTGGGGAAGTCGATGTGGAGGCCGCACCCCCCCCCCGCTTTCTTCCTGGCCGCCGCGGAGACGACGGAGTCCGGGGTAGGCTGCGCCCGGAGGCACAGGGGGGCCGCGTCCGGGACCCGGTACTTTTTCTCGTACCGGTCTCTTCTAGCTGGCGTCGTGGAAGGGTTCTTGAGGAGGGCGAGGCCCTCATCCCAAATGTCGTCCAGTAGAGGCACCGCGAGGACCGTCTTCCTCTTGGCCTTGCGCCGTTGATAAAGGAATCCTTCCTTTTTCTTCTCCTCAGGGCAGAGTTGGAAAAGCTCGGATGCCCTGGCGATCATGGAGTGGAACGATCCAATCTCGTCGGGCGGAGAAGCCCTGGTGGGAGGTGACAACGGTAGATCCTCGTCATCTACCTCGTCGCTGCCGTGTCAGTCCCCGTATCATCCCCTCGGGTGGACGGGGAGGAGGGCTGGACGGGGCGCGACGGCTGAAAAGGAGGTGGAGGGTGAATCCTTCTTTTCTTGGGCGGGGGAACACCAGAAGGTCCCGGTTCAGGATCCCCCGACGGGAGAGGTTCCTCCGTCGGCAACGGTAGTCTCGTCCTTATCTCTGAGCATAAGGACTGTATAGCCAACAAAATGGCCGCCGAGTTGTCTTGCGGCGCTGGCAGAGGGGAATCCGACGGGCGATCAGGGGCCCCGTCGGCACCCTCGACGATGTCGTCGTCACCTGCGTCGGGATCCATCCCGACGGGCCGGTCTTCTTCCACGCCAAGGCCGTGGCTTAAGACCTCGATCAGCTCTTCCTCCGAGGTTGAAGCCGAATCTACGACGACGCCCTGCCCCCCCTTTTTCTTCCCCGCCGGGGATTTCACGGGGGTCCTATCGATGGGCACAAAAGAGGACTCCCTCCGAGGTGGCAGGGAGACTCTGAGCCCTGAGGTCGCCACCACTGGTGTAGCCTCCACAGGCTGAGCCAGGGCCGCCGCGACAGTATCGATAGAGGGCTTGGCCGGATGGATTAAGGCCTTCACCACCTTAGGTGCGCTCACCGCCTTATCCTTGAGGGGGGGGACACTGCCTCGCTCCCCCTCCGATGGGGCCTTCGGGCTCGACCGGGGCCTCTCCAGGAGCTTCGCCGGGTGCTCGCCCTTCCTCTTACCCGACCCAGAGCGTTGGCTCGTGGCTGAAGGTGCCGGGGAGGGTGCGCCCTGCCTGGCGCCCGTAGAGCCCGACCGTTCGGCGCTCCCGGTGCCAGCGGACTCGCGGTGCTTGGCCTTGTGTTGGACCCCCGTCGCCGGGGCGTCCTCAAAGGTCTTAGAAGACCGCTCGGATTTCTTCCTCTTCTTCTCGCCTGACGGGCTCTTCCCTTCCAGCCAGTTGGCGAGACGTTGATGGCGGTCCTTCATGGTCCGCTCCGACATATTGCCGCAAAACGCACAGTCCTTCTCCACGTGCGTCTTGTCCTCATGTAAGCAGTAGAGACAAAAGGAGTGTTCGTCCTCCTTAAAGAAGTTCTGCAGCTGGCATCCAGGGCAGATCGTGAACAGCTTTCCGGGCGTCGAGCTTCCCTTCTCCTGGGCCATGTCCGGGCCTGAGAAGCTTCTGGAGTCCTCCAAAAGCGTAGCTCGACGAAATCTTCACCCTTGAGGGGCGCAGACGAATCCGACACGGGTCCCCGTTGATCGGATGGAGAGTCGGTGGAGCTTGAGGCTCTTTTGACCGAAAAAACGAAGTTTTTGAGAAAAAACGTGAAAAAAATAGCACTAACGCTCGAGAGCAATAGCACGAGGATCCCAACACATGAACGTGCGGTAAAAATCTGAAGATGGCTGCCAGAGGCGGTGCTTAGGTAGAGGGCAGTCATTGGCTGTGGTCAGTATGACGCAGAGACCAGTGATTGGTTATTACTACGAAAGACAGATCAGAAACAAAACTGATACTGTTTTTTTCTTTACCGAGGATTCCCAGCGTGACGACGGGGAATATTCATGAGCATGTGAATCCATGCCAGACCCCATGCTGGAGAAGCTGTGATTGTGAAGTCTGAGCCCGGCTTAGGGAGATCTACGTTGAATCTGGTACTTTATGTCTGGAGAGGTCCGAGCCAGACAGAGGGAGACCTACGTGAACTTTTAGTGAACTGGAAATAAGTGACTTTCACGTGGAAGGCAAAGCGGGCCTCGGCCCATGTTTTGACCTGCCTTTTTTAGATAACCTGAGCCAGAGTGTGTCATCCTATCTACGGGGGTGCCTTTCTCCGTGCTGTGTCCACTGTGGGGAGGGGAGCCGACTCATACACCTTGATCTTTTATATTATAACACTGACTTTCCTTTACATACACATTCCCCCTTACACAATCTGTGGATAAGAGATAGGGCAGGCATTATGTTTTGTTGGTATGGGCCATTTTGATTTGACAGACTGACTGGGACTGTGTTTTCTTTATTATTTGATGGTAGAGAATACTCCCATCATAGCTAGAGAGCAAAGTAGGAGGTTTTCCAAACCCCAATAGTTTAATAAAGGTTTTGAAACGAGTAGGTCTTGTGCCAGTGTAATACTTGTGATACCATGCCTCCCTTAAAATACATATTGTTAGCATTGATTATTTATTTTTAAAACTCTTCATTTCTTTCCTCAACCAACAATAACAAAAGAGACAGTGGTTCAGTGAATCAAGGCGCCTCCCCCTGCCTCACATCACAATCTTGTTCCCCACTGTACATTAAATGTGTTCATTGTCATGCCATCAGTTCCAGATAGTTCAACATACGCAAATGTACTTCCCCAAACCCCTCCAATCCTCACTCGCACACCTATATGTCACAAATTTGCATCAAGCCCCCTCTAAAATAATAATGGAAGTACCTCAGATTCTTGGGCCTGTAGGACAAGATACTCTTTATAATGTTCCCAGATGTCCTTGTGCCTGACACAAAGATGAACCATTCTCCCATACTCCACTTCGATTTCATTCTGTTGGCATTGATTATGGTGATTCTGCCTGCTCTTTTGAACTGTTTGAATGAATGATTCTGAATCCTGGCAGCGGAGAGCAGTTTATGATAACTGTCTAAGGTAGTGTTCAATGAAGCAGGTCCCAGTGAAGGTTAGACATTTTTTTTTTCTTGTGGATAGGAGGTTGTGCATTTCTGCTCTACATATCACTACAGAAATGCAGTTCAACAGGACAGTTTTGAAATGATCATATGTACCTGTATTTAAAGCATTTGGATTTGAAAGAGCGAGTGAGGGATTTCATTGTGGGATCATTGCCTTATGTGCATTATGTCCTTGTCTAGCAGCTTTTCTGCACAATCAAGACGTCTACTGCATGCCCTTTTGTATTTAATTTTTTTTTATTTTGTTATAGTTTGCATACAAACTTTTACATTACATTTCTCATCATAAAATACGTTCGTGTCTTTCTTTTGTGCTTCTCATGTATTGTCCTTATTTACAATTAACATTATTTGTGTCCAAAATTGAATTAACGTGAGAATCAGTCTTATTTTTGCCTGAAATTATCTGCATCCATCTCTCCTCTGCTCCATACTTTATTCCTCCGCAAGGGAGCATTCCTACAAATAGCGTTCTTTGATCAACAAGTGCAGAACATTCCATTATAATATGATGAATCGTTTCAATTTGACTCGGTTGTTTGCAAAACAGTGTTTGTCCGCGTACGGTATTTGTTTGGTTATTGCAAGATCTTCTCTTGTTAGAAGGATGTTTAAACAGAGTCTTAAGATACGTATCTGGTTTTTCTACAAGGAAATCTCGTTAAGTATAATGAAAGTTCATTAAGTGCTCTGGATTCCAGCTCCAGTATTATGTTCATTTGGTACCGGGCCTTTCCCATTACGGTTTTTTATCTAATCGTTCACTTTGATTCTTTTTTTAATCTCCAATTTTTAAATGGTGAAGTGTTACCCCACTCATGGCAAGAACACGATCTGCTGAATTCTGTACCTGGGTCATGTTGTACCGAAATATGTCGAAGTCATCATTGCAGCTATCAAAACAAATACTTTTTAGTTATTCAGTAGCTTGGAACTATTGACCAGATTTTCTTTTTAATTATGGTGTAACAGCATAAATTGTCAAAGCGATTTGTGTTTTGCGCAGAGAGGTGCAAGTCGTAGTAGATGCCATTCTAAATTAGGTGATGCCGATATTTGGCTGAACCTACAATGGTACATTCTGTAGGTCTCCTAGTCTCCACAGACACTCTGGGGGTCCAAGGGAAAGCAAGAGGAGGACTAGTATGCTCCAGCAAAGGGCCTCAAGTGGTTGAAAGAAAAGTGGTTGTGCAGGAGGCGGCACATTAACAGTGAAATCGGGAGGAACAGCCTTTCACAGCGGCAAGATGGACACACAGGGAAGAGCTCAGTGGGACCCTCCAAGCAACTGTTGATCCCTCTGACACCAAATGTACTGATTAGGGTGCAAGCTGTGGTGTCTCACCCCAGAGCTTGCACTCCACAGGCCAGACAGAGCCCAATGCTACAAGAACGTGTTGCACTGGAGTGGCAGACAAACTTTAAGACAGTCCGATTTGGAAGATGGCTGCTCCATCCCGAAGACCCGGGGCCAGCAGATCTGATACCACCCTGATGGAGGGTAGGGGAGCATTGCTGGTAACGCACTTACAGGTACAGACTGAACCTTCAAGCAGCAGGAAGAGCTTCATGGAGCTGCTGATGACTGGGGTGGGCCACACCTGAGGGCGCTGATGATACTGGGGTAGAGTACTGAAGACAATGCTGCCAGTTTGATGTCTGGCAGGAGCAGAGGTGTAAATGGTTATCAGACAGAGGATTCCAGCAGACCATCCTGAAGAAAGGAGTGAAACCTAGGACAGCAGGAGAACCCAGTCCCCTGGGACACCCAGGAGAGGATCAATGGCCTGAAAGTGAGTGTGGAATGCAGTGCACCTCTAGATCAGTGAAGGGCACCAGTTGCTGGGACTGCTAATGATATGATATATCTTATTTAGATCGCGCTCATACACAAGTGTTTCAGAGCGCGACCAGGCAAAGGGAGGGGAACAGGGGAGAACAAAAACAAAGGTCTTACTAGGCCCAGTGACATTAAGAATGCACAAGTGCATGGGAAAGGGAAAAGGGGGAAAGTGCATGGGTGGGGAGGTGGAAAGTGCGGAACTGAGGAGAGAACAGAAAAAATAAATAAGTAAAATAACTAAATAAATAAATATAGGTGGTAGTGCAGCCATCAAGTGGCAAGTGCGGGGTTAAGCAGATAGGGTATAGCTGATAAGTGCAGAAGAGAAGTGGGTGGGGGACTGTATGGGTACAGATACAGACCCCAGTGCAAGGGGAGGCCCAGAGGCAGTGCAGAAGGATAGCAGGGTGAGCAGGTACCTGGGCCCGAAGGACAGAAGGTGGCCAGGAGCACAGTGCCAGAGATAAAACCGATCAGCAGGGGAGAAGAGGAGCGAAGGCAGAAGCGAAGAGGAAGGCCTTGTGGTGCTTCCGGAACCAGCGATGGTTCTCCTCATGTTTCAAGGTGGCAGGGAGACCCCAGCCGAAGACCGGGATCTACCCCCCACTCGTTTCTTTGAAAAACGACTGACCCTGAGGGAGTTAGAGGTAGAGGAATGAAGGAGGGATAGTTGAAGGTATTTTGGACCCAGGCTCCACAAAGCCTTGTAGACAATGCAGAGGGTTTTAAATGTAATCCTTGCATCCACTGGGAGCCAATGGAGGGATTTCAGAACTGGAGAGATACGATCCCAGGGCTTGAGGCCAAGGACAAGTCTCGCAGTCATGCTCTCTGGATGTGCTGCCTTCTGGTGAATTAGCACTTTAGGTACTGTAACATAGAAAAGATCTGTCACTGTGGATGCTGTGTATCCAATCCCAGCTCAATCAGCGCATTGGTGGTAGGTTGTCGAACAGAATGCAACGCCTCTGTCTCCACCCGAACACACTGTTTGCGAGGTTTCCAGAGGATTAGAAGAAGAATGGACAAGAAGCCACAGGCCAAACCTTTGGCTACCTGACAGCACCATACTGTTGCAGAACTACCACCCCTACTGACAAGCACAATAGCAGCTGCTGTGGGTCTGTGTGTAGCCTATCGCACAGAAAACAGGGCCAGGACAGCAGTGGTTGCTTCACAGTGTTGCAGAGGGTCTGCAGGCATCTCTGGTTATCTTCTTCAGTTACTTCAGCTTCCAGCACACACACTCCTCTGCAATCACGCTGCGCATTTTACAGAAAGGTGCGTTTGGCTGTCCAATCAGGATAGCCAGACCCCCTGTGGGAGCTGGTCCTATTCAGGCACTCTGGCAGACAATGGACAGGGGGGGTGGAAGTCTCCTCCCCCACTTCCTGCCTGCCCGAACACTCTGGAGCCTAGGCAGGGATACCCAAGGGTTACCGCCAAAGGCAAAACACACATACCCCCCCTACACCTCCCCCTCCCAGAATGGTAGAAGGTGGGAGAAGGGCTAACAAAGAATAACCACGCTACTAATGGCGAAAAAAGAAGAAGATAAGCCCCAAGTTGGTACTTGGGCGCCCCTATTGTGCACTACCGAGGCTATGCGGTAGAAAAACAACAATATTTGGTAGAACACGTCCACTGCCACCCGCCATAACTAGGAGATTGTCTATGTGACTACAAAGTAACAGGAGCAGAGAAAAGGGGGATGCTAGATATCCCTTAGGAACGCCACTGACGGTGGTGTGTGCCAATCGCTCATACTACAGAGTTTTGGGAGAGATACTAAGTCCTTAAGAACTGTAGTTACTCGAGGATATAGAAAAATAATATTAAAGGAGGACCCTAAGCAACACTGCCCATAAGGACATTGTGTGCTGCAGTAGTAAAAACACAGATGCCTTTAAGAGCTAAGGAGCAGACAGGTGCCGTAGTACAGGTAGAATACAAAGAACAGAGTTCCAAAAGACAGAGCCCACAAGAATGAATGAATGGAGAAAGGCCCTGCTCTTTCAGGGTTGAAAGAAAAAGTTCCAGAAGTCCAACAAAAAGCACTGGGGGTCTCCCTAGGCGAGGGGATGAAGCTTAAAAATGATACATCTCCGTAACACTGGCGCTATCACTCCAGGAGTTGCCAACCGCTGTCATACCAACTTAGCCACGAACTACTGCGCATAACTACAATCTCAGAGCGTAATAGCTCCCATGTCAGTCAAATGCGATTGGGCCTGTTTTTGTTAACCTATGTCAAGCTTTAGCGAAGGGTTTAGATAGAGGCGCACACCTATAGTAAGTAAGATTAGTAAAGAGATTCGAGGATTATGTTGTATAAACTTTTAGGTGCGGGGGGGAAAACTGAGGTCATGGCACAAGACCCCGACAATAAACAGTAAACAGAAAGAGGATTCAACTTGGGAACCCTCCCGTCCCCTGCACACTTTCAAATGTTTGGATTAATCCAATACAGTTGTTTAAACTGCGTTATATGCATTGTACATACATTTGTTTCTAACACATATGGTCAGACACAGGAGTGTGAGATAAAAAAATATATATCTTTATAGTCAGGCTGTATTATTTTCAGCAAAAATTATAGTTCAGACAAAGATTATTTACAGTGCATAGAAACAGTATCAATAGATAAAGCTCAAATTGAAGAAAAAATGGAGTCCAAATTGATTAGCGACGCGTTTCGAGGAAGTTCTCCTCTTCTTCATAAGGCCACACTTGGACTCTTAATGTAAAAGGAAAGCATAAATTCAGTAAAGAAAATTTTGTAAGCACAATGCATAGACTGTTCATGTCATATTAAATGTATACAGTTAAAAAATAAACGGCATTAATTTTATTTAGAACATTAATCTGTCCCTAAAAAATACGGAATCGAAACAATGTAACATGTTCTAATATGCATTGTAATTCATGCAACATTATAAGATTAACTAGGTTGCCCCTGCTCGAGAGAGGGGCTGAAGGTCTACTGAAGCATCTTTTACTGCAAAATTAACTGTATAACGTCCATCATGCTGTAATTTAGTAGAGTACTACCTCTAATGGGATCTATCACGTGGATGGTGAAACATAAGCTAAAGAAAATTAAATATGTAGGTAAAACAACACACAGATAATTCTTAGGTTATATCAATCTAATATGGAAGAGATACAAAAATCGTTACCTCTGTGAGTAGAAAATGCCGGAAACAGAGAACCGGACGGAGCGGTGAAAATAGATAGACAGTCTTCGTACATCAGTTAGTTCCTTAAAACATGGCTAATTCCCAAAAAGATACCAGAAATCTAAAGAAAACAAAGCCTGATCAATGCCAAGCTCAATGTTCAAACGTAACAGTCATAGGTGTGAGATAAAAAAAATTGAGTAACATACCTAACCAAAATATGGAGGGCGGAAAATAATCAATACAGCGGCCCACATAAGGATGTAGAACTTAAGTTTCCCGCCGTCACTACAGAGGTGCCTCAGTATGTAGGAATTCTGTCATACGAATAGCCAAACTGAACAGGAATGAAGTCCTGATTAGTATAATATACCTAGCAATCTGATATGAAGTAATGGAAACATAATATGATGTTTAATCAAAGCAAAAAATGTAAAGAATTACCGTGGTAAGAATGTGCAAATGGCACAATTCTCAAAGCTGATGTGCAACTGATGTCAAGATTGTGTGGCCGGTCAACAGCTGAAGAATCCGGCAGTAATAGGTCAGTTAGAGTATCAACTAAAGAAAGTGTAAGGAAAACAGAAAAAAAAGAGAATCATGAGACTAAGGAACTATTTCCCTGGTCCCTAGATAGATAAATGCACATGCATTCACGCTTACCTGGAGCATAGGGGGGCAATCCTGAACAGAGTCTGTTCAGCCGAGTGGCTTGTTGTTCACAAACCATGGAGACTACATGTGACCATGGAGATAAATAGAGGACTGAAGTAATAGGTAAAGAAAAAGGACTAAGAAGTAAATGGGCCTCAAGGTCGGCCATCTTGGAACGAGGTTATATTGTAATGAAGGTGTAGATCTCTAGGCATTCAATGACAAGAAGTAACTTAAATCGGGAAGCGTAAAGGTGCGTAACTAAATAAATTAAAAGGAAAAAATTCATACAGTACAGAAACCTATTGTGCGATGTAAATCGGACATTACAAATACTAGTCCGCACATCGTAGAACGGGGAGAGGAAAGTTGAGAAAAATAGTGTACCATGTGAAATAGAGTCGAAATTAGCAATGACAGAGGGTCTTGAATCGAACGAAACGCTCGGATCTTAAAAGGGAAAAAAATAGCACGGAAAAAATGAATATAATGTTCAGATTATCTGGCTAAGGTCATTTAATGACCATGTGTAACCTATCAGTTCAAAATAGGTGGATCACATGGATTCACATTATGCAGGAAGTGTTCAGTTTGGCTATTCGTATGACAGAATTCCTACATACTGAGGCACCTCTGTAGTGACGGCGGGAAACTTAAGTTCTACATCCTTATGTGGGCCGCTGTATTGATTATTTTCCGCCCTCCATATTTTGGTTAGGTATGTTACTCAATTTTTTTTATCTCACACCTATGACTGTTACGTTTGAACATTGAGCTTGGCATTGATCAGGCTTTGTTTTCTTTAGATTTCTGGTATCTTTTTGGGAATTAGCCATGTTTTAAGGAACTAACTGATGTACGAAGACTGTCTATCTATTTTCACCGCTCCGTCCGGTTCTCTGTTTCCGGCATTTTCTACTCACAGAGGTAACGATTTTTGTATCTCTTCCATATTAGATTGATATAACCTAAGAATTATCTGTGTGTTGTTTTACCTACATATTTAATTTTCTTTAGCTTATGTTTCACCATCCACGTGATAGATCCCATTAGAGGTAGTACTCTACTAAATTACAGCATGATGGACGTTATACAGTTAATTTTGCAGTAAAAGATGCTTCAGTAGACCTTCAGCCCCTCTCTCGAGCAGGGGCAACCTAGTTAATCTTATAATGTTGCATGAATTACAATGCATATTAGAACATGTTACATTGTTTCGATTCCGTATTTTTTAGGGACAGATTAATGTTCTAAATAAAATTAATGCTGTTTATTTTTTAACTGTATACATTTAATATGACATGAACAGTCTATGCATTGTGCTTACAAAATTTTCTTTACTGAATTTATGCTTTCCTTTTACATTAAGAGTCCAAGTGTGGCCTTATGAAGAAGAGGAGAACTTCCTCGAAACGCGTCGCTAATCAATTTGGACTCCATTTTTTCTTCAATTTGAGCTTTATCTATTGATACTGTTTCTATGCACTGTAAATAATCTTTGTCTGAACTATAATTTTTGCTGAAAATAATACAGCCTGACTATAAAGATATATATTTTTTTATCTCACACTCCTGTGTCTGACCATATGTGTTAGAAACAAATGTATGTACAATGCATATAACGCAGTTTAAACAACTGTATTGGATTAATCCAAACATTTGAAAGTGTGCAGGGGACGGGAGGGTTCCCAAGTTGAATCCTCTTTCTGTTTACTGTCTATGTCAAGCTTTACCCATCTTGGAATTAACACGCACCGCCACTATCGCAGAGCCTAATAGCACTTATGTTTCAATCAGTGGTCGAAGTGTATGAAAAGAAGTAGTGGAACTATGTTCCCTGCTGGCCTTCCCCCCACAAACCCCACCTTCTCGCCCGCTCCCACACCCAATACAAAACGTATACCTGGTTCCCACCTTTCCTCAATCTACCCCCAGCATTGTGTAAAGGCGGAAAGAAACACAGCGAAAGAAAATGCAAAATGCATTTTAAATGACCCCCATTAACTTTATTCATTGTCCCCCACACTCCCCTTTGTAGTCACCCACCATTGGCACCTCTTAAGTGGCATGCTAAACATTAAAGCCACCCCTCCCACCTACCCCCAGTGCAGTGTACTGAAGGGCAAGTTTTAACTTCTTGTTACACTTTTATTTTAAAATGTAACTGTTCCAGAATGGTTTCATAAAAAAAGTTTAAAAAAAGAAAACAAACAAAAAAAAAAAAAAGAAGTATAGGAACAGTGAAGCTTAATTAAAACAAATGTAGAGGAGCACTGCTCCCAACCGCTCCCGTCCACCTTGACCACTGGTTTCAATCATTGTGACTGGGCCAGACCATGTCACCAGTCGGGTACACATGGCGGTATCTGATCAAGTCAGTTTACCCTGGTCTACCTAGGAATAATGCCATGAACTCCCTCACCCGAGGTCTATAGCAGCTATGCCTGTTTGGAATTGCTTTCATCTCCTAAGAATATGCACTACTTCCTCCAACCAGTCAGCTCTCTAGCACTCCTGCTCTCGGAAGGGACAACGTTGATGCAATTAAATTCCACAACTCAAAACATAAACCTGTTGGGAATACCCATCCATCTGCTATACACAATGACCAGGGAACTGTAAAATGGGCCCTCTGGCACTTACAACCGAGCCTCACAAACAAGGACCATCTAATCGGGTAATCACAACATACTCCGCACTAGGCAGGGTATTTCTCTCAGAGATCCATTAACCCAAAACAACAGGACAAACACAGTCAGCTCAGCAGGCTCTGGAAAGTAACCAGGAATAGGGGCCTCTCACCATTCAACACAGACACTCACTCATACCAATTTGCTGAATCTCTCCTTCACACCAACAAACAATAGAACACAGCTATACCCCTCGATCAATTAGGTCTATCTGCACACATCCCAACACTACTCCATGAACACCTCAACAGTCTTTAGAACGCAGCTATACCCAACAAAACAAATCGGCCTAGCTGCACAAATAATATCATACACAGGCTCCACCGCCACCAGAATGCAGACTTGGAGTCCAACTACCTTGCTGCATACATTCCACTGTTGTCTCACAACCACTGCACCATGCCTAGCAACCGCACTGGCTGCACACACATTGAGTGCATCAAAGCACTATATACTACCCTACTCTCTCCACTGACCTGGACTACGTTCCCCAAGGGCGTTCAACCCACAGCGCTTTGAGATCATACCAATGGCATATAAGGCGCTATACAAATGCACCATGACATAACATATGATAACGTTTTAATGGAATATGCTAAGACGTTATACATGATTGTGGATTTCATCATCATGCTACCAGGGCAACATCCTGAGAAACTGCAGATCAAATGAGTCTGAATAGGGAGAGAGTAAGAGGATGAAAAAGAGTGAAAAGGAATGAGTGAGCTCAAGATGGAAAATATGTAAAAATCACAATCTAAATAGATTACACAAGTTCAAATCTTAGCAGGGCTGACTCGGCCCTTCCTCTTTCCAAGGTCAATAAGCCCGAGCACTGTTAGTTAAGCAATAATAGTCATTGTTACAATGCTTTATTCAGTATGCAGGTGTTATTTAAGAGAATGTTTAGATGTATACAACATTTTAAAATAAACTGATCAGAGAGCATACCACATTTTTCTCATTTTGAAAGTAATTAATTATGTTTGGGTATTCTTCACAAATCAAACAGAAAAACATGCTTGGTTGGTATTTACCTGGCTTTTGAATGACAGCGTTGCAGGCATTTGCAATCTCCTCTCTTTTGGCCTCATCAGGATACTGATTTTCATTGAAATAACTGGAAAAAAAATCAAAATATCAAAAATAGTTCAGTTCGACACAGGGGAACAAAATGTACTAGTCAGGAAAGATGTAGAGTTGTGTTTTGACCATTTTTGAGATCCACCACATTTGACCTCTACACACGAGGAGGACGATTTCGCAGGTCCCCTACTTACCTGTACCACTATCAACATTTTGCATTCATGCAGTAGATTAGGGAGGGCAAGATTTGGAGTTCCAATGTTTCCACCAGTGCAATTTAAATACCCAACATTCGGATGAATTCCCCAATCTTTCCCTGCAGGTGCATTTACCCTAAATGCCTAGTCAAGGTCAACTCTGAGACAAGAAAGACGCAATGAACAAGGTAGTGTCCCAATGCAGGTTCCCTATTTGCGTGACACGAAGGCTCTACTTTACACCGTTAACTGCACTGAAAGCCCAGATAACTCAAGTTACCATTACTCCACTCAGTGGCACTTCATTTATCATCCTGAAAGGAGGTAACACACAAGTTTGTTGGCAGCTTAACACACTGACTGATTTTACTAGATTACCCATTTCTAAAAGGCAGCAGATATTTGGATTGGGCCTGTGACTTTAAATTCATCTTCAATCGAGTCAAAGTCCTGTAGCTCTAATAGACCTCCAGATAAGTGATTAGCCATTATCAATTAGCCACTGCTATTTCCACACCACAGCTGGTTCTCCTACAGTTGTAGAAATCTATACAAAAGGAAAGGATGCAAATGACAACTTCACATTCAAATATAAATATATGAACTGCATCGTGGCCACACCATTTGAAAGAAACACATGCAAGGAAACAGCAAGAGTGTATTTGTTCACAGTAAATTTGATTTAATTCTTATAGAGCTCCACATCCCCATAAGCCTGAAGGCGCACACAAAAAACCCCCAAAACAACAACAATTAAAAACAGACAAGCCTCAGGTGGCACTATACCCCGGAACGATTACACAACGTGTTCCCCCTAGCGTCAGACCAATGCTGCAAGGATGCAACGCGGTAGGACTGGCGAGAAATCTGGAGAAACTGCTCAAGACTACAAGAATTCTGAGGGGAAATACAGAATCAAATGAAGGAAATATACCCAAACCTAGATATATTGGGGGACAACTTCTGGTGGTGTGGGACGTGGGATTCGGAAGCGAAGACACCACATAAGACGCAGAAGCTGATAACCCTGCTAATCGCAGCATGGCTAACGAAAGCACACAATTGGAAAAAACAAACTTCCCCAACAATAGTTGGTTGTATAAAATATGGAACTTCGTAGCACTGGCATGGTTGACATACAAGATACAATACGACTCGGGGAGATTCAGAAAGGAATAGGGTCCGGTGCTTACCTATCTACAGAGTGACTACATGGCACAGTAGTGCCTACACAAGATAAGAATATTGGACATCATATGAACTCTATCGGAAAGGGGAGAAGCTTGATGGAACCTTTGGTGGGAGGGGAGTATGGGGGTGTTTGATAACTGCTTTTGTTCTGTTATATAAAATCAATAATAATATTTTTAAATAAAAACAGACAAGCCAAGACAGACAAGAGCCAGAAGAGGGCAAACGTGCAAGGAGGCATTCAGCCAGGTTGAAGATTGAAAAGGTGGTGCTTCAAGCGTTTCTTGAAGAGAGGGATTGTACTTGCTGATCTAATAAACCTGGTACAGCATTCCATGCTAGGGGAGCCTAGACATCAAAGGTTGTACCAACAAAGCAGACCAGCTTGTATCTGGGTTGAAGGAATTTAAGATTGTCCTGAGAGTGCAGAAGGCGTCCTGGTTCGTTCACCTTAAACCGATCCTTCAAATATTTAGGAATGATGCCAGTCCAGCATTTATAGGTCAAAGTCAGGATTTTGTGAGTGATACCATGTCCTATGGGGAGCCAATGGAGATTCCTTCTGGCATCTGATACATGGTTCCGTCTAGACAAGCCATGGATGCAAAACGGCTCCATTTTGAGAGACCTGGAGAGAATGAATATTTGTTTGCGATGTGCCGGTCAACAGACTATTACAATAGTCCAGCCTTGAGTTCACAAGGGCAGTGGCTAATGGGAAACAGTTCCTGAATGAAATGAAAGGCCAGCTATGGCTAAGACGCATTATGTAAGATATGATATGGCATTTATAACGCACCTGTACACAAGTTTGCAAGAGGAGCAGAGATGGGCGATGTGCCGTTCAACAGACAATTACAATAGTCCAGCCTTCAGTTTACAAGGGCTGTTGCTAATGGGAAACATTTCCTGAATGAAATGAAAGGCCAGCTATGGCTAAGATGCATTATGTAAGATATATGGCATTTATAACGCACCTGTACACAAGTTTGCAAGAGGAACAGAGATGGGAGGCATGAGTTTGCATAGTAAGTTGGCTGTCTAGAACAACAGTGAGCGTCTTCACAGAGTTACCCGCAATGGTGAAGCTTCTATAAAGAAGTTTCTATAAACTGGGAAAGCTTCTTCAATCGAGGGGCAGAAGCCACTATTAGGAGCTCTGTTTTGTCCCTGTTAAGTGCTTAGGAGTTGTCGGCCATCCAGCTCTGAACAGCATCATACACTTTGTTGATGGCAAGTGGGCACTGTGTGTGATTACCAGTAAGCTCAAAGATGACCTGGGTGACGTCAGTGTAGGTGGTGTACTGCACCAAGGAGGTCCAGGAGACTGAGGCGGAGCCCAATGTAGACATTAAAGAGCATAGGGGTAATACACGATCCCTGTGGTACACCACAGTTTGAGTAATGGGAAGGGAGCTGGCTTCACCTACAGCCACTCTTGCAGTGCTTGGTCCCAAGAAAGAGTAGATACACTGAGCTGCCAAATCTGAAGTTTGTCTAGTCCTTTAATCTGGTCACCAACAGAGTGATCGACCAGATAAAAGGCCGCAGAGAGATTCAAGAGCATTAGCAGGGCAGGATGTCCCCCGTCCACTATGCTGGTAAAGTGGATTTGAGGTCCAGCATAGCGATTTCTATTCTGTGCTTAGCTCTGAAACCCGACTGGCGATCCCATAGGATTCGGTGTTCTTCGAGGTGACATTGAGGCTGTAAGTAGGCTACTTTGTCCAAGATTTTAAGCAAAAATGGCATGTTTGTATTGGGACGATAGTTGTTGGCCAAGGCTGGATCCAGAGAGTTTAAGTAGTGGCGTAATCCAAGTTTCTTTAAAAGACGAGGGGACCGAGCCTTCGCTTAAGGAGAGATGAATAGATCTGTTTATCCAGGGGACAAGTACCTCAGAAGACTCTCTAAGAATATTAACTCTCCCAGACAAGAAAAAGGTTTCATGGCAATAATCGTCTGAGATTTCAGCTTCCAAGCAGGGTGTGAAATTAAACGAAGGAATGTTGAGCACCTCATGAGGTTGGGAGGGGGCAGTCTTGTCACCAGAGCACTCTTGAAGGTCCGGAATGGTTTGCTTGTGTCCCAGGATTTTGGCAGAAAATTCATCATGGGTAGTCTGGCAGGAGGCAGAGTCTTTGGTAATAGCCTGATTGACAGTTGGTGGATCCTCAAATTCAGTGAGTATTTTGAACAATCGCTTGAGCTAGACCGAGCATCAGCGATTCTTCAAGTAGGAAGATTTAGCTTTGATGATTGCTGTTTTAAACTCTTTCGCTGACTGTTTGTAAAGGCCGAGAGAGGCGGCAGGGGGATTCATCCGCCAATTCCGTTCTAAAGCTCGTTTGTTACGCCTGAGTGCAAGAATGTCATTGAACCAACAATTCTTGCAAGTCTCCGGTTGAATCCTTTTGGTTTCTTGAAGGGGTAATGGTTTCAATGAAAGAGTTGATAGTATCCATAAAATGCATCACCAAGACAAAAGAACTCAGAAAACTGTCAATAGGCTGTAGCCTAGCATCAAGCATGGCTGAAAAGTTGCCGGAGTGACATTTTTAAAATGTCTGGTTTTCTTTTCATTTCTAGGGAGTCCAACCTGGCGGGTACTGATGGTAGCTGAGCATGTACACTCACTAGATGGTAATCCGACCAAGGACATGGCGAGAATCGAACATCCGAGAGGGACAGGCAGTGTTTTAAAGCCCATTCCAAAGTATGAACCCCTGCATGTGTGGAGCTTTTACCCATTGTAAGTTGCCAATGGTATGTAAGGCCTTAATTAGGGAGAAGGCATGACTATCAGGGGGGTCTTCAGCCCAAAGGTTCTGGTCTCCAAGAATAATTAAAGGCGAGAAAGTGTTCCTCAAATAGAGTCATAGCCTTGGGAGGTCTGTAGATGACCAACACGCTCAGGGAAGCATTGGGGTTGATTCTTATTTTTACAATGAGGGCTTCACGCTCCTTGGGGCTCGGATGAGTGACTGAATGGCAGTCAAGATTTTTTTTTTTTTTTTTACACACACACAAGGGCCACTCCTCCGCCCTTTTGATCTGTGCGGTCCATGCAAAATATCGAATAGTCTGGAGGAAGGGATAAGGTGGCATCAATAGGAATGGGTCAATTAAGCCACGTTTCCGTAAGAGCCATCACATCTGGAGCAAATGAATGACATTCTAGAATCTAGAGAGTTGTCAGAGCCAAGAGTATTAGAAGACAAAGGGGTGTGTGGTCCCTCCACATGTGTGAAGTCAGAGCTACACACAGCAGTACAAGGGGGTATCTGGAGAGTACACATAACCGCCTCAGAGAAAACCATGGGAGGAATTGTATCCTTAGACAACAAACTGAGAGTCGCTTGCTCTTTAGCAGAGATCAACAGATCGATATTTTTGGTACAAATGTCCCAAGAGAAGAGGGATGCTGCTTCCTGCTTCATGGAAGCACAGGGCGCTAGGTCCAGGTGTCAAGAGGGCTGCAAAGGAGCATTTAGGATGTCAGCGGTGAGCCCAAACAAAGGAATGTAAGAAGTCTGGTCCTTTGGGTGCCGGGGCAGGAAGGAGAGTGCGTAATCGGAGTCGTCAGTGGTGATGGGCCAGTGAGGGGCACAGAAGAGGGGGGGAGCTCTTCAGCCTCTGGGGGAGTAAGGTAGCATTGCAAAATATTAGTTTCTTGGGCTGATAGGAAGCCGGGTTATAGACAGAAGTAGGAGGCCTGGCGGCACACACACTTTGTATGAGATCATTGATAGAATTCATTGCAACAGTAGGGGGGTAAACAGTGGAACGTACAGTGAGGAAGTGGCAAAAGAGGCAGGACCTGCACACCGCGCATACCTTGCGAGAGTGGCAATAACCGGCCTCACAAAAGGCACCAGCGCGCCACCGATGGCATTTTGAGGGGCGGTTATCCCAGGAGATGTAGTTCAAGAGAACTACCGAGAAGACAGAGCGCTAGGCTGACGAGGAAATGCAGCCGGCGTGTAACCAATGCGTGCTGTTCCAAAGAAGGCGGGACAGAAGTCGACAGTGGTGGCGGAGTCAAATCTAGATGGAATCAGAAACTGTGAAACTGAGATAACTCTGCATGGCAAACTTGACTGTCTACACAAATGAATAGCAGTCCTTACTGATTGGATATAATGAAGTAAACACTTTCAGCAAATGGTTCAGGCTTCAGTGCTATACAATCTAATAGGCAGGCAGAGTTAAAAAATGTCAAATACAACAACCTCACTCGCATGCATATAACGCCAAGAAAATAAGTCCTTCCAGTTATATGAAAGTATCCAGCAACCTTTATGAAAGGGAGAATCGTCAAAGATGGGATAAAAGAAACAGCATGTTACATAAACGTAAAACTAAAATTAATTGGGGCCTGCATCGGGTTTCTTTACAGGACTGAGAATCAGCATGACAAAATAAAATCTGGTAACACTATATGGGATGGTCCCTCTTTTTTGTTTATGGGGGTTTGATCTAATGTAGGGACGGTATAGCATAAACTAACAGAGATCAGATCAACTATAAAATCTTGGAGTTTTTAAGTGTAAATCTTAGATAGCTGTCTGATGCAACAATGTTATTATGTTGCCCCGGTTCACAGTGACAATTACAGTGGAAAGGTGGAAAACTAAAATAACCTTAAATGCTACATTTGTGAATGAAACAGCAACATTGACTACAAAGTAAACAGCAATTTCTCCAGCAGCAGGGCTGGGGATGGCTTTCGCATGGGAAAAAAGGGCGAATTTAGGCTTTGAAGCCCGACTATACCTTTATGGCACTAACTGGATCTCCAAAGGGCCAAATGTGTGCTTTGTTCTAAAGACAGGCCTTGGGAGGAAAACAAATGCTACTAATTAACAAACCCCATTTGTAGTTGTGCCTACCAAAAATTGCCTAATAACACAGGGATATATTCTGAGAACTGGGCCTGCTGTGGTTGTTCCCAAGCTTATAAGAAGTTGCTCATCAACTAGGTCTTCCAAGCAGGATGCCATTCACACCTGCAGAGACCTGGAGTCCAACATCTGTGACTGCCAGATGGTGAAATCGAGGGACAGGGAACAGTGTCATCAAATGACCCAGAGCAGCCTCATTGACACTTACCATAACCACAAGACCCTCTGGTTCATAAAAGGCCAGCTCTGAAGCCTCAACTGAACTGATATTGTTGCTGCCAGGCCAGGAAAAGGGGATGCCATTTAATATTTTGTTTAATAAGGAAAGTAAGTGTCTCTGAATTTTACATATGGGATCATATTTTCTTGACTATCCTTTGAAACAAATGTCGTAGAAATGTAGTTTTTCATTCTCATTGTTTTTTAAACTATCAGCAGAAAGTAAAACGATGTTTGTGTTAATTGTTTAATTATGCAAATTAGGAAAATGCAGATATGTTTGCACAGAAACGCTGCACGTCAGGGATGGATATTTTCTAGCATCCATGCCAGCTAGGCCATTATTCTGAGGGGAACAGGATTGTTGAGTGAATGTGTCAGAGAAGGAAGCCAACAGGCCAAATGCAGGAGGAGAGAAACCAGCTTCTGGTGGGAAGCTGGGCCCCTTGCTAACTGATGCCCACCTGTTTATAGAGGGAGAGAATTGAACCATTCCTTAAGAGGGTGCCCACCTGTCTGAGACAGCCAAAAGAAATGTCTGTGCAAGTATAATACCAATGGGAAATATAATTATATGGAGAGGTATACTCTAAAGGGGAATAGATTAAGCCCCAGCCCTTCGATTTGTGAAAGTACTGTGGGGCGATATATATACATTGACTGTACATCCTGGGAAACTAGTAAATATTTCAGAAGTCTAAGTGTAAAAGACCCACATGCTGCATATATTGGGAGATCCTCGATTTCTTATCTGTGTAATGTCCAACTACCAGAATGGGAGAGATATAATATCTCATGTTGCACATGCCTAGAAAAATGTCATTGAAGTTATTCCTTGGTTATACCACTGAGCGGGATCCTGTTACCAGTTTTGAACCACTCAAGGAAACAGTTAACTGATACTCGTTTTCCCACATTAAATTGGCCATTAAAAAATTACAAAATGTACACTTTACACAGTGATGCAATCGAAACCCCACTGAAAGTAATATAGCAAACATACTTGTTAAATATAAATGTTTCTTTTCGCAAGCGATTTACACGCAGGAATGTCAAGTAGCCTGTCTTTAAATTGGGTTTTCTAGAATGCTGTTTGAAATACGAACCGGTCTATTGATTAAGGGGGACGTGTTCTTCAATAAATGAGAAGTAGATAGATTTAAATAGGCAGGGATGCTCTGATGTAATTGTTTTTTAGAAAATGAAAACGTTATCCTTTATCCTCATTCACTTTCCAACGCTTGGCGAATGTGCACTTAAGGTAAACCAAATGTACATATTGTGATGTGTGTGTTTTAAAAAGTCTATTAAAGTTAAATGCAGCTTTGGTAATTCAATTACCCAAATATGATCATTCATCATTGTAATAACCATTGACATTAGGATTTCGTTGAAAATGTAAAAGATGTCAAATTTTATTTATTTTAAATTGGTTTGAGCATTTCTATTTCATTAATAAACAGACCTTGTGTGTTCCTTGTCCCAAAAGGGGAGGGAGGCTGCAGGGATTCAATATTGTTAAAATGGCGCAATCCAGGTTTGGTTCATAAAAAGAACTTTGTTTGAATAGATTGTGTGCGCCTAATTGGGGTGGGTGGAAAACCTGTGTATATGCGTATGCTGCTTTTCTAATAAGTATCGTAACAGGCTAATGTTTACATCTTCAACCCATAGCTATCACTTTCTTCACAAACTTACAAAGGGGAAACTGGACAATCATTCTTCCCAGGAAGGGGCTCATAGCATCTTAGGGATAAACTAAGAAAGCAGACAATAAATCCAGTTTCTATGTTCCAAGAAGTACTGTAGCAATCGCCCCCGCTCAGGGGGGCATACAGGGCCAGTAATGCCCTCAACAGCCCGAGTATAGGTAGGCCAGAGTAGCTAGGGCCTTGGTGAGAGCTCAGGGCCGTTAGCAGCTCTGTAAGCCCCCCTCCCCCCAGTCCGAGGTGAAAATGGTTTATAATTTTCACAGTAGATGGGCTCTACGTGTATTGTGCAAGCCCAATCTCACATAAAAAAAATGGCCACCGCCATAGGTCTATTTCCATTGCTGTTGCAGCCGCCGGTGGGAGGAGCACCGGAATGGGAGCACAAAGCTCTAGTTCAGCAGGTAAATGGGGAGGTAGGAAGGGGTGTGTGCAAAGGGTACAGGATGTCTTTGGGGTTTAGGGGGAGATATGATATGATATGGTATTTGTATACCCTCCCGTTTCCCCACAATCAAGATAGCGCTACCTGGGGAAAGGTTTGGGTGGCTGGAAAATGCGGGCGCTTCTCACCTATTCCAGCCACCCGATTGGATGAGCCCCCTTCCCCGGATGCAAATACACTATATATTCAGTTTGAACTGTGTTCCACGATTTTGGTTCATATCAGCAATATCTAGTCGATGACGGTAAACACAGCATGCCACATTCTCGACATGCTAAAAAAAGCGACAGTCTTTTAGCTCTAATCTTCACATAAAACCCTCTATGTAATATAGGGAGATGAAACCAATATCCTCGCCCAACAAATGGCCATTTTAATGTTACTTTCTTCTGCCTTCTACCTCCCTAAACGAACCCCCCAGAGTGAGAAAAATTTAAAAGGCGCAGTATCGATTTGGTCAGTTAACTGTGCCGCAAGAACACGTTTTGCTGCTGTTCACTACAACATTTTGGAAACTGTAACGGACAGTTTCCACATACTGTAAGCACAGTGAAGCAATGTCTACACAACATGCATTCTACACCATCAGATAACAACTGAGGCCATCAGTCATTGCACTCCTCATTCCGGGGGTCATTATTCAGCAAGAATACATTAGCTAAATACGCATTCACCGGATTTAGCATTCACTTCGAGTTTTTATGGTCAGTTTGGTGAAATAATTGAAATTCTATCTAACTGTAGCCTACATTCTACTACCTCTAGCATACACAGTGAAAAAAAGGTAGTGGGGCCAAGAATCGCCTTCCAGTGCACTGAGGCTGTACTGAGAAATGCAAACAAAGGGCCAAAAGGGGCAAAATCCTTAATGTAACAAAGCAAAAAAGGGTCCGATATAGAAAAATACTGTGAAGAAATGGGAGTGAGAACTTAAATTCTCAAATGTACAGGGGCTAGTTGAATAATGCACACCAAACCTCCTGCAGATAATATGCAAATCTGTTAACAAGTTATTAATTATTAATGAGCCAATCAAAATATAGCCAGCCAGAATTAAATTATAATTAACTCATTATAAGAACATCGGGTACACAATCAAAAATAATTAACTAATCAAGCAATAAAAACGGAAAAAACAAAATGAGCCATGAGTGGTAAAAATAAACCAGAGAATCAAAGACTGGGGAGTAGACATGTTCAAAAGCAATAAGAAAAAGAATGTTTATTCAAAGAAAAAACGAAATAGACACAAAGATGACATGGGATTTCTAAAAAGAGACTTAAAGGAAAGGTGTTCCATGGGACCATGGGCAAGGCAAGGTTTCATTCACTTGCTCCATGGTTAGGAATAGGAAGAGTTCTTGACACAAAGAGCACCTTGGAAGACGATCGGCTGTTCCCTGCGTGCCCAACCCAATCTTACGAATTAATCCTCTTACCCTGGCCCAGTAATTCAGCCCACCCACGTGCAGGTCTTCTGCATATGGCTGGCTCCATGGTGACCGACAGGGCCGTCTTCCTATGCGGCCTGCAGCCGGGGGGTTGCTGCCCTGGGAAAAATTAGAGAAAGATATTTTGCAGACACGCGTGGGTGGTAGAGAGTTTTGTTTGTGTGACAAAAGCTACACTTCGTCCATCCTTCCCCAATATACCCATATATGGGGGATTTTTGTTTTTGTAAGAAAATATTACAAAACAAGAAACAATGTCTATGTTTTAAAGCTGAAATAATTTTTTCTGGAAAATTAATATTCAAAGTTTTTTTTTTTTTAAAGTCATTTTTCCTTATGACAAGTTCCAAAAACCTGCGTGTGAGCTCCCAAGCGACGGGGGCTACCCGCGTGCTGGAGCTGCTCTCTGCTTTCACAGACACTGATGCAGAATAACGAGGTGGACACCGAGCTGCCAACCACGCGCCCAACTTTATTCGCTGCACAACTGGAACTGCCTTTCCCCATAAAGCCCGCCTCCCTAACCCCAACGTCACTTCCCAGGGAGCGACCGCAACGGCAGCCGTCCCACACAATGATGTTGTGGAGCTGTATGGGTGCTGCTTGCACGCTATGACATCTCCCCCCTTTTTAAAGCACTGGATCACTCACTGTTTCTTACCCCATCTCCTTGTTCAGTCTGTGAGGTTTCATGCAGCACCTCTGTGGCCTCACAGTGATGCGAGGCGTTGGCAGAGGCTAAGGTTCACCTTCCCTTCCCCTGTCTTGGTCAGACGATTCCCCGTCACCAAGGTAGGGTTCATCTGGCCATCTCTCATCAGGGCTGTCCTAGAGACGTTCCCACTCAGGCTCTGGTGGGATTGCCACCTTCTTAAAGTGTGACACATTTCGCGTCACTGACGAATGTCTATCTCCTCGACCCATGATCATGGTGCCCGTCCTTTGCGCCACTGTCAGGCGTTCTGGTGCAAATGTGGCATCTTCCTTCCGACTCCTCGGATGACGTATGAACACTTGATCCCCTAGTTCTAAGGCCGATTCGTGAGCCTGCCTCCAAGCATCAGCTCTGTCTTTCATCTTCTCCCGCTTGCTGTTCTAGCGGGGTTGGTGGTGTGGGATCCAGACCTTCTGGTAGCTTAGTCTTAACAGGTCTCCTGAACATCAGATCTGCTGGACATACCCCGGTGGTGCTGTGCGGGGTGTGTAGGTATTCCCTCAACAGCTGATAGAGGGCCTGCTCAAAGGGCTTGTTGAGATTCGTGGCTATTTGTAGTGTCCTCTTAATACTTGCCATAAACCTCTCAACAATGCCATTGGCTTGGGGCCATCAGAGGGTTATTTTCCTGTACTGAAAACCAATGTACTTGGCAAAGTTCTGAAAGTCCAGGCTGGTGAAAGGTGGACCATTGTTGGACTTTATGACTCTCGGGACCACATATGCAGACATCATGCGGTCCAATACTGGGATCACGCATGTGGCGGCTGTGCTCTCGACCAGCTGAGCTTCCGGAAAACGAGAATGTTCATCTATCAGCATGAGGACGTAAGCACTGATACGGAGAGGGCCAAAAAGTCCACTGCCAGTTTATCCCACACGTTTTCAGGGAGTGGGGATATCTGCAGCGGGTTTGGGGGTGTGGTGACGGAACTACTTGCGCACATGTCGGGCAGCCTCCTACCATTTCTTCCACCAAAGCGTCCAATCTCAGGAACCACACCTTTTGGCGTAGCACGCGCTTCGTTGATACCGCCCCCCCCCGGTCGGCTTCATGCGCCAGACGGACAGTCTTCTCTCATAGCGCCTCCGGGATCACTACTTTGCAACCCTTCAAGACGACGTGGTCATCTACTATAGACAGTTCATCCCTGACCAGGTCTAAACATCTAATGTCGTCCTGTACGGATTCACTCTCACATTTAGCTTGCTGTTTGAGATGGGCCAGTCTTTCTGCCTGGATGCAGTGTCTGACAGTGTGAAGGGCGGGATCCTGCTCTGACTGGGTGATGAGATCAGACCATCCTATTGGTAATGGCTGTAGATGCCTGGCCGGTGTTTGACATCGAACTTGTAGTCCTGGAGGTGCAGCCCCTATCTGGCGATTCTGGGAGGCATCCTGGCCTTGGGATCCCCATAGATCATAAACAGGGCTTGATTGTCCGTTACGACGGTGAATGCCTTACCGTACAGGAATAGATGAAAGTATTCACAGGCCCACACCACTGCCAGGCACTTTCTCCGCCTGTGAATAAGCCTGCTCCGTGGCTGTGAGACTCTTGCTGAAGTAGGCCACGATAAATCGGTTGGCTGGGTCAGCCGGGTCTCTGTGGAAAGATGGCTCCCAGAACTACGGGGCTGGCTTCCACAATCACCTCGGTCTCTCTGTGCATCAAAATACGCCATGTCCTCTGCCCTGGCGATGTAGTTGCGGATGGTCTCGAATGCCCTTTGACAGTCCTCCGACCACTCGAACGTCTTGTCTTTGCGGGTGAGCAACTGCAGAGGGATGCTGACTGTGGCATAGTCCTTGAGGTCCCTCGAGCAATAGCTTGCCAGACCCAGGAAGGATCGTAGCTCTGTCCTGTTTTTGGGAGGTTGCACTGTGTTGAGGACTGCCACTTTCTCTGGATCTGGCATCATCACCTTTTCTGAAAATATATGTCCGAAGAACCTCAGTGACCCTTTTCCAAACTCGTGCTTTGCTTTGTTGAGCGGGAGTCCTGCTGCCTCCAGTGCGGCACACACCCTGTGCAACGCTACATCATGTTCTTCCTTAGTCTTCCCGAATACCAGGACATCGTCCGAGTAATTGAGGCAGTTTGCGTGTTTCTTTGTGGAATATTTCAGCTGCTGACAAAATGCTGAAACTCAGTCTCTTATATTGAAAAAGCCCCAAGTGAGTCATGAATGTCGTGATGTATCGTGACTCAGGCACGATCTCAATCAGATGGTATTCCTTCCTGAGGTCAACCTTGGAGAATACCTTTGCGCCATGGAGTAAATTAATCATGTCCGTGATCCTCAGTGCCTGGTGGCACTCCCGTTCAATTGCTTAGTTTGCCCTCTGCATGTCCACGCACAGGCCTATGGACCCGTCCGGCGACCTCTTGGGCACGGGGACTATAGGGGGCGTTGGACCGGTGACAGGTTCGATCACCTGTAGTTGGATGAGTTTGTCCAATTCTTCCTCAACTTGCCTCTGCATGTTGACTGGTATGCCACGATAGTGTTGGGCTACTGGGCGAACCTCTGCGTTAATGTGCAGCTGGATTTTGCTGCGCTTCATCTTTCCCAGTCCTGTCATGGCCACAGGCCCAAGGACACAAAAACCACACCATCTAGTGATGGGGGCAATGGGTCACTTAATCACTCATGTCCCTTTGCGACCCATAATAAACAGGGGCCCTGGCTGGACTCAGTCCTGGCGCCAGGCTCATATAGAGATGTGAGCAGGAACACTTTATTTCAGCTTTTACTTTATTTAGGTGCAGGAGTGCTTTTATTTTACAAGAACTTTCCAGGAGCTGAAAGCCTTTCTTCCAGAGAACATCCTCATATGCTGACTCATCGGGTGTGGCTCCCTGGTGTTCATGTGCTGGCTCATCAGGTGTGGCAGGATGTGGCACGCAGGCTGAACCTGGTGGGCGTGGCTGCAGAAGCTGAGCTATATAAGCTGCTCCATCCTTAAGGCTTTTGCTTCGCGTTACTGTGCACTCGCGTGCAACGTGACGCTCACCGCCGCTTGGACCAGTTTACTTAACTTTGAAACCAGGCGTTCTCCTGCATACTCACCTCCAGGAAACTGGTGCTTCATCACTTCATCTGCAAACTCATCTCCTGAAATCCAGTGATCTTGATCCCGACGCCGCAGAACCGCACCCACGAACTCGGACCCTGTGAAGAAGAAGAAAGACAAGGTTAGAACATCCGTCCTAGGGCCGCACCGCATTTGAACCCCACGCACCCCCTAGTTAACAACTTGCCAGCTACTGTACCGCTGCAGCTTTGTTCCTCATTCCCTCCAGCTACCGCCTCGAGCTCCGCAGCTACTGCCGGGCCAGCAACATCACCTGCAAGGGAAGAAAGCAAAAGAGAACATCAAAAGTGGAACGGACACCAATACAAGACAACGAACTTTACAATACAACAAAAACAGACCAGGAAAGACAAAGGCAAACAGGAACACTTACCTCAAGTATAGTGGCTTAGTCGCAGCAGGACTGAACTACCACGTGCAAGAGTACCAGTGAAGGAACTCGGTCCAGATCATAGAAGCGCCCCTGCCAAAAGCAGCAGGACGGAGTGCTCGCCAAAACTAATCAATAAGTGAGCTTTCCAGGGACAGCACATCCCACGGGTACCACAGTTTGGGAGAAGGGGTCCGGAAGGGGATCAGGTGCACAAGCTGGCATACCAACGCCCCCTATTCGCCAAGCAGGAGCAGTCCCGAGCAGCATCACCTATTAATACCAGTCACCACATAAGCACAGATGGCTAAGTCGGACCCAAGCAACCTCATCCCCGGGAGGGCTGCAACTGTGCCCCAACACCTTCGCAGAGACCAGGTGAGCATAAGGAACAAGTTACTTACCTGTAACTGTTGTTCTCCAGCATGGGTCTGGCATGGATTCCCATGCTCATGAATATTCCCCGTCGTCAGGCTGGAAATCCTCGGTAAGGAAATAATCAGTATCAGTTTCATTTCTGATCTGTCTTTCTTAGTAGTAACTGGTCTCTGGGTCATACTGCCCCCAGCCAATGACTGCCCTCTCCCCAAGCCCCGCCCCTGGCAGCCATCCTCAGATTTGGTAGCACGTAAAAAGTGGCAGTATGACCAAGTGAAGAGCCGCAGAGGGGTAGGAGGGAGGGTTTGCATGTGAATCCATGCCAGACCCATGCTGGAGAACAACAGTTACAGGTAAGTAACTTGTTCCTTCTCCAGCATGCGGTCTGGCATGGATTCACATGCTCATGAATATAAGAATACATTGCAGTATACACATGCACAATCACGGGAGGTGGCAAGGCTCAACATTAAGCATTACATAAAACTCAACATTAAAGCATCTCTTACCTCTTCACCAGGCTCACCTTAAGCGAACAGGTTGCGCAGCACTGCCTGGCCGACTCTGGACTCCTCTCTGGAATCCCGGTCGACGCAGTAGAATCTCGTGAAGGTGTGCGTCGACCTCCACGTAGAAGCCTTGCAGATGTCCAGCAGGGGCACACCAGACAAGAACGCTGTGGTCGCCGCGATCGCTCTGGTCGAATGGGCTCTCGGACGGCCGGGCAACGGTCGGTTTGCCAACCGATGACAGTGCATGATGCAGCCGGAGAGCCATCTGGAAATTGAAGTCTTCGGGAGAGCCTTCCCTTGGTTCACAGGTCCAAAGTTCACAAACAGCTGTGATGTCTTCCGAAAACTCTTCGTTAGAACTGCAGCGCTCTAGCTACATCCAGCGAGTGCAAAGTCCTCTCGGCCGGCGATGAAGGAAAAAAGACTGGTAACACCAAGGGCTCATTGAGATGGAAGTCCTACAGCACCTTGGGCATGAAGGAGGGGTGCATCCTCAGAACCACCCTCGTCTCGTGGAATGTCAAGTATGGAGGCTTGCAGGAAAGGGCCTGAATCTCTCCCACGCATCGTGCAGAGGTGATGGCCACAAGGAACGCTGTCTTCCACGACAGGAACTTCAACGGGGCCGAATGCAAGGGCTCAAATGGCGGGCCCATGAGCCTGGTCAGCACCATGTTGAGCTCCCATGCTAGGGCTGGGGGCTTCACCGGCGGGAACGATCGAAACAGTCCTTTCATAAACTCCTTCACCAGGCGAGGAGACCACAGGGATGACCGCCCTGCAGTTCTGGTGTATCAGGAATTCACTGCCAGATATATCTTTTTGGAAGCATGAGCTAGTTCAGCTTTGGCCAGCGACATATGTACGGTAGCACTTGAGGGGCTGTAAGCCGTAGAGGGTTAATCTTCTGTGCACGGCACCAGACAGAGAACCTCTTCCACTTGTGTCCGTAGCACTTGAGGACGCCCTGGCCTTTGCTGTCAGCCGGGATATTGTACCCTCCAAACTCTAGTGCTGCAGGAGCCAGGCCTGCAAGTTCAGCGACTCCGGGTCGTGATGAAGAATGGCGCCTTCTTCTCTGGAGAGAAGATCTGCGTCCGTCGACAGTTTGACTGTTGGGGACGCTGACATGTCCAGAAGGTCCGGGAACCATATCTGTCTGGGCCACCTCAGTGCGACGAGGATCATCCTGCACCGGGACCTCTTGAGTTGGTTGATGAGCCTGAGCAGCAACGGCAACGGAGGGAACGCATACAGGAACAGGCCGTCCCACAGGAACGAGAAAGCATCGCCCATGCTCCTCGGCTGGGGGAACCTGCTGGCGAACCTCTGGCACTTGGAGTTCGTCGCCGTCGCGAACAGGTCGATTTGGGGTTTGCCCCATCGCAGGAAGAGTTGATCCACTTGATCCTGGCGTAGTTCCCACTCATGGCACGAGCGCAGCTCCCTGCTGAGTGAGTCGGCGATGGGATTTTTTAATCCCGGTTAGATGAAAAGGTACCAGAAACATTCCCTGGGCAACGGCCCAGTGCCACAGATCCTGGGCTTCCTTGGACAGGGCTGGGGATCTGGTTCCTCCCTGCTTCCGGATGTAGAACATCGTAGTGGTGTTGTCAGTGAAGATCCTCATCATCTTGCCCTTGAGGGACGGGAGGAATGACTGGAGGGCCCAGAACGCTGCTTGGAGCTCCAGTATGTTGATGTGGAACGGCCTCTCCTCTGGGAGCCACAGGCCTCTCGCGTGAAGATCTCCGGTGTGCACTTCCCACCCTCCAGTGAGGCAACCATCGCCACCGTCAACTGGTATGCTGGGGTCTGAAAGTCTGTACCCGCTGCGAGATGCGTGCGGGTGCCCCACCATCAAATTGCTTGGTGGAATACTACGTTGAGCGAGATCTTGTCCTCGAAGCTGCCCGTCGCTTGCATCCAACGGGCGTCGAGGAACTCCTGCAGAGGACGCATCCGAAGCCTGCACAGGCGCACCAGATAGATGCAAGAGGACATCATCCCTAGGAGGGACTTGATGGACCTCACTCTGGCCACGTCCACGTCCATGGCCAGCAGACGCTGTACCTTGCCCAGGATGGCCTGCGTTCTTTCCTCCGACGGCGAGGCCAACTGCGCTACTGTATCGAGCTTGGCTCCCAGAAACAGCGCGACTTGCGACGGAACCAGGTGGGATTTGGGGAAGTTGATGGAGAATCCCAGGTCCGTGAGCAACCGGACGGTCTTTGCTGTGTGTTCGACAGCGAGTTCCCTTGTCCCTGCTCGGATGCGCCAGTCGTCCAGGTAGGGGTAGACGTGGATCCCCTGCAGGCGCAGCTGCGCCGCCACTGGTGCTAGGCACTCGGTGAACACCCTGGGCGCTGACTTCAATCCGAATGGGAGGGCCTTGAACTGGTAGTGCCGCCCCTGGACTACGAACCTGAGAAACTTTCGGTGTCCTTTTAGGATGGGAATGTGAAAGTACGCATCCTCCAAATCCAACGACGATAGGAAGTCGCCTTCCTCCAGCTGGCCCAGCACGTGCTGCAGGGTGACCATCCGGAACTTCTGTGCCTTGATGTATTTGTTTAGCCGACGCAAGTCCTGTCGTCTTTCTGATGAAGAAGTATCTTGAGTATACTCCGGAGCCTCTTTGGGACGAGCTCGAAGGCCCCTTTCTTGAGCATCGCCCTTACCTCTAACAGCAGTTGAGGGAAGTGGTTTTCCTTCCTGGCCATGGGAGGAATTTGGGGGCACTTCTTTAGAAATTCCAGAGTGTGCCCGTGGGCCAGGGCATCCAGCACCCAACGGTCGGTGGAGATGGACTCCCACACGCTGACGAACTTTGTCAGCCGGCCTCCGAACGGGGTGCTTCGGTGGGGGCCCGATGCAACGGCTAGTTCAGTCTTGCTTGGAAGCAGCCTTGCCTCCTTGGCCTCCCTGGCGACGACGGCGAGATCCACCTGACTTGCCTCGTCCCCTGAAGGCTTCTTGCGACGAGGAGCGGGCCGCCTGACGGTGGGTCAAGTAGCCGCCGCTGAATCCTTTGGAGGCACCTTGCTTGCCTGTGGAGTTCCGAAAGGGCGGCCGCCGTTGCTGCAGAACTCCCAAGGCACGAGCTGTCTCCTTGTCGGTCTTGATGGCCTGCAGTGACTCATCCACTGTCTTTAAGAACAGATTGTTCCCGTCGAAGGGCATGTCCAAAACCTTGGCTTGCAAGTCCTGGTGGAAATCCATCGCCTTGAGCCACCCCCACCGTCGAAGGCAAACGCCGTTGCCCAACTGGCGGAAACCGGTGTCGGCAATGTCCGTGGCCACAGTTATGGCGTGGTCCGATGCCACCTCACCCTCCTGTAGGATCGCCAGGGCCTCTGCCCTCTTGTCGTCTGGAAGGAAGTCCAACAGGGGGTCGATCTTGTAGCACAACTCCCTGTCGTAGCGGGCCACAATCGCTAGGGCGTTGGCCACCTTAATCGGCATTGTTAAGACGGATTTCTGAACTCTGTCCTGGTGGCGCAGAAGTTCAGAAGGCCAACCTAATTACTTGGAACAGGGTAACCTCTGGACAAGCCAGACCAATCAAGGTAGCGATCGCGGCGGTCAAGACTAGGTCTCAAGAGGGGTGAGGGTGACTGAAAGCCCGCAATGAGCACACAAAGCAAGAGCGCTTACAAACTACTCCAAACAGTTGTTATATCAAAAATATATACACATTTATTTTAAGGCCTTTAAAAACAATGACCGTAGCGAGAAAATCACAATATCACAATACTAAACCAACACATACCATATCAACACAATATATATACAAATACACAGTCGCAAGTGTTTAAAGCACGAAATATGTAGTCCACCTGAAAGGAAAGGAAAACAGGCAGTGCGATAACGCTTTAGACTCAGTTCGCCTTCAGAGGCACCTAACTAGATGGAAGTCCGAGCCCTGCGAAGAGTGGAGCCTTGTGCTCAAAGTACCTGCCACGCCGGTGCCAACGGGCAAAAGGGGAAGCTCTTCGGAGGAAGTCAGGCAGTTCGGGTTAGTGCACAGCAGAAGGAGAACAGGTTCCGCAACTCAAGCGCAGCCTCCACAGCGGGAAGAAGCAGAGCGCGAGTACGGCCAAAAGGGTGCTGTTTTTACACAGCAGGGAAAAGCAATGGGATACTGCAGGAGGGCGACCAGATCCTAGCTAAACTACTCACCGGTCCCCGAAGCAAGCAGACCCAGGCTTCTCCACGTTAGTTTCAGCAGCTGGCAGGTTCAGAAGAGCAGGGAACGCCTCGTAGTCGTGTAGAGCAAAAAGACGTCCCAATCGACGAAACCAGCACAGTTTGTTGCTGCAGCAGGACAACGGAGCGGCCGTGTGTATTCGAGCCAAATGTACACTCCTCCCTTCAGACTTGGGAACGCCAAGTGTACGAAGCGTGGGAGAGTGACAAGGACTCGGAATACAACACAACCTGGCGGCAGTTACAGAGCAGGACTCCCTTGTAAGCTGGTCAGTCAACTGGATGGCCCAGAGACACTTCCGAAGGCTTACTTGGCAGGAGATGATGAAGTCGCCGGGAATAGCTGTTCCTGCTATTCCAAAGGTCGAAGCACCAGTACAGGCCTTCTGGTTCGATCAAAGGAGGAAAGGGTTTCACAGGACGATAGCAGTGCAAAGGAGGATTCCTTCAGCGGGTCACCAGCGATTCCTCGGTCCAGCCTCTTGGTTGCAGGATACTTGGCTCCTGTATTCCTTCGTTCGTGAGAACTCAGGAGATCGACATGGTAGTGGTGTTTCCAGCCCCCTCTTATCCACGGTTCCCTTCGCGCCAAAACGGAGGGGAGCCAATGGGAGATCCGCTCATCAACACACATACCATACGTGGACCAATCACGGACCACGGTGGTCCCAGGCATTCACACCACCCTAGACTCTCTGGCACCCAGGATGTGTATTGGGACCAGACATCCCAGCCCACACCCTGGAGGCACACAAACGACATGTGGAAGCCCGCGAAAGCAACCACGTTTCGCGGGAAAGTACATGCCCAAATAAGGAAGGCCCCGGGTCGCTCGACCTGGGGAAGGTGAAGGGAGCAAGACGGTCAGTGGACAAGACAAAGGAGCCTCGTGGTCTGGCCATTTTGGGAGCCAGGCCACCATTTTGGGTTCAGTGCGAAAAACGTGCTCAGAACGCCAAAAGGAGCTCAAAATAAACAAAACGATCGCTGCCACCATTCGAGTCCCTGAAGGGCTTGCACCGATCAAATACCATCCTAAAAGAGTATCTAGGGCCTGTAGAAGGCTAGAGACCCAAGAGAGCTGTAACTTAGCTTACAGTGCCCTCTTGTGTCATGTTGCACTAAAGCCGCAACATGATAGAAGAAACTACGGGAAACAGCGTTCCCCGGTACTGACTGTCTTAAGGGCATGTCAGTTTCCCCGTAAGAAAGGAGCGAAAGCCCAGAGGAGTGCGGCAGAAGGCTGCACTTCTCTGGCAAAGTCAAGAACAAGGTGAAAACAACAGCAAAAAGTTTAGGGGTTGCCACATGGAAGGAAAATTACCTACAATTACGAAATCTTTCCTAACAGGCATCGCCACCGACGAGATGGCGAAGTTGAAGCCGACGACCCCCCACTTTCTTCTTGGCCGCTGCCGAGACGACCGAATCCGGGGTCGGTTGTGCCCTAAGGCACAAACGCGTGCCGTCGGGGACCCAGTACTTCTTCTCGTACCGGTCCCTTTTGGCAGGCGTCGTGGACGGGTCCTTCAGGAGGGCAAGACCCTCGTACCAGATGCCATCCAGCAACGGCACCGCGAGGACTGTCTTCCTCTTGGCCTCTCGCCATTGGTAGAGGAAGCCTTCCTTCTTTTCTTCGGGGCAGAGCTGAAAAAGCTTGGATGCCCTGGCAATCATGGCGTGGAAGGAGCAAATTTCGTCGGGGGTAGGGGGGAGACGCCCGAGGAATCGGAGACGGGAGGTCAGTCCCGTCATCGCCGCCATCATCCGTCCCCGTCGTGGCCGTATCTGTTCCCGTGTCATCATTCGGGGCCGGGGAGGGGGACAAAGGCTGAGAAGGCCGTGAGGGCTGAAGGGGAGCCGGATGAATTCTCCTCCTCTTGTTTGGAGGGCTTCCCGATGGACCCGGATAAGCTGGGTCGTCCGTTGGGGGTAGAGGCAGTCTCGTCCTTATCTCCGTGCATAAGACTTGGATTGGCGTAAAAATGGCCCGGGTTGTGACGGGCGTGCCGGTTGTTCCTCCTCCACGGGAACCTCATCGTCGCCACCCTCGCTCTCATCGCCCCCTTCATCGAGATCCCTCCCGTGGGACCGGGCCTCTTCCAAATTTTCGGTCAGCTCCTCCTCAGAGGTTGTGTCCATGTCCGTCACGGCTACCGCCCCCCACCTCTTTTTCCACCGGGGTCTTCACAGGGGTCTTCTTGACAGGCTTAAAAGAGGATTCCCTCTGCAGAGGCAGGGAAACTCTGGGCCCCGAGGTTGCCTCCACTGGGATAGCCTCCACAGGCTTCGCCAGTGCCGCAGCGACTCCCTCAATCGAGGCCTTGGCCGGGATCAAGGCCTTCACCACCTTGGGCGCGCTTGAGGCCTTCACCTTAGGGGGACGGTCACCGCCTCGCTCCCCTTCGGCCTGATCCTTCCAGATCGACCAGGGCCTCTCCAGAAGCTTAGCCGGGTTCTCGGATTTTCTCTTCCCCGAGCCAGAGTGTTGGCTCGCGGTTGATGGCGTCGGTGAAGGTGCGCCCTGGCAGCCGAGGAGCCCAACCGTTCGGCGCTCCCAGTGCCAGCGGTGCTTTGCCTTCTGTTGGGCCCCTGTCGCCGGGGCGTCCTCAGAGGACTTAGAAGACCGCTCGGATTTCTTCTTCTTCTCACCTGCTGGGCTCTTGCCTTCCAGCCAGTTCGAGAGACGAGTCCAACGATCCCTCATAGTCTGATCCGACAAGTTCATGCAAAACGCACAGTCCTTCTCCACGTGGAGGCAGGAAAGGCATTTCGAATGCTCGTCCTCCTTGAATACATTTTGTAGGTTGCATCCAGGGCAGATCCTGAACAGTTTGACGGGGAGTCGAACTTCCCTTCTCCTGGGCCATGTTCTTCTCGTCCGCGAGGTAGGCCTCAGAAACTTCTGGAATCCTCCAAGATGCCTAACTCGACGAAAACCTCACCCTTGAGGGGCGTAGATAAATCCGAAACGGGTCCCCGTTGATCGAAAGTATAAACGGTGGAGCTTGAGGCTCGATTAAACCGAAAAATTAGATAAATCTCTTTGAAAACATGCAAAACGCAGTAAAAGCTCGAGAGCTGTGGCACGAGGACTCCCAACACTTGAACATGCAGTAAAAATCTGAGGATGGCTGCCAGGGGCGGGGCTTAGGGAGAGGGCAGTCATTGGCTGGGGGAAGTCTGACCCAGAGACCAGTGATTGGTAACACTAAGAAAGACAGATCCGAAACGAAACTGATACTGATTTTTTCCTTACCGAGGATTCCCAGCCTGACGACAGGGAATATTCATGAGCATGTGAATCCATGCCAGACCCCATGCTGGAGAACAGTCCTTTGAACAGCTTCGGGAAAGCCGCTTCCACCGCTTCTGGCCTGGCAAAGTACTTGTGGTCCATCAGCTGATATAAAATGTGGACTAGGCCCATGTCGACAGCTGTTCTGAAGCTGAGTATGCAGCCAGTGTTGGCCTCAGTCTTTCATAGTAGCGGGATCTTCGCCACGTGCATCTTGTGTTTGAACCGGGCCGTGATGGAGCCCGTGCAGGGTAATGGCGTGGTTGTCCCATATCCCATATGGATAAATGTCTACTATTGCTTTCTTTAGCTTTCGGGTTGGGCAAGGGAGTTGTACGCCTCTTCACTGATGATATTGATGGTAGCCCCTGTGTCAATGAGGAATTCCAGTGGCATATCATTTACTTGTAGTGTGAGAACAGGGCTGAGTCGGGCGGTGGTGTCATTGTTGAGCGCCCATACATATCCCTTCTTTCGTTGATCCTCGCCAGATGACGGGGACTCGCTGCATGAGGGCGATCTCATCTCTATATAGCGGACGAAACATCTCCTCCCGCTGCATCTAGATCCCTCTGATGGCCGTCTCTCCTCTCGGGTGTACGTGCTTCTAAGGTCTCGTTCCTCACGCCTTTGACTCTTTGGATCACCTTCCGACCTGTTGACCGACAGACTTAGTCATGTGCTCCCCCGTCGTTCTTGGAATCTTTGTCTGCTGGGCGTAGGGGCTTGTGCATTCTTGTAGATAGCTCTGAAGTGGTTCATTCCTCTGCAGGCAGCGCACTGCTGCCCCACAGCGGGGCATTCACCCGTGTGTGGATATTCATACCCACATCTGAAACACGTGGCCTCCGAGTGCTTCCCGCTCTGACCGGGTGTGGAAGATAGTTTGTTTATGATGTTGGATCTGTTGGATTGTGCTGGATCATGATTTTTCATAGACTGTCGAGCTGGGACTCCAAGGCTGCCTCCATCTGAGCCAGTGCGAGAATCTCCTCCAGAGACCTTTCCTTCTGCAGTAACTGTTTCCTGAAGGACTGTGACGCGCAGCCGGCGATCACCTGGGACTGTAGAGCTTCGTCATTGAAGTAGCAGTGAAATTCACAGTATTTTAGGTTGCGTTAGAGTTGCATGACGGAATCGTCAAGAGATTCCCCTTTTTCCTGTTGCGTGGTATGAAAGATGTGTCTTTCATAATCGATATTAGTGTGAGGGGCAAAATACTCTGACAACTTGCTGTGTAGATCTCCGTATGATGCCGTGTCCAAATTCAGTAACTCTTCCGCAATGTCCCGGACCGCAGGCCCCACCATCATGGACAGCGTGTTCTTCAACCGGGCGCCATCGGTGAGCCCTATGACCCCTACATAGAATTTGAAGTCTCTCAACCATATGACCAGACGGGGCCCTAGGTTGGTAGTGTCTCAGGTCAAAAGGGTGGGGCAGGTGGAGCACTTCTGATGCGCCTCCTGCTGCTTGCGCTGTGTTGGCAGCGCCTCCTGGCGCGCCACCCGCCATTGTAGAGGACGCCTTGTGGTCCGACATGGCGCGGCATGGAGGAAGCTCCCTTGGTATGCCTTTGTCGAGAGGTGGGGTGTGTTTCCCTTAATTGGGTTGTGGGCTTCCCTTGCCCCAGGCCCTGGCTGGGCCCTGTGTACTGTGTCTTGCTTTTAGGGGGCTGCTGCCCCCTCACCATTGCTGTGGGTTGATGTGCCTCCCCCCACACTCCTTGTCCTGCACTGGCGTGGTGGGAATAGGCCTATGGGTTGGCTGTGCCAGCTCCTATGTGCCCTTCAGACTGTGCGTGCACGTGTGCCTCGTGTTCAAATTGCTGCCCTCTCCCCAGGCCTGTGCTGCAGCCTGAGGTGCGTGGCCGCTCACTTCCGAGCGTTGATTGTTGATGCCGAAAATCGGTTGAAATAACAGAGGAGTGGGGAGGAGGGGTCGGCCTATTAACAGGGGGCGCGCTGACGTGCGTATTCAGTGCCTGATCGCACACTCCACGCCGCAGGTCTGATGCGGTCCGCTCCGGTGGAGCCGACCCATGCGCAGCGTGAGCCTATGATTCACTGTTGTCGCCAATGTGAGTTCCCAAGAGACAGGGGCTCCCTGCGTGCTGGAGCTGCTCTCACTGACACGGTGACGCAAAACAACAAGGAGGACACCGAGCAGCCTCGCTTGTTCTTCTTCTCTTCTTCTTGCTGATAGATTTTTATCCATCAGCAGTGATTTTTGGATACCGAGGCTTGAGCTTCATTATTCCATCTTCTCGGGTTGAGTATGTAGTCATGGGTTTGTTTTCTTCTTGGTCTGTGTGGTCTTGTCACAGTAGAGCTGGTTTCACAGGGTCTTCGCAGTGATGGGCTGCGGGTAGCGGTCGAAGGGGTTTGCAGTGGTGGCAGTGAGTCTTTTGATCAGAGGGTGCGGGTTCTGATCCAGTCCTTGGCAGAAGTTCTTACTCAGCTTCGCTAGATGTTTGTCCAACATCTCGATGTCCAGGTCTCTGTGAAGGTCTGCTATCCTTGTGAAGATTGGAGCTCCAGAAGATATTCGCAGGGCCTTGTTCTGGACTATCTGAAGACTCTTCCGGTGTCGCTCATGGCAGGTCATCCATGCTGGGGAGGCATACGTCAGGGTTGGTCTGATGATCGCCTTGTAGACGTTGATCTTTGTCCGAAGGGGCATGGACTTGCTCTTCAGGAGTGGGTACAGCGCTGCCATCTTTCCTGTTGCCTTCTGCTGAGTATTCTCAATGTGGCTTTCCCAGTTGAGTTTGCTGTCCAGGGTCACACCGAGGTAGCGGCTGCTGCTCTCCCATTTGATGGTCTCCCCGTTGAGGCTGATGTGTGGGTGCTCCTTGATCTTCTTTCTGGTGAACAGCGTTGCAGTTGTCTTGCTGGTGTTCAGTTCTATCCTCCAGTCGCTGTACCACTTCGCAATGGTATCCAATGAAGCTTGCAGGTTCTTTGCCACTTCCTTTTCGCTGAATGACTGGGAGATGACTGCAACATCGTCTACATACAGCGCCAGGTCGGTCTTGTGGAGATCTGTCGGGATGTCGTTGGTGAAGAGGTTGAACAGGAAGGGTCCGAGGTTCGATCCCTGTGGCACGCCTGCTCGGATGGGATGTGATGAGGACATCTCAGACCGCATGGCGACGTGGAAGGTGCGGCCTCCCAGGTAGCTTGCAATCGTCTTCACCAGGTAGTTTGGACACTGAGCAGCCAAACACGCGTCCAACTTTATTTGCTGCACAACTGGAACCGCCTTTCCCCATAAAGCCCGCCTCCCTAACCCCAACGTCACTTCCCAGGGAGCGACCGCAACGGCAGCCATCCCACACAATGATGTGGTGGGGCTGATGGGTGCTGCTTGCACGCCATGACACTGCGAACATTTGCCTTATTTTTCATTGGAACAGTACAAATGCAGCATTTGCTGTGACTGTTCCCCAGATAGATGTTGACAGGGGAGCGATCGCTTTTGGCTTCAAAGGGCGTGTTTATAAAAGCGTTCGACATCCTGGATGGGAACATATTGTGCGCCATTTGCTTTCATATTTCCACTTGACGTATCTGGGCGTGGCATATTGGTGCATTATTTACTTTTGCACAAGTCATGCATACATACACTGCGCCTAGCTGGCAAATCGAAGCGTTATGGTTCATGTGTGATTAAACTAAGCGCAGAGAGAAGGCCCTCATGTATAAGCAGGCGAAGTTCTCTTCATCTGCACCCAAAGAAAAGCTTAAATTATTCATGGTCAACAAGCGCTGCGTGTGAGGTTTTCTGCATGGATTGGGAAGGTGGAGGCAGCAGGGTGGTGGCAGCCCTGTGATGCTCGGCAATGCCAGTCAGGCTGCGGTAATCCTATCACCGCCTCTGCTTGTACTCGCCAGTCTTACTAATGGAGAGGCCTAATGCAGAAAGATATAAACGATAAAAAGGTGCGCGCGTAGGATTTATGGCTGGCTTTCAAACGCTTTTATCTATACTCTGCCAGTGCCAAGAGAGACGGCGCCCATTTTGTGTGACTAATGGAGTGCGCCACAGAGTAGTTACCGTCTTGCCCATCGCCCCTTGTTCGGCATGGTGTGTTTTCGAAATAAGTGACCAAATTTGGGAACACACCAAGGACGTTCCACCACTACACAAGCGTCATGTAATTTCTGCATTGAAATCATGTGTTTTAAATTCATGCAATTTCCTATAAATATGCTGTGGTAAACGTCTAGAGCGTATATACGATTGCATTTTAGATTATTATCCGGAATCAATGGCGCTCGAGATCTCAGCCAATGATATGTTGATGCTGCAGGTGGTGCAAGCAGATTCTCAACTCACCGGCTAACTTACTGGCTTATTCACGATTTAGAAAGGAGTTCTAACGTTGTTCAAACCCTAGTATCCATTCAATGTCATTTGAATTGAACAGCAATTTTACATAATACATGTGATCCTCCCACCCACACTAACTGTCTGAGAAGCCAGTGGTTTGTCTTGTGCCGTGCCTGTTTTTCCAGACATTTTAGCAGATGCATGCAAGCCGCCATCCCACTTGGCAGCTAAAATGCCCTCGTACCAACCAGGTTAACTACTTAGCAGGCCAGCAGGACAAAAAAAGGCTGATACTTACGGGCAAGATCTAAAGTTGGAAGGGAGAAATGATATGCTGCCCATGGGCCAGGACTCGGCAATCCCATCCTGCTTGCAAGCCGCCACATTACTAGTTTCCTGGTTTTCAGAAAATCAGTCACAACTGCCTCGTTTATCTAATCAAGTGTCCTCTGCCTAGCTTGCATTTCTCCACCTCCTGTACCTAGATGCAATTTAGTTTTCAGCACTATAAAGACCAAATCAAGTGTTTTCATTTCTGAAATGTCTAGTTTTCTTGTCACTTCCCATTTTAGCAAACAAGCTCTATTGTGTATTGAAATAACCACCACGTTATTGCAATCCCTGCTTAAAACACATTCTGAATTCCTACACATCTGGAACACCAGTTCCTGTTTCGTCTCCATGGAAGTTCTATTAGCAGTGGCTACGATGCAATGTTCCGCGTTCGAATTAAAAGGATTATTATCAACAGAACTGACACATATGCACAGTGCTTCATCGGGAAAAATACGTTTGGGTTACCATTTTGTGTTGCTTATAATTGCTCTTCAATTTGTATAAAAACTAAAAAAGGACAGTAGGAAATAATCACATAACCGTACGAGGAAAATGCCAATGCCACAAAAGTAGGGAAAAACATGGTTGGCAGAATAGAAAATACAATACAAAATAAACCAGAACAACGCAGGTAAAAATAAATCATCCGTGAAGGCTTTAAGCAATTAAGGTTGTAAAACCACTTTGGTAATTAAGTAAAATGATCTTGTTTAGCACCCTTCTATTATGTTATTTAGTTGGTCACACTGTGCATGGCTCTGTAAAGAAAGGCGGAGTGGTTATTGGTGGGATAGCAGCAGAGGCAAATGTGAAACCTGTGGCGTGTATGGGTGCAGGTCGAAGTACCTTGTCCAGTTTGCCGGTATGCTAACTTTGGGTTTGGTGGAGACTATAGAAAGTGGAGGGGCCACAGTCGGAGTGGTGACATGCGCTTTGGCTAATGTTACCCGTTGATGTGGCATGTGGGGGAAATGAATTATGACTGGAGGATGGAGCTTAGTCAGAGAGACATATTTGTATTGTTGTATCGACTAGACCTGTATTGAAGTGTAGGGAGATTTAGAGTGTGATGAGTTAGCTGATGAGAATACATAAGCCTGCGATACGAGTAGTGGGGGTGGTGGGGTGCGAGGTAGAAATGCATGTTGGGTGCTATTAGGAATGGTATTCTATTATATGTCTATTCCCTGCTTTATCCTGCTTTCTGAATGCATGCAGTGTGTGTCTGTAGGTGTGAGGTCATGAATGGAATGCCTGGAGTGTGACTGACTGGAATGCTGAGTGTATGAGATTTCACCCAGGGCAGTTGGTGATGATGTAGCCTGGGTGGTGGGAGCCAGTGGGTTTCCCTAGTACTGTATTTCCTATCTCCTTGTGATGTAACCTCATTAAAGTAACCTGAAGATCACAGCTGGCTACCTGAGTATTCTTCATAAGTAACCTGACTACTGGTCATAACAGGTGCTCACTGGTAATGAGGTAATATGAGCCTGCTTGAGAAGTGAATGATGAATGAGGGGACTTAAGTGGGTTTGTTCTCCAATCGTTTAGTCAGCAAGATGCATATTGGTTCCCGACACTTTCCACGGTTTGCAACGCACCTTGAAGTAGGGGCAAGAAGTTGTATAGTTGGGTGAGGTTCTGGTCTCATGAAGAGGTTAGTGGAAAAGCCAAGTTTTTAGCTGTTTTCTGAGGTTGATATGGGGCCTTTGCATCAGTGCAAAGTTGCATCGTATTAGTACTAGGGCGAAGCTTGTCCTAGTGCAAAAAACATAGGGGCCATATTAGAAAACATTTGCACTGTGACAAGTGCAATTTTTCATGGTATAAGAACTAGGGTAAACATTTCCCTAGTGCAGCAAAAAACATGCTCTTTCAATGCACATGCGTTGGGAGCACCAGGGCCCATGGGTTGCCGCGCCCTCCATCTCTGTTAGCGGTGCACTAGCAGCCAGTCGGTGGAAACTTGTAAAAAGGCCTGTGCTCGTGGTGCCTGTTGTGTGTATCAAGCGAGAATTGTTATAATTTTCACGCCTTCGGCGCGTGTGCTGTTTGATATGCTAGGATTTACTCCATTGCTTTTTCGGCACATGACAAATGCAGTTCCACAAAGCTTCTGGTTTTCATTTCTTCCAATCTTTTATTCTCTTGAATTCATCAATTGACGGTATAGCAAGTGGTGCCGATATGTGTTTCGAGCTAACAGGTCTTTTTCTAGGCTACCAGTTTTTAGTTTTTAATACAAAAAGGTTGGATACATATTTGGCGAGCATTTGGTCCCCAGATCGGGCATTCACCATTCGTGATTATGTTGACATTATGTGACATTTGTGTTTGGACACATTACGTGGGGTGAGTCAATTCCCAGTGAAGGTGATATATATACACAGTTTCATATTTGTTTGCAGATTGGTAGATACATTTTGCAAGCAAATTATTAAATATAGCATTCATTAACAGTATTTCATACATAGGGGGGGAGAGAAAAGAAGAGATTTCCATAAGCTTGGTTGGAATTGGTCCTAAGAAATTGCATAGGTAATTGGTTGGCTGAGTCATTGGCAGGGGTCTCACCTGGTAGGTAATGAGGAGGGATTATCTTGAGTCCTGCTTGGTGCAGGTACGTTAGTTAAGTACTGGGTAGTTGGGTTGGTGAGGGCTATGGTCCACCCAGTTAAGTAGTTCTCCGAGGTCAATACCTATGAATGAGGGAAAAGTGTATATGGTTGGCAATTGTTCGTGCCTGATGGCTGCGATGATTGGTACAGTGTTTAGTTCATCAGGGTCCTGTGTTTAAATGCACACATTATTGGAAGGATTAATAATAAGCCATCCTGAGAGTAGAGCTGCCCTAAAGTTGAGATGGGCTGCCGCTTGGCAGTCTAAGTCATGGAGGCACTAGTGCCTGGGGACCCTTCCCTCAAGGGCCTTGGGTGACCGATGCGGGAAGGGCCCGTGTCAATTTCGTGCATAATGTGCATATAGTGAAGTCCCACTTAGTAAGGACTGGGGCCTGGGTGCGCACTGGAAGAGCTGGAGCGCCCTGGGTTGAGTTATGGCCCGTGGTGGTCCTGATCATGAGGGCACTGGTGCCTGGGGACCATCCCATCAGGAAGCCCCAGTAGGGGGATGTGGGAAGGGTACATGGTTGTTAACGATGCGTGCGTTTATTTTCTAGTGCACATAAAGCGTTTGCAGTGTGCTTGCGTCTTGTGTATATATTGTGCGGCCCTGCATGTTGAACGTTGGCCTTAGCGCGTGGAGGGGGTGAAGTGGGTGCCTGTGTCCCAGGCCGCCCACCCGTGGTGGTCCTGATCATGAGGGCGCTGGTGCCCGCGGACCCTTCCCTCAGTCGGCCCCAGAAGGGGGCTGTGGGAAGGGTCCATGGGTGTTTATAAGAACCTGCGTGCGTCTTTTTTTCCTCTAGTGCACATAACGGCGTTCGTAGTGCGCTTGCGTCTGGTGTACATTATAGTGCAGCCCAATTTATTAAAAATGTGGCCTTGGTGCGTGGAGGAGGTACAGTGGGTGTCTGTGTCCCGGGCCACCCGCCGCCTCCTGATTCGGTCAAAGACAGCCACCGATGCGTGACGTTCCATCTTGATTGATGGCTTTGAGAAAAGATAAAAAGGGGAAAGAAGTAGGCGGTTGCCCATGCGTGTAGATTAAGGGAAAGCAGGTTTGGCAAAGTGCCGTGCACGAGGTTGGAGTGCATCTTACCTCTCGTGATCGATGTGTTTCTGCCTCCAGGTCCAGCTACAAGTATGTAGTTAATCCCGTGACTTTATATTGTTTGTGAGGCCTGTGTCCATTGGCCAGATGGCAGGGTCCCCATTGGTTATTGAGCTGCAGTGCCGGATTGGTTGCTGGGACAGCTGAATGGGGCTGTGGCGCTTCTGTGCGTATTTAGATGGCATGGGTCAGCGAAGTCTGTGTGGTGCTGACAGTTAATCTGTACAACGAAAGGTGTGTTGGATTGTTGTTGGGGGCTTGTGTAGCTGTGCCGGTGATCCCTGCAACACAAAACAAGGTGTTGGGGAGCAGATAGACATGTGGTCATGGTCCATTCCATAGGAAACAAGGTTACAGTACAAAAATGGTTGTTGCAGAGTGTCACTGTGGGTTGTGACACTCGTGCCCCCGATAAGGCGTGAAGCTTATATCGTAGTGCCAGGCTGGCGCTAGTGTGTCAGTTGATCACCATGATTCGACTGGTTCGCCCATGTTGGGGTCCCCAGATGGTGGGCGTGATTTGCAATAGCCAGGGGATGAAGGTCATGGGAGAAATTGTCTAGTTGTGAGGGCCAATGGCTGATGTAATAGGATTGCTCCGGTGGTGTGATGGGGTTAGTCATGAGACAGTAACAAATGCCTTTTAACAAGAACACATTTAACTCATGTTCAGTATTCAGACCGAGTTCCATATTTCTAGTTTTACAAATGAGTCTTGCTTCATTTTGCCGAAGTCTCAGGGCTCGATTTCATCCTCTGGAGTCGAGCTTGATGGTCTCCAGACCAACAAATCTGATTATCTTTCTGGTTATCCATTTGGTGTTTTTCTTGCCAGTGAGTGGCCAGCGGATAGCTTGCTTCTGTGGTTTTCAGGGAATGTAGGTGTTCTCTTATCCTTGTCCTTAGTTCCCGTATGGTGCTGCCTATATACTTAAGTCCACATATGCATATTATTACATATATAACACATTTGGTGACACAATTGATGAATTGGTCTTTCTTTTTTTCATAAAGATTGCCAAAGTGCACTCTATCGGTTGTGATGGCTTGAGGACACATTGTGCAGGTCCCGCATTTATGGAACCCAGACCCAGTCCGTTTGGTCAGCCAGTTCTCTCCTGGGCCTGTCTGAGGTTCCATGAATGAGGGACTGGGCATGCTTTTAAGTGTTGGTGCCCGACAGTAGATGATCTTGGGTTTCACCGATATCCATTCCCTTATATCTTGGTCTACTCCCAAGAATATGCCAATGTCTAGTGAGTATTTTCTGAATTTGTGAGCTATCCCTGTTGTATTTTGTTACAAAGCGGATGTCATTCATTGGTTCTGCAGAGTTCCCATGTTGTTTCGCCTGCAACAGTTCATTCCTGGGGATCGTTGATCCTTGATCAATAGCCTGTGAGATGTTGGATAGTTTGTATCCTCTTTTCAGGAATCTGTCACAAAGTAATTCACACTCTTCTTTATGGGAGTCACTTATGCAGCAGTTTCTTCTAGCCCTTATTATTTCTCCTTTAGGTATGTTCACAATCACATTCCGTTTGTGGCAGCTAGTAGAGTAGAGGACTGAGTTAACCTCTGAACCTAACAAACCTTCTGAACCAGAGGCCATATCTGCAAGCATCCAACGAGGATACAGTTTTTTAGACCAAATAAGGAAGTACAGAAAAGGAAACAAACCCGCCAATGCCAAACAGGTGAGGTTCAAGGATCCTCTAGAAACAAATACGAGAATGGCAAGGCCAAGTACAGAGGAAGCAGGGGCAGGATCAAAAATCTGCACTGCCGAGAAAGAAGGCATCCTAAGACTGACAAGATCCAGAACACAATTGCAGCAACCAAACCAGAGGAAATGAACCTGGTAATGAACTTGTCTGACGAACCACTATCTAAAGCATAGGTGACCATGCTCAACAGGGGACTATCCTTTGCACCTACAAACCGACTGAATTTCACAGATGTGCATGTGGACCTTTTCAAATTCGCTAGAAAACTCAAACTTAAAAACTTCTTCTCAACTAAGGTGGAATGGAAAACTAAATCAAAACACAAACCTCTAATTAGCGACATAACCATGGACACATTGGAGCATACACATTTGTTAGTTAATCTAACTTGTACAGAAGAAGAAGAGGAATTGACGAAGGAATCAGTGATGAACAAATTGGACATTGAGGAATGCAACATCAAAATCAAAGAACTTAAGAGGAAATCAACCTTCACACCCAACCTACAAGGGGATAATGCGATTGAGATTTTCTCCAAAGCAGTGACTAGAGATCTGCACAAAATGGAAGACAAAATGCGCAAAGCTAAACCAAGAAGCAAGGCAAACCTGAACAGTCAGGAAATCCATGCAATGAGCAAACTCCGCATGAATCCCAACTTGATCATCAAGGAGGCGGACAAAGGGGGAAACATCGTTATTATGAATAGGAAGGATTACATCATGATGGCCAAAACCCACTTGGAAACACCGGGTTGCTATTAAGCCTTACCCAGAAATCCCATTAACAACATCAAGGAGCAGTCCATTAACTGATTAAGAAATGGAACATGAGAGGATTACTAACAGATGATGAAGAAACATTTCTAAAAACTGATCACCCTAGGATTCCAACAATATACTTCCTCCCAAAGGTGCATAAACCATTTGACAGCATACCAGAAGGCAGACCGATAATAAATGCGATAGGCTATATTAACGAACCTTTAGCCAAATATAGCAACAGCGTTATTGAAAAAGAAGTGCCTAAAATCCCCACCTATTGTCACGATTCCTGCCCCCAGCCCTCTCGCATATCGGGCTGGAGCCAGGCCACGATCACATAGTTGGCCTCTAAGGGTCTCTCCATCTCCCCAGAGACCTACTTGGACTCAGACTTGGCGCCTTTGGCACCAATCTCACACATAGCCCTAAGATCCATTTAACATTGGATTTGCAATGTATTATGGGCCAATGGAGGCCCCCATGTAATTCAGTTCCCTGAAGTGAATGAGCAGTCTAGCCTTTTGGGTGTGGCTCAGCCCTGGGATACCCACAGACAATTTAAACCACGCCCGGCACAAGAAACACGCTTTGCGTTTCTCTGCACCTGCAGCGTGACACTCACCGTGTTCGGATCTCTCTCAAAGAGGCATACTTCTTTGTTCCGCGCCACCGCTCCTGCAAGAACAAGAAAATCATTAACAATACTCACCTTGAAGAGCATCTTGCTTCTGCCCAGCTCTTTCTCAGTCTTGCGGATTCCACCGGCGGTGTCATCTTCATCTCGGCACGCCGCGCCTACGAAAGGGGAGAAGAACAGAAGAAGAGCATTAGTAAGCATTTAGCAATACCTTAACCCTCTTGAAACTATAAGGCGAGTTAGTTCCTTACCTGAATTCTTGCCAATTTGACATCTTCTGTTCCGGAGCATTCCGCCGATCTGAAAAAGGGAAAAGACACCTCAGGTTAGCGCAAAAGACATATATGAGGTGCTGCACATCGCGCTTACTCACCGCAGCTCATCTCCTCAGCTCGCTTCCACGCTGGGTTACTGCGGCACCTAAAGGACACAAAATAAACGAACATTGGTTAGCGCGAAGGAAACCAACTAGCATTGCGCTCCGCGCTCTTACTCACCTCAGCAGCGCCTCACCATCCTCAAGACCATCACCACTTAAGGAAGGAAAGACATAGTTTAAAGAGACTAGAGCCATCAGACTTTTCGCAAGGCTCATTCCACTTACCGGTCGGGCTGAAGTCACAGCAAGCCCTGTCCGCGGGCCCGTGCCAGTGAAGCAACTAGGCACCATCCAGCCCGCATCAGCCAACGCACCGCTGCATCGAAGGCAGGACGGATAGCGCCCCACATCAGAAAACAAGGTGAGGAGAGAACCCAGGGGAAGGTTGGGACCCACAAAGAAGGGGAGGTTGGACAAGCAAAACCAATAGGGAGTTGACCTCTGGCAATCCTGTGTTTCAGACCCCGTGTTTGGTTGAGCAGATTCCAAGGGAGGGTTCGAAGTGGTTGGAAGTCCAGACAGGCTGAGTGGCGTCCCCGTGGATACCAGGTGAGCGTTACACCTATTTGCGGGATACCATGCACACTTTGTCTGTTCTACAAGGAATCAGATGGGAACCAAATTATCTATTGGTCACCCTCGATGTCAAAGCACTCTACACAGAAATCGAACATCAACATGCTTTGGATGCAATTGACTATGCATTTGCA